>NC_142160.1:27495760-27808586 GCF_024610735.1 Ursus americanus | reverse complement strand
ACCATGGATTTAACCACAAAGAAAAAAAAAAATCAAGCCAATATTATCTGACCAACAAAAGTAGAAATCAACAACAAAGACTAAATACTCCCATCATTCTCCATCACCCAATAATATCTATTCACCTGGAAATTTTAAACTTCACTTTAAATAGTACTTGAGTAAAAGAGAAAAACTATAGAGTCACAGAAAATTTAGAAAAGAATAATGAAAAGACAACCTTGTGAAAACTATGAACTGCAGCCAAATTGTACTCAAAAAAATATATACAACTTAGGTGAAATTTATTAGAATATAAGAGAGATTAGAAATCAATACTTAAGAATTGAACTGAAGGAGATAGAAAAATAGCAGTGTATACCATAGCAAGGAATTACACACATATATATATACATATGTGCCTATAAAAATACATAAATGCAAATATATTATAAATATATATTATATATTAATATCTTTACATAAAGTATTACTTTTCCCTGCTTTTTTCCTCTGCCCTGTTAATTATCAGAATTGACAAGATATTAATAAATTCTGCACTGACATTTAGAATCAAGTAACAACTGAAAACAGGACTACAAACAGTACTTGAACTCTAGAAGATTTAAAGACACAGTAAGAATATGCTTTAAAGGGGAGGGGAGGGAAAGATAAAACAAGACAAAATCAGAGAGGAGACAAACCATAAGAGACTCTTAATCATAGGAAACAAACTGAGGGTTGCTGGGAAGGAGTGGGGTGGGGTACAGGGTAACTGGGTAACGGACATTAAGGAGGGCATGTGATGTAATGAGCCCTAGGTGTTACATAAGACTGATGAATCACTGAACTCTACCTCTGAAACTAATAATATACTATATGTTAGTTGAATTTCAAAAAAAATAATAAATTAAAAATAAAATAAAATGGCTCAGGTTAAAAAAAAGAGTATGCTTTAAAAAAAAGAAAATTATAATACTTCCTTAGGATCAAATCAAATTTGACACAGGATGTATTTATAATATTAAAAATAAGAAAAATTTTAAAGTAATAATAATACCATAAGCCAATACTTCTCAAAATTTTGTACTAAAATTCCCCAATGATAGACAATAGTAAATTGGCCTCAGCAAACTTGTGTATAAGACTCTATTATAGATGAGACTGTTTAAAACTTGACTTGTAGAAAGT
Source organism: Ursus americanus (assembly GCF_024610735.1). Taxonomy (NCBI): domain Eukaryota; kingdom Metazoa; phylum Chordata; class Mammalia; order Carnivora; family Ursidae; genus Ursus; species Ursus americanus. The sequence continues at coordinate 27,807,416 of NC_142160.1, read as the reverse complement.
GATTGCTTACATAATAAAATAAAGATGTCATAAAATCACTTCATCTTTATTTCTATCCAGTTTACTGAGAATATAAAAATCAGACACAAAAGTGTACTTTTTCTTGCATTTCATTATTTTATTAGAAATCTCTTATTTTTTATGAATCATACATGAGATATTTATAAACATGTATTTACAAAGGAGAAAGCTGAAATATAGATAAGAATAGCATTTATTGTCACAAGGGCAGAGACAAAGACACGCCTAGACCTCAGTCTTTCTAATTCCAACTTCAACGGTCCTTGTGTAGGAAGAATTTGTTTCAGATTTTCAGGATGTAATTAGTCTGCTAAACAACTTTATCAATGACATACCTTTGTTATCAATATCTATAACTGTCTCCCTTTCATTCTCACATAAATAAAACACAATATAATGGACTTTAACTTTACATACACATTTATGGACATTTAACAAATTAACGAAAGTAAATCATATAAATCCAGCCAAGAAAAAGACTGAAAACCTCCAAAAAATTTAAGCTAAAATTGTATTTTGCCATTTTGAGAGTCAGTCATACTTAATTTGAGGATGAAACTGATAATCTTTCAAGAATTAGGTATATAAAACAAATATTTTAATAACGTCTTTAACTTAAAATGTTTTGAATTTATACTATAATGTGTGCTGTTTACAAGTTTCTATATACTTTTCCAATACCAGCTTCATGAGCTGTATGTTTTTAAACATCTTACTTTTTTTGCTATAGAACAAGGGGGCTCCTTTTTCATACTTCTTAGTAAAAACTCCGGCATGTTGTTTTCAATATCTTCACGAGTTCCCTTTTTATGCAAAACTGCAGCCAAAAATGAAATAACCTGGGAGGAAAAAAAAAAAAAAACCTTTTTAATTACTGTGTAAATGCTTCAAGATGGACAAAATGTTATGGCTTACATGATTAACTACTCAATTAGTGAAAATCTGAGTATGTACAAATAGATTTGTTACAGGGAAAAAAACATGAAATAGTAGTATTGGTTTTCTTTATATATATTAACAAACAAATGTACAGTACACATTACCCTTGAATACAGTAAAAAAGAATTTTCACATGGCTATCTCTTCCACGATAAGTTCTACCTACTCAATGAATTCCTTCTTGATCTCATTAGTTGGGACATTACCTTCTTGTTTGTCTCTCTCCATGGAAACTATCTCAGAATAAACTATATACGTTCTTTATTTCTTATAGAAAATAAACCCCTTGGGTTTATTTGGCTCATAAAGTTGTGCACTTCTGTTTATCTAAAAATTATAGATGGAATGATACAATGCTATTTTAAGATAGACTAATTCATCAATATACACACCACTTGAAATAACAGCTATTCTCTAAATATCAAGTAAGAAATAAAGAGACATAATAAAGGAAATATAACCTCACATAATGAAGAGCAAGAAATATTTAATCAATTGGACTTTGGTTCAAATTTCAGTCTTAGTTGCTTGGCAGTTATGTAAACTTGGGCAAGTTAATCTCTTTGAATAACTGTAAAAATACATGAAAATAGCAAAAATAAATATTTGCAGTTATTTTAAAAATTGGGGGGAAAGTATTTGAGGTATCCATATGGGGGAAAAGAATCATTACTTTAGAAAAATGAATCATATAAATATTAAAACCTAAAGAAATAATATGAGATTAGAAAAACTCAAAAAAATAATGTTTTTTAAAATGAGAATGGTTACCTACCATCTCAATCCCAAATGACAAAGAAAAAAGAATAGTGTAAGAGAAGTATTTGATGAGATAAAAGCTGAAAACTTCTAAAACCTGATTAAAAAAAAACAATAACAAGCCATATATTCCAGATCTGCTAAGAACATCAAACCAATAAATAAGTAAATAAATAAGTTATCAATTCACAAGTAGGTGTTTTGTAGAAAAACTGCTCAAAACTTGAGACCAAAAATATATATTTTATGTATACATACATACATATATATGTGTATACATACATATATATATATATATATACACCTTAAAAGCACAAAGAAAACACAATAGACTACCTATCAAAAAGCAATAAGTAGACAAATAGCTGATCTTGCAGCAAAAACAATGCAAGACACTATATGATAGACTGATATTTTCAAAACGGTAAAGGAAATAAAAGCAACCTAGTTTTATAGCCAGTAAAGATATTATTCAAGAATAAAGATGAAGGTATTTTTCAGACAAACAAAAACTGAACAAATTCCTCATCAAAAGAGCCACAGTAAAGGAAATAATCAATGGATGTTTTCAGGCACAAGGAAAATTATCTGATGTAGATGCTCAGTGAAGCAGGAAAACTTAAGAGCAACAAAAATGGTAAACATATAGAAAATATAAATATTAACATTATTCAACAAAACTAAAATGTCTTCTTGAAATTAAATAAAAGCATTAAAAGATATGACAACACATGTATTTGAGTCTGAAAGTGTAGTTACAACATTCTGATGTCCTTACGCTGTCCAGGGGGAAATAAAAGTTCTAATTTATATTAGATTTTTTGTTAAGTCAAGAATGTCTCTTATAATCTCTGGGGTAACCACTAGAAGGAAAATACATCAATGTGTAAGTAGTAACCTACTTATAAGAGAAAATAATATGAAATAATCTATCCAAAAGGAGGCAAAAAAGAAGATTAAAATAAACGTAGGTGACATACAAAAAATAAAAAGCAATAATAAAATAGTAGGTTTAAATCCAAATATATTAGAAACCACATTTCATGGAGGGGACTAAACGTTACAATTAAAAGACAAAGATCGTCAGTCCATAGAATATATATGCCATTTACACATGCAAAAAAAAAAAAATTTAAAACAAGGAATAGAAAAAGTTGTTAAGTAAAAAAATGAAAAGAACTTGTGAACAAAAACCAAAAGAAAATTGATATAGCTCTATTAATAGACTCTACGGCAAAAACATTGCTAAATTAAAAAGATACACTTCATGCTTGATACTGATTAAAAAATTAATTCACGTGGAAGTTATAACTAGTGTAAATTAAACAAAGAAAAAAAGTTTACTGAAACAAAAGTAGACAAATCTATAGCATAATGGTAAGATTTTGAAATAACTCAGCAAGAAAAAATAAAATAATCCATAAAGAAAGAGAATATTTGAATAACGTGGTTAGCAAACATGACCTAATGAACATCTGATCAAACACTGTACACTACTGCAAAACATAGTTTCATTTAAAGTACACATGAGGGGTACCTGGGTGGCTCAGTCAATTAAGTGTCTGCCTTCAGCTTGGGTCATGATCTCAGGATCCTGGTATTGAGCTCTGTGTAGGGCTCCCTGCTCAGTGGGGAGTCTGCTTCTCCCTCTCCCTCTGCCCCTATGCCCCCTCCCTGGTCGTGCTCTCTCTCTCTCTCTCTCTCTCACTCTCTCTCAAATAAAAAAAATCTTTTAAAAATTAATAAAGTATACATGAAATATTTACCAAAGGTCATGGAGCAAATCTCAATATGTTTCAATAGAAATATTACAGAATATGTTCTTTGATGTGAGAAACTAGAAATAACAAAAGTTTAAGAAGAAAATCCACAAATATTTATAAAGTAAGAAATATACTTCAAAAAAGAAATATATTTGAAAGTATATTAGAATAAGGGGCACCTGGGTGGCTCAGTCAGTTAAGTATCTGCCTTTGGCTCAGGTCATGATCTCAAGGTCCTAACTGGTGTAAGGTGGTATCCCAATGTGGTTTTGTTTTGAATTTCCCTGATGGCTAATGATTTTGAACATTTTTTCATGTGTCTGTTAGCCATTTGTATGTCTTCATTGGAAAAGTGTCTGTTCATATCTTCTGCCCATTTTATGATTTGTTTATTTGTTTCTTGTGTATTGAGTTTGAGTTCTTTGTAGATCTTGGATACCAGTCTTTTATCTATAGTGTTATTTGCAAATATCTTCTCCTATTCCGTGGACTGCCTCTTAGTTTTTTTGACCATTTCCTTGGCTGTGCAGAAGCTTTTTATCTTGATGAAGTCCCACAAGTTCATTTTTTCCTTTGTTTCTTTTGCCTTTGGAGATGTGTCATGAAAAAGGTTGCTGTGGCCAATGTCAAAGAAGTTGCTGCCTATGTTCTCCTCCAGGATTTTGATGGATTCCTGTCTCACATCGAGGTCTTTCATCCATTTGGAGTTTATCTTTGCGTATGGTGTGAGAGAGTGGTCAAGTTTCATTCTTTTGCATGTAGCTGTCCAATTTTCCCAGCACCATTTATTGAAGAGACTGTCTTTTTTCCTGTTTGTCAGGATGTTTTTTCCTGCTTTATCAAAGATTAGTTGCCCAAAGAGCCGAGGGTTCATTTCTGGGTTCTCTATTCTGTTCCATTGGTCTATGTGTCTGTTTTTGTGCCAGTACCATGCTGTCTTTGTGATCACAGCTTTGTAGTATAGCTTGAAATCTGGCAACGTGATGCCCCAGCTTTGTTTTTCCTTTTCAACAATTCCTTGGCGATTCGGGGCCTTTTCTGGTTCCACAGAAATTTAAGGGCTGTTTGTTCCAGTTCTTTGAAAAATGTCATTAGTATTTTGATCGGGATCACACTGAAAGTGAAGATTGCTCTGGGTAGCATAGACATTATAACTATGTTAATTCTTCCAATCCAGAGCATGGAATATTTTTCCATCTTTTTCTGTCTTCTTCAATGTCTTTCAAGAGTGATTTGCAGTTTCTAGAATATAGATCCTTTATGTCTCTCGTTAAGTTAATTCCGAGATAATGTAAGATTTTTGGTGGTATTGTAAATGGAAAGAATTCCCTAATTTCTCTTTCTTCAGTCTCATTGTTCGTGTATAGAAATGCAACTGATTTCTGAGCATTGATTTTGTATCCCGTCACATTACTGAATTGCTCTATAACTTCTAGTAGTTTGGGGGTGGATTCTTTTGGGTTTTCCATATACAGTATTATGTCATCTGCAAAGAGAGACAGTTTGACTTCTTTGCCAATTTGGATACCTTTTATCCCTTTTTGTTGTCTGATTGCTGTTGCAAGGACTTCTAGTACTCTGTTGAATAAAAATGGCGAGAGTGGGCATCCTTGTCGTGTTCCTGATCTTAAGGAAAAGGCTTCCAGCTTTTCCTCATTGAGAATGATATTCGCTGCAGGCTTTTCATAGATGCTTTTTATGAAATTGAGGAATGTACCCTCTAACCCTACACTCTGAAGGGTTTTAATCAGGAAAGGATGCTGTATTTTGTCAAATGCTTTTTCTGCATCAATTGAGAGGATAATATGGTTCTCGACTCTTTTCTTGTTGCTATGATCTATCACACTGATCAATTTGCGAATGTTGAACCACACTTGCATCCCAGGGAGGAATCCCACTTGGTCGTGATGGATTATCCTTTTAATGTACTGTTGGATCCTATTAGCTAGGATCTTGTTGAGAATTGTGGTGTCCATATTCATGAGGGATATCGGTCTGTAATTCTCCTTTTTGATGGGGTCTTTGCCTGGTTTGGGGATCAAGGCAATACTAGCCTCATAGAATGAGTTTGGTAGTTTTCCTTCTGTTTCTGTTTTTTGAAACAGCTTCAGGAGAATAGGTATTATTTCTTCTTTGAATGTTTGGTAGAATTCCCCAGGGTATCCGTCAGGCCCTGGAGTCTGGTATTTCGGGAGGTTTTTGATCACTGCTTCAATCTCTTCATAATTATTTGGTCTGTTTAAAAAAATCAATTTCTTCCTGTTTCAGTCTTGGTAGTTTATAGGTTTCCAGGAAGGCATCTGTTACTTCCAGGTTGTTTAATTTATTGGCATAAAGTTGTTGATAAAAGTTTCTAATGATCCTTCGTATTTCATTGGTGTTGGTTGTGACCTCTCCCTTTTCATTCATAATTTTATTAATTTGGGTCCTATCTCTATTCTTTTGAATAAGCCTTGCCAATGGCTTATCGATCTTATTTATTCTTCCAAAGAACCAGCTTCTAGTTCTGTTGATCTGCTCTAGTGTGCTCCTGGTATCTAATTTATTGTTGTCTGCTCTAATCATGATCACCTGCTTTCTTGTGCATGGGTTAGGCCTGTTCTTCTGTTCCAGCTCCAGCTTGTTGAGGTGAGAATATAAAAACTGCATTTTAGATTTTTCTATTCTTTTGAGTGAGGCTTGGATCTCTATGTATTTTCCCCTTAGGACTGCGTTTGCAGTGTCCCATAAGTTTTGGACCATTGTGTTTTCATTCTCGTTGGTCTCCATAAATTGTTTAGATTGATTTTTAATTTCCTGGTTTATCCAATCATTCTTGAGCAGGATGGTTCTTAGTTTCCAAGTGTCTGAGTTTCTTCCAAATTTTTCCTTGTGATTGAGCTCCAATTTCAAAGCATTGTGGTCTGAGGATATGCAAGGAATAATTTCAGTCTTTTGGTATCGGTTCAGACCTGTTTTGTGACCCAGTATATAGTCTATTCTGGAGAATGTTCCATGTGTATTCAAAAAGAATGAGTATTCTGTTGTTCTGGCGTGTAGTGTTCTATATATATCTACGAGGTCCAACTTGTCTAGTATGGCATTCAAAGCTCTCATTTCTTTGTTGATTTTCTGCTTAGGTGATCTGTCTATTGCCGATAGTGGAGTGTTGAGGTCCCCTACTATTAACATATTTTTATGTATATGCCTCTTTATTCTGGTTAAGAGTTGGCTTGTGTATCTTGCTGCTCCCTTGTTGGGGGCATAGATATTTATAATTGTCATATCCACGTGTTGGATACATCCTTTAAGAATAATATAGTGTCCTTCTGTATCTCTAACTACAGTCTACAGTTTAAAATCTAATCTGTCTGATATGAGGATTGCTAACCCAGCTGTCTTTTGAGGTTCATTGGCATGAAAAATGGTTTTCCATCCCTTCACTTTCAGTCTGGATGTATCTTTAGGTTCAAGATGAGTCTCTTGTAGACAGCAAATGGATGGGTCATGTCTTTTTATCCAATCTGCAACTCTGTGGCAGATCATATGGTTTTTATGGGAGCATTTAGGCCATTTGCATTGAGAGTGATTATTGAGAGATATGTTTTTAATGATGTCATGTTGCCTGTAAAGTCTTTGTTTCTATAGATTGTAAATTTCTGTTCTGTATCACTCTTGGGGCCTTTTTACTTTTATAGAACCCCCCTTAATATCTCCTGTAGGGCTGGTTTCGTGGCTCTGAAATTGGTCAGTGTCTGGCGATCCTGGAAGGTCCTTATCTCCCCATCAATTCTGAATGACAACCTTGCTGGATAAAGGATCCTTGGCTGCATATTTTTCTCGGATAGAGCTTTAAAAATATCCTGCCAACCTTTCCTCTCATTCCAGGTCTGTGTAGACAGATCTGACGTAATTCAGATATTTTTGCCTCTGTACGTGAGAAATTTCTTTGCCCTGGCCACTTTCAATACCGTATCCTTGGATCTAACATTTGCGAATTGCACTATGACGTGATGTGTGTAGGTTTGTCGTGGTTGACCTTGGGCGGGGTCCTCTCTGCCTTTTGGACACAAATGCTTGTTTCCTTCGCTAGATTAGGGAAGTTCTCAGCTACAATTGTTTCAAATATCTCTTCTAGACCTCTCTCTTTCTCCACCCCCTCGGGGATGCCGATGATTCTGACATTGGAACGTTTCATTGAGTCAGTAATCTCCCGTAACCTACATTCTTGAGATTGGATTTTTTTGAGCCAAGTTTATATTTTAGCTTTCTCTTCTACCTTTCCATCCTCCAATTCACTAATTTGTTCTTCTGTCTCATTTACCCTGGCCATCAGAGAATCTAGTTTTGACTGCATTTCATTCATAGCATTTTTAATTTCTGCCAGATTTGCTCTCCTTTCTGCCCTTAGAGATTCTATATTCTCTTTAATATTTTCATTAATATTTGTTTCAAGTCTACACATCATCTTGACCATTGTTACTCTGAACTCCATTTCTAATAATTTGGTTATATCCATATCCATCAGTTCTGTGGCAGAGGCCACAGACTCATTATCTTTTCTTTGCTGGGGGGGATTTCTCCTTCCTGTCATTCTGATGAGGAGAGGTTGCGGGGTTGCCCAGAGCCCAAATTATTGACCAGGACCCAGGCAGTGTGCACTTGTTTTATAGGGACCTTAGGGATGTGGGCTTCTTGATTTTTCAGCCTGCCTTCTGGCAGAGGGGCCTGCTGCGCTGATATTCAGGCAACCCTGTTTGGGTAGAGTCTCCCTGTCCCCTGCGAGGAGGGATGGGGATTGGCACAATGTGAGCTGGTAATCCGGGCTTTTGTTCGATGGTGGCTTTCCCTGGCGGTTTTCTGTGGCTCTTCTGAGAGTCAGAGCAGCATTGGCTGAATCGTAGCCTCTGTCTCAGAACAGAGATCGCAGTCCGCTCTTCACCTAGCTCTCCTGGCCTCTTTAACTGTTTCTGTTGGTGCTGCTAAACCCTGCAGCATCCCGGGTTGTGCACCCCACAGCCAGTGTCCCAGCCCTCACTACCAGGGCCCGCACGTCTCTGTCCTTTGTGATTCTAACACTGCCAGCCGACCCTGGTTCCTGTGCGCGCTCCCGAGCTCTCTGTTTCAGTGTGGTTCGCATGCACTCTGAGTGCCGGTTTTCAGTCTGGTTGTGCATGCTCCTGAACTCCCGGTATCAGTCCAGTTCCAGTGAGTGCTCTGGGGCTCCAGTTTTCAGTCAGGTCGCATGCGCGTGGTCCCGAGCTCCAGGTATCAGTTCGGTTCCCGTGAGCGCTCGGAGTTCCGGTTGGCAGTCTGGTCGCACACGCATTCCCAGGCTCACGGTCTCAGTCTGCTCTCTCGCGGGTGCCGGTCTGCGAGTCTGGCCCGCTCCCCAGTGCAGGTGGCTACTGCTTCCCGGCGCCCGAGCATGGATGCTCCCCCCTGCCTTCCCTTTATCTTCCGATATCTGTGCACGGATTCATGCTCCCCGCTTTGTACCTCAATACTCAGCGCTGGAGATGTTCATTTGTAGAGATCCAGATGTATCTTCTTGCGTCTCAGGCTGATCCCATGGGTTTTCAGGATGGTCTAGTACATATCCAGCTTGACTCAGGGATCCAGCTGAAAAAGGGGACCCCTACTCCTCTGCCATCTTTTCCCTCCTCTCTATTTCTACTCTTTCATTTCTGATTTTGAGTCCTCTTTTTTTTTCTTTTTTTTCCCTTTTTTTTTATGAATCTGGCTAAAGGTTTATCAATTTTGTTGGTCTTTTCAAAGAACCAACTTCTAGCATCATTGATCTGTTCTATTGGTTTTTGTTTGTTTACTTACTATTTTGTTTATTTCTGCTACACAAGACACAGTTTAAATATTAAGACACAGATAGCTTGAAACAAAGGAACGCAAAAAAGCATACCTTGCAAACAGCAAGCTGTTTGAATATCAGAATGACTACCTTAATATCAGATAAAGTAGATTTCAAGTAGTATTACCAGAAATAGAGAGACATTTCATAAAAATAGCAGGGTCAATTCTTCATTGAAGACATAGTAATTATAAATAAAGATGTATGACCCAAATAACAGAATTTCAAAATACATGAAAGGAAATTGACAAAATTAAAGGGAGAAATAGACAAATCCCAATGACAGATTTTAACTTCCCTCTCTCAGTAATACTAAAAACAAAGAAAATCTGAGTATTATCAATTGACTTGATTTACTGATATTTACATTATATATTTATATATATTATAGATATATATTAGATATATAGGTAGATACAGATATATATAATATATATATTATATATTTATAGAACACTACAACCAACTGCAGAATGCATATTCTTTTTAAATGTACATATAGTATGTTCAAGAAAATGGGCCATAAAAAAAAAAACCTCAATACATTTTTTAAAATATTGAAATCTTCTAGAATGTATTCTCTAACCACTATGGAATTAGAAATCATTATTGATGAAATATCTAGGAAAAAATATTATTGGCAAATCAAGCACACTTGTAAATAACTCAAGAACCAAAGAAAAAAATCTCAAGAAAAATTATAAAATAATTTGAATTACATGAAAATGAAAATATAACATATCAAAATTTATGGAATACAGATAAAGCGAAGTTCAAACATAAAAACAGGGCATCAGAAGATAGGTATGAAATTAACGACCCAAGGTTCTACTTTAACAAGCTAGAAATTGAAGAGCGAAATACATCCAAAGTAAGCAGTAGGAAAATAACAGAAATAATTGCAGAAATCAATGAAACACCAAAGAAACAACAAATTAACAAAGCTAAAAACTGGCTCTTTGCAAAGACCAACAAAATCAGTAAACCTTATTGGGCTATCAACAATAAAACAGAGGGGCACCTGAGTGGCTCAGCCGGTTATGAGTCTGCCTTGGGCTCAGGTCATAATCCCAGGTTCTGGGAATCAAAGCCACGCATAGGGCTCCCTGCTCAGCAGGGAGTCTGTTTCTCCCTCTCCCTCCGCCTCTGCGCCTCCCCTGACTCAGGCCCACATGCACTCTGTCTCTCTCAAATAACAGAATAAAATCTTTTAAAAAAACAGAATATAAAATATTCACTTTAAAAATGCAGAGGTATCACTCAAATCCTACAAACACTAAATGAGTGAAAGGAAAACCATGGAAATCTCTGTCAATCAATTTGACAATGTAGATGAAATGGATAAATTCCTTGAAACATACAATGTACCAAACGAATACAGCAAGAAGCAAAAAATCTTAATAGCTTCATATCTATTAAAGTAATTGAATCTATTATCAAAAACCTTCCCTAAAAGAAAATTCCAGGTCCAAAAGATGTCACTAGTAAATTCTATCAAATATTTAAGTATAAAATAACAGAAACTGTACCCAATTCTTTTAGAAAAAAGAGGAGGAGGAAACACTTCTCTATTTTATGAGGTCTGCATAACTTCAATACCAAAACCAGACAAACATAATATGAGAAAAATATAGACCAATATCCATAATAAATATAAAGGCAAAAATTCTTGAAATATTAACCAATTAAATCTAGCAAATATAAAAACAATACCTCATGATTAAATTGAGTTTTTGTCAAAAATATAAAACTAGTTTAAGATTAAAGACCAATCAATATAAATCATATTGATTCATATAGAATGTCAACAGAGAAAAGGAGAAAAAATTATGATCTCAATGGATGCAGAAAACATATTTGATAAAATTCAATACACAGTAACTACCAAAAAAACCCTCAGAAATTAGGACTAGAAGGAAACATCCTACATCTGATAAAAGATAGTATGAAAATCCTACAGCTAACATACTTAATGTTAAAATATTGAATGCTTTCTCTCTAAGACAGGAATGAGATAAAGATGTCACTGTTTCTATTCAAATTGTCCTGGAATCCTACCTAGCCAGTGAAATAAGGCAAGAAATAGAAATAAAAGACATAAAAAGTAAAGAAGTAAACTGTCTCTATTTGTGGATGACATACACTGTTTGCATAGAAAAGCCTAAGGCATCTACCAAACAACTACTAGAACTAGTAAGTGATGAATTTAGCACGGCGGCAGGATATGAGCTCAATATACAAAAATAAATTTGACTTTTATATACTAGCAGCAAAAAATTAGGATATTAAATTTAAAATTCCACTAACAATAGATCAAAAATATACAATTATATATAACAAAATATGTGTGAGGCCCACAGACACAACTATAAAGCCCTGCTGAGAGAAATTAAAGACTTAAATTAATGGAGCTATCATTCCATGTTAATTCTCCCCAAACTGTTTTATAAATTCAATATAATTGAACTCCATAATCCTAATAAAATCCTAAAAGATCTGTTCATGGAACTTGACAAACTGATTAAAACTTTACATCAAAATAAAAAGTGTTAAGTAAAGATATACAAGGTACAGCAAGAAAGTAATAACACAAAATTGAGTATAAGGATAGTCAAATGGAACAAGACCATTCTCATCTTTTTGTTCTATACCATTGTTCAGTTTGACTATCCTTATACTCAGTTTTGTGTTAATTACTTACTTACATATAGACAAACAACTCAGTTTAAAGATGGGCAAAGGTCTTGTATCTTAATCACTTTGGGGCACTATAACAAATTACCATAGACTGCATGGTTTAAACAACACTTCTCACAGTTCTACAATCTAGTTCAAGATCAAAGCTTGGCAGATCTGTTATCTGGTGAAAGCCTACTTCCTGGTTTACAGATGGCTTGCAGTCTTCTTCTTGTATCCTCAGATGACAGAGAGCAGAGAGAGAAAGCAAACTTTCTCCTATCTCTTGTTAACAATGTCACCAATCTCGTCACTAATCTCATCCCTAATCACTCCCAAAGACCCCATCTCCAAATAACACTATTCACATTGGGGATTAGAGTCTCAACACATGCAATTGGAGGGGGACACAAACACTCAGTCTACATACCAACTTGAATACATACTTCTCCAAAGAAGATAGATAGATAGATAGATAGATAGATAGATAGATAGATAGATAGATATAGAGAGAGAGAGATGGCCAAAAAGCACATGGAAAGTTGTTCAACGTCATAGGTCATTACAGAAATGCAAATCAAAACCCCAATGCACTAGAATGGCTACAATGAAGAAAGTAAAATAATACGTATTAACAAGGATGTGCAGAAACAGGAAACTTACACATTGCTGGTGGGGATATAAAATGGTATAGCCACTGCAGAAAATGTTATAGCAGCTCCTCAGAAGAACAAACATGGAAATACCATATGATCTAGTGATTCTACTACTAGGTATATAAACAACAGAAATGAAAGCTATGTCCACATAACTTGCACATGATAGCAGCGTTTTTCATAACAGCCAAAAGGTAGAAACAATCCAAATGTCTACCAAAGGATAAACTGAAAAGCAAATTGTGGTATTTACATACAGTAGAGTATTTCTAAGCCATAAAAGGAACGAAGTACTGATATATGGTACAACTTGGATAAGCCTTGAAAACATGATACTAAATGAATGAAAGAAGCCAGGCACAAATGGTCACAATTGTAATGATTCCTTTTACATGAAATATTCAGGAAAGGCAAATCCGTATAGATAAAAGGCCAATGGTTGTCAGGGAAATGAAGGTAATTATTTGTAGGGCTTTCTGTGCTAATGAAAAATTTTGAAACAGAGAGAGATGGGGTTGCGCAATATTGTGAATGCACTAAATGACTTGTATACTTCAAAATGGTTAATTTATGTTATGTGAACTTTGCCTCAATAAAAAAATCTAAAATATACCTTACATTTTTATGAGAGACATTTGTGCATTTAAGGTATAATCAGCATTATTTTAGTTCTTGAAAAAAGTTTAAAAAAAACCCATGTAAAATGTCAAGTTAATACATATTAATAATTCAATAAACAGGAGTTGTTTTGTTAGGATCATTCCACTGAGATAAGGAGACTTGCAGACAATCTTGTATATCACAATAAATAAAGTAGATTATTCAGTAAATTATGTTATCTAAAAGATTATAAAATAATGATATATAAGAATGGTCAAAACTTGTGCTGAGTTTTAAAATATTCTAACAAAATCTGCATTCCTGACCCAAATTGTGTAATGCAGGAGTTTGGAGTTGGACCGACCAGTTTTATACTAACTATGTGACCTCGGGCAATTTAAATAATGTATCAATAAACTTCAATTTTTTCAACAATAAATTGGGGGTAATAATGCCTAATTAACATGTATGCTTAACAGAAAATGTCTATCATAGAGCCTAACATGTAGGGATCATTAAACATAAACTATAACACATGATTACCTAATCCAATTTAAAACTCATTAATCCATTCAATAAAAATATATTCATTAACTAATACACGCCAGGTACTGTGCTAGGTGCTAGAAAAGTTTAGATGAAAGGCTTATTTGTATCCGCCAGCAGTTCGAAAGCCAGTTGATTTGGGGGTGGGGCACACTGGGAAAGGAGATGAGTTGAGGAAGCATGGCTGAAAAAAAAACTGATGAACAGAAAATAGTTATTAAATTCAGCAAGAGATTGATGTAAGCAAAATGGCTGATGGAGAACTCAGACTAAAGGAGGCAGAAAGAATGTTTCACAAATGACTGAGTGAAAGCATCGGACAGCAATGAAAAGTTGAGGCAACTAGGCATTGACTAGAACGGGACATGAGGAAACTCTACAGTGAGGGAAATGTTCTATATCTTATTAGAGTGGTGGATATATATATATAACTCATATATATATATGAGTTAAATACGGATTTATAGATATAACTCATATATATATATGAGTTAAATATGCATAACTATACTTTCGATCCATGCATTTTACTGTTTATAATTAAAGACAGAATCACACACACAAACACACAGATACATATATTCTTTTGAATTACAGGCAAACTGGTCCTCAAAGGTTACTGAAAAGGCAGAAAAGATACCAATTAGATACTATATGACAATGTAAATGAGGCAATATAAATCTAATCCATTACTTTCCTCGTAATTCATCTATGGATTGTTTCATTATAAGAAAACTATATTCCTAATTATGATAATTCATAATTCAATCTGTTCATCTATCCAAGATGATGAAAATCTTAATTTTAACTGAATTTGTCAAATTCCATGAATTTGAGAATTCTATAAAATATTGGGGAATTTTAATAAAAATTTAGGATTTTGCATTCATTCCCAATTTTAATTCCTTAGTCCAATTAAAAAACTAAAAGTGAAAATAGATGAATTACTGGTACTTAACACACCATGGGAACAAATGTACACAAGGAAACTTCTGGAGTGATAGATATGTTCATTATCTTGATTGTGGTATTGTAGTGATCATTTCTTGGGTATATCTATCTATCTATGTATAAAACTTACCAAACCATACACTGTAAATTTATGCACTTTACTGTATATCAATTATATCTTTAAAAAGTACATACACAGGGGCGCCTGGGTGGCACAGCGGTTAAGCGTCTGCCTTGGGCTCAGGGCGTGATCCCGGCATTATGGGATCGAGCCCCACATCAGGCTCCTCCACTGGGAGCCTGCTTCTTCCTCTCCCACTCCCCCTGCTTGTGTTCCCTCTCTCGCTGCCTGTCTCTATCTCTGTCGAATAAATAAATAAAATCTTTAAAAAAAAAAAAAGTACATACACAACATACAAACGTATAAATACACATACAACCAACAAGTCTGCTAAAACTAGTTACAAGTGACAAAGCCAAATTTTGTAAGAATATGGAGTAACCATAATTTCATACGTTGTCAGGAATGCAGAATGGTACAAATATTTTGGAAAAGGTTTGGCAATTTCTTATAAAACTAACCATACATTAGTTTATGACCAAGTAGTTCCATTCCTAATTATTTACTCAAGAAAACTGAACACACAAAAGATTGTTCAAGAGAGTTCTTACCAGTTTTATTCATAACAACTAAAAACTGGAAACAGCTCAGGTGTCCATCAGCTGGAGGATAAACAAAATGCAGCATGTAGACAACGGAATAACTACTCAGCAATAAAAAGGAGCAAACTACTTATGCAATCAATAACATAGATGAGACTCAAAATATTATGCTAAGTGAAAGAAGCTTTACACAGAATGCACATGTGTGATCCTATTTATATGAAAAGGCAAAACTAATCTATGATATAAAAAAGCAGAACCGTGATTGTCTCTTGGGGGTGGTGGGAAGACCAGGAAGAAACAGAATGACCTCTTGTGGAGTGATGATAATGTTCTGTATCTTGAAAGGGTTTATTTGGCTAACAGAGATGTCAAAGCCCAGGGAATGGTGGGTATACTTAAGATTTGTGCATTTCGTTGTAAATTTTACTTCAAAATGAAAAAAAAAAAGAATTGTAAATAAATACTGACTAGCTAATGACACATATGCTCAAGTGTTTGGGGTTAAGATACACTCATGTCTGCTACTTTAAAACCAACAAAACATAACTCGATGGATGGACAGATAAGTGATAAAGCCACATATAATGACATGTTAAAACAACCTAGGTGGTGGGTATATGGGTATTCATTGTACAATTCTTCCAACTCTTCTGTATGTTTGAAAAGTTTCATAATAAGATCTTGGGGAAAAATCAGTTTGTAAGACAGTAGTGACTCCATTTTTTGCACATTCATGTCTGTGTATTCATGGACCAGCATATATGAAATATAGGCATACATATGTTTATATATGTTTTATATTCAACTGCTCCCTCTCAATCAGATAGATCCTTCCAATTCACTTAAAAAATACTCAAGTTCCTCCTGTCCCTAAATGATACAAACAAACAAAAAACTTCCTCAAAATTCCATCCTCCTTCAGCTACTCCTAGGTCACTTCTGTTCCTTTCGAAGCCACATTTCTTAAAGAGGTAAGCATCCTTCCCATGTCTATGCATTAGCCTACTTCTTCTGGCTTGTGCCCCCCCAGATTCTAGCAAAATAGCTCTTTTTTTTTTTTAAAGATTTTATGTATTTATTTAACAGAGATGGAGACAGCCAGCGAGAGAGGGAACACAAGCAGGGGGAGTGGGAGAGGAAGAAGCAGGCTCATAGTGGAGGAGCCTGATGTGGGGCTCGATCCCATAACGCCGGGATCACGCCCTGAGCCGAAGGCAGACGCTTAACTGCTGTGCCACCCAGGCGCCCCCCAGCAAAATAGCTCTTGTGCAAGATACCAATAATTTCCAATGTCACTAGATCAAATGCACATTTTAAAATCCTCATCCCTTGAAGAATGTAAAATATTAAACTGACATTTTTAAATTTGAAATGAGGGAAACAAACTTTATTTGGTATATAAACCAAGCTTTTTTAAAAAGAAAAGCTCAATTTCATATTATGGTCAAGTTAGAATGTGAGAAGGGGAAAACTTAAGGGATGTTATCACAAAAAAGGAAAAAAAAGAATGAGATTATACTACAGTCCAAATGATAAATGCCAGTGGTAATAAATGCCAACAGTAAATATTCATAGACCATTTCCACCTAATTCTACTGTATTTTGAAATTCTACTAAACTCATTAACCATTGTCCACATTTCTTCAACTGGTTTAGTCATTGTATTTATAGAAGCTCCACCTTAAATGGATCTCCCAACCCCCTATTTATGTAGAAATTATTCCCTGAGCTACAGGAATAATAACCAGAGATGTAGGTCTCCAAGGATCAGAAAAATCCAGCTAAGTATCAAAACTAGTATAGAAACTATGTCCTAATCTTCAGAAGATACGCCCTCAAGACTTTCAAAGCACATTCATAACACAATTGAAAGCCTTCCAGGGATTTCAGTGTGTCAGGTAATATAAAAATGTGCAGTAAAATCAGTTTAAAAATATACATCATAAAATAAAGGGAATTTCTTTATAACATGGAATTCAGAGATGAAAGCTAAATTTGAGCCTTAAACATGCATACGAATTTGAATTGTATTTAGTAGTTTTAATGGGAGGAGATGCCAAACTAGTTCCCAAAAAGGTCACTTTTTATAGCACCCTCATGTTTCTGATTTTGCAGATTAGCAGGCATTGGCTAGTCAAAGAAGTGTGGGAAAGGACATTCTAGCATGGGCAAACACAATAAAACTGTATGTAAGATAGTCATATTAGTTACTTATAGTTATAGATATTTATTTTCCTCTAGTATTCATCTGTATATCTTGGTCACAGATGATAGTTTCCTAAAGGCTCCTTTCTTTATTCTTGCTACCTATTCTCCTGAGAAAGTAAATTTGTTTATTCCATAAGCAATTATTTAGCACCTTCAATGTGCAAGCCTAGAACTATGTACATTGCCTGGGCTTAAAGAACAAAACAGTATGGCTACTGGTGATACACTATGCTTATTGAAGGACTTAGTTTCACTCTAGCTTTTTACATCAGAGCTTTATACACAATTGCATTATTAGACTATTTTTTTAAGATTTTATTTATTTATTTGAGAGAGAGAAAGTGAGAGAAATCACACACACACATGAGCAGGGGGAGGGGCAGAGAGAGAAGAAGAGGGAGAGAGAGAATCCGAAGCAGACTCAGCTGGGCGTGAAGCCTGATATGGGGCTTGATCTCACAACCTTGTGATCATGACCTGAGCGGATACAAGAGTATGGCCCTTAACCCACTGCACCACCCAGGCACCCCTAGACTATTTTTAAATGTTAAATTGGTTTTTCACTTACCTTTGAGTTCCACTAACAATGGCAGTGTCATGAAGAATAAAATAGCTTAAATTCAATTATAATGAAGGAAACACGGAAGGATTTAATCAGAAACTAGACAAACACTCCTGAAAATCCAGAGTGATTGTATAGTATAAAGTCTAGCTTCAGAACTCTAATCTTTTTAGTTCACAAACCTTTGTGATAAGCAGCTTCTGACAGGGCTCCCAATAATCCCCACCTGTTGGTATCCACAGGCCTGTTTAATCTTCCCCCTTGACTAAGAGCTGAACCTAGCAACTTGCTTCTAAAGAAGCAAATATGGCAAAAGTGAAGGGCTGTCTCTTCTGTGATGAGGTTACAAAAGACCATGGGTTCTCTCTTACTTATGCTCTCTTGCCCTCTCACTTGCTCTCCCTGATGAAGCATGCTGCCATGTTATAAGAAACTCTATTAAGAGGCCCATGTAGCAAGGAACCAAGGGAGCCCTTCACCAATAAATAGCTCATGAGAAACTGAGGCCTCAGTCTAACATCCCACAAGGAACTGAATCCCGCCAACAACCATATGGCCTGGAAGGGAATCTGCCCTAGTCCAACCTTGATAGGACTGCTGCCTTGCAAGAGGTGGAGCCAGAGGACCCAGCTAATCTGTACCTGGATTCCTGACCCACAGAAACTGTAGTATGATAAATGCATACTGTTGTAAGCTTCTAAATTTTGAGGTAATTTGTTATGCAGCAATAGATAACCAACATACACTCCTTCTGAAGAAAAGCATATAAGTATACAAATTCTTGCACACATTTTAGGGAAATAGGAAGCCTCTCTGAAGTCCACCAGTGGTATTCCTAGTGGTCCAGGGATCCCAGATTTAAAAACTTCTGATATGATAAACTCTACACAATATACACAAAAGGCCTGCAAGAAGTCAATTTAACCATGTTACATACCTTAACAAATGTCAGAATACTTTCCTTCCATACAGTATTGCTAAGAAAGTCAAACTACTTTAAATATAAATTGATATTTTAGTGCTAGTATCACCAAAGGTAAAATCAAGCCAAGCTATACCAAAACATTATTTTGAATAACGTATTTCACAGATACTAAATAAGTACTGAGGATAAAATAATTACTACACACCATCCTAATTTTGAGGACCTTCCTGTCCACTGGGTGAGAAACACACACACACACACACACACACACACACACACACACACACACACACAATAGCTACTATAACAGTTGAGAGTACAAATAGAGATTTGTATGTGGTATCCATTCAGGTACATCATAAAATGACTTTAATGAATTTCAATTATAAAGTAATTAAAAGAAATACCTGTACTGTTTTTCCAAGTCCCATGTCATCACCAAGAATACACCCTTTTCCTTGGATGAAGTGTGCATAGAGAAACTGGGCTCCTTCCCTCTGGTAGTCTCTCAAATACCTGTTAATAGTATAAGGAATAGCGTCTCCATCTTCAGATAATGGAAAAGCAACAGCAGATGATGGAAATTTTCGGTCTGGGAAATAAGGCTTTTCCAAATCTTCATCATCAAATATAAAATTCCTGGAGCAATCTTTAACAGATTTTACTTCTTGAAGCCTTTTAAGAGGTACTTTTCTTTCTTGAAAATCTGAATATAAGATGATTGCAAATGACTTCCCATTTTCATCCACTGTGATAGATTTTATGCTTGCTTCACAAAGTGTTCCATTATCTGGAGAAGGGGCAAGACATCTTTCTCCTGGATGCCATATGTCTGTAATAATAAAGAAGAAAATAAAATTTCCAAATCTAACTTATAAAGTAACTCCCCATTTATCCACTGCTATGAGAAAAAAAAAATGTACCTCACATGAATACCCTTTCCAAATTACTGAAACAAGATAAATTATAACATGTATAGATATTCTCCTAAAACATATTAACAGATGTTCTCCTATAATAAGCAGAAGAAAGGATATATAATTTATTTCCAGTGGTTCTCACCCTGGCTGTGTGTCACAATCTCCTCATACATGCTTGGACATTAACTCTGTTGATTATGGTTCAGTGGCTATGGGCCACAGTTTTATTACTTTGTTATTTTTATTTATTTATTTCATTTTATTTTATTTCTATTTATTTATTTATTACTTTGTTTGGTGGATATTGTTGAATTCAAAGGCCATTCTTATTCACAGCCAGGGTTGAGAACTGCTAATTTAGGTACTCATGATGATTCATGAACATTACATATATTATTCATGATATGGTAGACTAATAGTAAATGGGACTTGATAATGAGTAAGCTAAAATCCTCTAAACAGCAATGCTTTTGTGATTCTCCTGTCTGTTTTTTCCCATCTCCTTTCTCTGGAGACAGCTGTTCCTTCTTGTCAATATTGCTGCTTCTAAACTGTTCCTTGAATTTGTATACAACTAACCAAGGGAATCTCCAATTCAACTACAGAAACTACAGAGTGATGTGTGCCAGCCCTGCCACAACTTTTTTCCCTTCTAGGTTTTCAAGGATTGCAGTTCTTTAAAAAGTGATGAATTCTAAGATCTCTTTCTGCTAAGATTCTATTATTCTTTGAAAAATCTGACCCCTTTGTCTATATGTATTTATTCCGTGCTTCATTGCACAGCTTTCTATTTTCTTTTCTTTTTTTTTTTTTTTGAAGATTTTATTTATTCATTTGACAGAGAGAGAGAGCGAGAGAGCACAAGCAGGGGAGTGGCAGAGGGAGAGGAAGAAGCAGGTCCCCCCACTGAAGGAAGCCTGATGCAGGGCTCCATCCCAAGCACCCTGGGATCATGACCCGAGCTGAAGGCAGAAGCTTAACCCACTGAGCCACCGAGACGCTCCGACTATTTTATTTTCTATTCAGAAAATATAGCACTATGAATAGGGAAGGGAACATCTTTAGATCATACAACCAGTATAATTAAAAGATACCAAATAGAAGAAATTAAGTAAAAATAATTTTCTAAATGGAATTTCTTATAGCCAGAATTACAGAGGAGCTGTATGACTACAGATGTAAGAATACTAGGAATTATTTTTCTCATATATTTCTTATTGAGGTCAGATAACCATTGGTAGTTTCTTAGGGTCTTTCCAATGATTTCTCGTTAGATTTTTATAATATTTGTGATTATAATATGACTAATATATCTATACTCTCTGAAGCACGAATAGCTCATTATGCTATTCCTCATCAGTTGTTCCTCAAAAGTAAAACCATTATCCCCTCTAACTTTGGTAAGGTTATTTTGCATAACAATTAGAAGTAGCCCGAGAAAAATCTGTTCTTATTCTAATCTTTGAACCCAAACTGAGAACTGTCACACAATTCTAAAAGACACAGTTTTAACATGAAACTAAAACCTTGATCCACTGTACAGGGATAACAGATTACTGGGCCCTATTTTCATAACAGTACCATTTGAGCCTTAAGACCTGAATTAATTCTTATAGCAATTCTTAACACATTATTTCTGTTTCACATGATTTGTTTGCCCATCCAGAAAACGCCTTCCAATTTTTAAAGACTTAAGTCATTAATGAGTTTATTATTCAACATATATGTTTTAACACCAATTACCTACCAAATACTGTACCACACAATAGGTATAAAATAAAAAAAAAATGTCAAAAATGATAATGATTGAACTTTGCTCAGAACTAGTCTTTCCAAATCTCATTAAATGGCATCATCATCTAGCCAACTTTTCATGGTAGAAAACTTTTAGCCAGCCCTTATTCCTCTTTTTATATTACTCCCTACATCCAATCCATCAGAAAGTCCTGCTGGTTCTCCCTCAAAATGTATCATTTCCCTCCATCATGCTACCACCTCTCTAAAACAACTGTCGGCAAACTTTTTCTGTAAAGAATCAGATTTTAGCTATTTATTATTTTAGTTTTGCAGGCTCTACTGTCTCTTACCCTTGTAACACAAAAGCAGGGACAGAGAACACATAAACAAATGGGCATGGCTTTGTTCCAACAAAACTTTACCTACAACAAGTGTCAGGCTGGATTTGGCTCTAGCCCACAGTTTGCTGCCCTCTGCCCTAAAGCCACCTTTGGCTTTCTCCTAAATTACCGCTATAAACTCCTAACCATTCTCTCTGCTGCCACCATTTCCCCCCCTACAATCCATTTTACACAAAGCAGCAATACTAGTTAAAAATATAAATTACTGGGGTTCCTCGATGGCTCAGTCAGTTAAGCATCTGACTCTTGATTTTGGCTCAGGTCATGATCTCTGGGTCCTGGGATCCAGCCCTACATCAGGCTCCATGCTCAGTGGGGTATCTGCTTGAGGATTCTCTTCCCCTCTTTCTACCCCTCCCCCTGCTTGCATGCTCTCTCTCTAAAATAAATAAATAAATTTAAAAAAATAAAATTATTAGTAAATCTTTAAAATCTTTCAATAGTTATCATTGCATAAAGAATAAACTACAAACTCCTTACTATGGCCTATAAGCCCCAGTATGATCTGCCAATACTCACCTCTCCAACTCAATTTCTCCCTGTACTCAAACATGCTAAGCAATCTTCTCTCAGCTGTTTTTATGTCATCTCCTCCACTTATTTAAAGTAGAGTACCCTTTTATTCTGTACCTCAGTATTTTATTGCCTCCATAACTCATATTACAATGTTTAATGACTATGTTTACTTGTTTTTATCTGCCTTTCCCTCTAGAGAGTAATTTCCTTTCCAGGAAAATGTCTGTATTTTTCAAGTTTTATCCCCAGCATCAGCACGCAGTAGGCACTCAATAAATGTGCTGAATTTATTAACAAAAACACATCCTTGATCTCACAGATCCTAGATACCTAGTGAGGGAGACACATACTAAAAAGCTCACAGACATGAAATTGTAATAAGTGCTTCAGAAGATAACAACAGAGTGCTATGAAAAAGAAGTACTGAAGAAACATTATTTAAAAGGGAAGAAGATCTAACAAGAGTATCTCTGAGCACACAGCATGTGCAAAAGCCCTGTGGGCTTCACACAATTTCTGGACATCTATTTAGTTCCTTAGTTTGAATAATTTCTAGAACTAAATAGATTCTGTTAAGTTTGGGCAAAGGCTAGAATCTCTCTGTATCAAATTCTAGAACAAATAGCTTAACTTGGGAGGACTTCCTGTGGGGTTGAATGGAGGGTCCTCTTTAACGCCATTTCCTTTCCTCCTTCATTCCAGACTGGCCTCCTTGCTATTCCTCAACCACGGCAAGCATGCTCCCATCTCACGGCCCCTGAGCTTTCTGTTCCTTCCATCAACACTCTCCCTAAACACACAAATGACTGAGTTTTTCACTACATTCAGGTCTCTGCTACAATGGCATCTCCTCAGAGGTGTTTTCTCTGACCACTGAATCTAAAATAGCACTCCCTGCCACTCTTCCTTTGTCCTGTTTAATTCCATTTTCAGAGAAAAATATGAAATATTTGTTATTGTTTATCTCAACTTAGTTCCCTAGAGCAGGGACTTACTTAGTTCACTACTATATCCTGGGCACCTAGAACACTGTTTGAAATTGAAATACTTGTAGGACTAACACATATTTATATAGAGCTAACATTTGAAGACTTACGTGTGCCAAGCATGTGCTTTATTTCATTTACGCCTCGCCACCATCATTCCATGACTTCATATAATATTGTTAGTTCCATTTTACAAATGGTGAAACAGATAAAGGTTAACCAACTTGCCCATGGTTACACAGCTTAAAAATGGCAGATCCTGAATTTGAACCAAGCTATTTGACCTTGTGGCAAACATACTGTACCATGCACACATGAATGAACAAGTCCCTGGAACTGAGTAGTCCCTGCTCCTTTTAACTGAGGTCTGAGCATCACAGTCACTACAATCTCCACTCAGCAGCTTCACTACTTATTTCACCTGCCAGGCTTCTATGGGTAGTTATATTTGTGATCCCTGAGTTGTAGTGTCAATTCCTAGCCTTCAGAGTTGAGGCTTATTACATAAACCTCTCTAAACTTTAGCTCTGAATTCCTCATCTATTTAATGAGATCGATACCTTTCTCAAAGAAGGATGGGGATAAACAATCAGCATATTGCTGGGCACATAACAAATACTCAATATCTGATAGTTTTCTTGTATCACTTTTAATAATGAAATAATGGGGGCAAAAGGCATTCTATTTGACTTGTGTTAGATAACCACAACCTCCTTAAACCCTCTCTTGAGGACCCGATAAATGTTGACTCTAAGGCCCTGATTCAGTACATCACATATTAAGCTCTGTGTGTAATCAAATAATGTGAACTGAATATCTCAACCTTTATTCACCTATGTAACAACAAACTTCTACCATTCGCTAAGAACTGGGGCATACAAGCCTAAAGAATCAACATACCACACATTTATTGAGTGCTTATTGTGGACCAGAAGCTGGGTCACATAAGTGCTTTGCATATACCATCTTATTTAGTAATCACAAGAACTCCGCAATAATCTCAATTTTACAGATGGGGAAACTGCCCAAAGTTTCTCAGCAAGAAACTGTCAGAGCTAGCACTAGATCCAGTCTGACTCCAGAGTCCAGGTTCTCAACACTGAATACCAAGGAATTGGTGCCAGACTCCAGCTGTCATTCAGAAGAGCCACCGGGTAAAACCCCAACCCCAAGGGAACTGTCAGGAACGGGTCCAACCCAGCGCAGTAAAGACAGCTGCCTGGGCTGAGAGGCGGGCTCGGAGCTTGTACCTTTGCCGGCGGTTTCCGCGCGAGGCTTGGGGGCAGAGGGATCCATCTGGCCAGGGGGAGGGGCCGGGCAGCCTGGTTGCGTACAACACTCGACAGGCAGCCGAGGACCTGGACGAGGAGACCGGCGGGAAGACTGAGGCCAACGCCACTTCCTGCAGCCCTTCGTACATCGCCCCCCTGAAGCGCGACGCCAGCGGACGAGAGGGAACACAGGTGAGAGGGTCCAGGGAGAAGGGAGGCAGCGTCCCAGGCAGCGGCAGAGCTGAAGAGCGCTGTGGCGGCTGGCAAGGCGGCGCTCACCTAGTCATCTCGCGTTCCGCCGGGGGAGGAGGCAAGCCGGCAAGTGGACCCCTTACCCTCCCTTTCAGAGTTGGCCCTACCTCTACCTTCCCCTGCAACTTTCAGCCCCTGTTCGGAAAATCCCGCGAGATCAGGCTCCTGAACTGTCATTGAGATCTCGCGATAACAAAATCTTGGTTCACATGGGCGGAGCAATCTTCCTGCCATCTTTTCCCCGGGAAGCCGGTAACACAAAGGTTCGCGACAGTTGCAAGTATCGCGAAGTTTGATATCGCTTTCTTGCCTGGTACGGATCTTGGCGGACAACAGAGGGGTCTGAAGATACCCGTGTGCTCGCACCTGCGGCAGTCTTTTAAGGGCTGACCGTGTCCGCGATCGCGGCTTGCTGGCTTGTATTTGGTACTTGGTAGTGTTCCTCGTGTAGCGCATGCCCAAGAGCTTGAGGCGAGTGACTCCCTCCTGCAGCGCTGTCCCAGCTGGGTGGGATACCCACCCGGAAGCCAACCCTTCACGACACGCACGGGAGGCCGAGTAAACTTAGTGGTCACACACTATAATCAAAAATAACTTCTGTGAGTCCAAACCAGCAATGCATGCCATAAATAGAAGATAAAGGTAAAAAATACAATGAAAATTTAGTGTTTTTCCGTGTACCATCTACAGTTACAGTGGTTTGTGTGACATTATGGGAAAACACTAAGCAGACGGTCGGACTGTTTTTGTTAAAGCATCATCAGAATACCACACTACTCACAAGTTAATGGACACTACTTATATAATGCTTTGCCAGACCTTAGACGCCGATTCATCCAAAAATGGTTTCTGCACATGTTACAATGTTTTCATATACTGTAGGGATACTTCATTGAATTAGATTTTCTTGAATGGGCCTGTATTGGTTTCCTATTGCTGCTGTAACAAAGTACCACAAATTTTAGGGGCTTAGAGCAGCCCAAAAGTATTAGGGATATCACAAATTTATTATCGTACAGTTCTGTAAGTCCGAATTCTAACTTGGGTCTCCTTAGGCTAAAATCAAGGAATCAGCTGGGCTGCATTCTTTTCTGGAGGCTCTCGAGCTGAATCCGTTTCCTTGCCTTTGTACACATTCCTTGGCTTATGGCCACCTTCCTTCTGCTACCTCTCTCTCAGCCTTCCATAGCTACATCTTCCTTGGATTGCAGCTGGGTAACATTCTTTGATCTTATGATCAGACTGGGTCTACCTGAATAATCCAGGATAATCATCCCCTTTGAAGGTCTGTACCCTCAATTACATCAGCGAAGTCCCTTTGCCAGGTAAAGTAATATATTCATTTCCAAGGATTTCCAAG
Source organism: Ursus americanus (assembly GCF_024610735.1). Taxonomy (NCBI): domain Eukaryota; kingdom Metazoa; phylum Chordata; class Mammalia; order Carnivora; family Ursidae; genus Ursus; species Ursus americanus. The sequence continues at coordinate 27,780,855 of NC_142160.1, read as the reverse complement.
GATTAGGATGTGAGCATCTTTAGGGGCTCATTATTCTACCAACCAAAGGGTCTAAATGAGGAAAACCATGTCTATTTGCTGCCAATAGGTATCTATTCTTTGAGAGATACTAACAATTAGCAATATGTTTTCATAAAATCCTTCATCTAGAATAGCACTTGTTTCTGTTTACCAACGGGTAGAAACTTTGGATCTAAGAGAAACATCTAATGCACTATGTGTGAGATGTTGGCGCTCACACATGGTTGAGAGGTTATGTCATTTAACCTCATAACTTCAGTGTCCTAACTCATGACAACAAAGAGGCAAGTAACAGTAACCTACATAGAAAAATGTTGTTGTAAGAATTAAACAGGATAAGTAAAACATCTAAAAACAGTACCGGGTTGTAGGAAGGAATATGTGGATTGCTATTACATAGCAATGGAATGCATCCACTTGAAAGTTGTATTTTAGATAACCATTTCTTCATTTTAATATTTTAGCTAATAGTTGATAGTACATTATTACTTAGATTAAAATTTTAGACTACATTCTAACTTAAAACACCATGGATTGTAAGGCATATTATTTAGGTACAGCTGAAAAAAAGAAAAAAAAAAACGGCTCATTATATAAATTGTAACTCTTGATTTTTAACATGCATCCTGATACTGGAAATTTTTAAAAGTAGGGAAAAAATCTGCTTCTTGGAATTGATGAAATGTATCTGTTTTACTTAAACTGTTTTCACAGTGTCTCTAAAATCAGCGGCAATTGGAAATTTCAACCAAGGTTACTTTTTTCTTTTTACAACTACCAGAAAAATTTGATTGTTTTCCCCCACTAAAATAACTAGTTGTGTAATATTGTCTTATTTTTCCAGTGGTCTACTAATTTAAGACCTTGATTTTTATTTTTTTTAAGGTTTTTGTTTTTGTTTTGAGAGAGAGCCAACACAGGTGGGGGGAAGAGGGAGAGGGAGAAGCAGGCTCCCCAGTGAGCAGGGAGCCTGGCACAGGCTTGATCCCAGGACGCTGGGATCATGACCTGAGCTAAAGGCAGACGCTTAACCAACTGAGCCACCCAGGAACCCCAAGACCTTGATTCTTAAGGGATGACATCTAAATAGAAGTGATGAAATAAAATCAGAAGTAAATTTTTAATTAAATGAAAGAGATCATCTGGTTGAAGGAATACTCTTGTGACTAACAGAAGAGGAGGGAAGCCTCAATTTCTGAGTATTTATTATTTAACCTCACCACCACATTTATGATGCAAGTGAAGCAGAAAAAAATCATGACATAAAAATGTGTTTTAGTGAATTCGATGCCTCAGAAAATTAGATATCCTTAAACATTCCTTCCCCCACTTAACAGTAGCTTTTGTCTGAGGCCGTTGTAGGGACATCCTTGTCTAAGTTCTGATGTTGTACACATCTAACACTGTAATGTTAATCACTGCAAAGTGAAATTGAAAGTCTTGAAAAACATTTAGGAATTCCTGAAGTCAATATAATTGATCTTGGATAACTAGATCATATACAAAATCATTGGCAAAGGAGGACTAGCAAAATTAAGCTTATTAAAACTACAAGAAGAGAAGAAACAGAGTGTGATAACATAGACATTTCAAAAGAATATTACTTGAATATCAAAGAAACCCTTGAGAAAGAAGATTCTAATATTCTACCAGAGAATTTTTTTATGTTCACATTGTAAAAATCAAATATATATCTATATGTGGTTCATAGACCTCCAAAGTTGTATGTTAATTCAGCAGAAAAGCTCAGGAAAAAATAGGTACGTATTTCAGTTAATTTGTCCTGCTATAATAATACCACAGACTGGGTAGGTTATAAACAACAGAAATTTGTTTCTCACAGTTCTGGAGGCTGGGAAATCCAAGATCAAGGCATCAGCATGGTTGGTTCTGGTGAGACCCCTCTTTCTGGTTCATAGCTGGCTCCTCCTCGATATGTCCTTATTTGGGGGAAGGGGCTAGGAGACTCTGTAGTATGTCTTTAAGAGCGCTAATTCTATTCATAAGGGTTCCACATGTGTGTATGTCATCATTTTGGGCATTAGGACTTCAGCATATGAATTTTGAGGGGACACAAACAGATCATAGCAGTATGAAAACTTTGAACTTTGAAAATTTCTTAGATGACTTTAAGTTGTAGCATTTCTCCCTTGATACAATGTTCCAGCCACTGTTTCAAGGGAAAGAAAGGAAGAAGAGAGGAGTAGGAGCAAGGTAGTCATGGTAGAAATGGATGTCTCCTTTACCAATTAGTAATCTAGACTTTAGCATTTAAAAGGCAGCATTATTCAACCGTATGACTATACTTAACATTTCTGAACTGAATACTTAAAAATGATTAGGAAGGTAAATTGTGTGTGTGTTTACTACAATTAAAAAACAAAACCAAAAACCTGGGTCAACAAAAGGACAATTTAAAGCTTGAGCCAATTGTAGTGAAAGATATGTAGTGAATGGCAGGTTAGTGCTAGGAATGTGACGATTATTACATCTTGAACCAATGCCATTTTACATCTTGAACCAATGCCATTTTACTTCACAGACTCACTGAACATTAAAACTTGAAGAAATCTCAGAGGTCCTTGATCCATTGCTCTAACTTAAAGGTAATAAGATAGTTTGAGAAATATTAGCTTATTTTCCCAAGGTCACAGATAGCAAATAACAAAATCAGGTTTGGAACATGATTCATCATTCTCGTTCCAATATGATAGGTATATAAAAATATTATTTCATAGAAGATATTTTTTAATTTGAAAAATTAAAGCCTGTGATTCTGTTTCTTGTAATATTCCATATCTCATGTCATGTAATAAGCCTAAAAATCCTGCAACAAAACATCAAGACCTGCAGGTTGAAATAGTATAATAAAAATACCCAAAATGCATTGCCAAGCAAAAATAAAAGTAAAATGCTCATAGGCCATTTTTAAAATAAGGAGGAAACCGAAAACCAGCTTACTAAGCTGGCACTTATGCCACTGCTGCCCTGGAGTCATTTGCCCATCTCAGTTACAGAAGGTCTGAGTTTTTTCTGTCTTATGGGGACAGAAGACATGGTGTTAAGCTCTTACAAGATCACAAATTGGAACTGAAACCCTACTTGAAATCAGAAACCCTGAAAGGCAACTCCCTCAGTGAAATTACTGGGTAGAAGAAAATCTAGAAAGCAGAAAAGGAGGAGGATGAAGAAGAGAGACGCGTCTGTCTTGGCATGGGCTCTTTGAACAGGGTTTTACATGTGTGTGTGTGTGTGTGTATGTAAGTGTGTCAGTTTCCTTTGACATTTTGAAACCACTACCATATCCTCAAATGGATTTAGGATTTTAATTCACATAACCTGTATGATCGAGGAAGCCCCAAGCCAAGATAATAACATAATGTAGTGTCAGGTTAATAGCATCTAGGTTGGAAGAAGGAAGCAAGCTCATCTTCTCTAAAGGAAAACATTAAAACAAAGATTCCTCAAAGTTTTCAGAGATAAATTCCAAACAATTCATAATCCCTAAACTGAAAAAAAAGTGCATAAAACAAGCTACCATGAACAAAAGCCAGCAGGGAAAACATGCAACAGAAATAGTGATTTCAGTTAACAGAAGTATTAGATACAAGTGTTTGTGTGTAGTTAAAATATTTACCAATATTTTTGAAAATGGAACTGAAAACATGAGAAGGAACAAATGACACTGTCAGAAAACTGCAAATAGATTTGTTAAAAGAACCAGAACTTCTGGAAATGAAAATTTTAATTATTTAAATTAAAAACTCTATGGTAAGTTAAACAGCAGATTAAACACACCCTAATAGAGAATTCATGAACGGAAAGATCTAAAGAAATAACTCCAAATACAGAGCAGAAAGTCAAGTGGATAGAAAATACAAAAGAAAGGTTAAGAGAAATGGAGGTAAAACTGAATTTCCAGAAGTAATGAATGGAGAGGCTGAGGGGAAAAAAATGTTGAAAGAAACGATAGCTGAAACCTCAGATTCAGGAACCATAGTGAATTGAGTGCAATACAAAAAATAATAAAATAATAAAATAAAATAATTAAAAATAATAAAATAATAGGAATATAAGATATATATATCAGTAGTTAGACACGTTGAAGTAAAATTACAGAAGCAACAGGAATCTTGAAAGCAGCCATTAAAAAAAGATTACTTAGGTAGAATAGAATGACAGTTTAACTGATAAAAGTTAACAGACAACAGTTAATGGTAACAAGAAGTCAGAAGACAATGGGATAGTAACTTCCAAGGGCAAAGAAAATAGCTATCAACCTAAAATTTTATAATCAGCGAAACTATAATAAGAGCAAAATAAGAATATTTTCAAATAAAACTAAAAACACCACCAATGGACTCTCACAGCGAGACCTTTTTAAGGATTTTGAACTAAAAAAACCAAATGATCTGAAATGTAAGAATTATTAAGCCTAACAAAATGAACAAATAACCATTGCCTGTATAAAACTATAACAATGATGATGTAATTTGGATATATAAAAAATAAAAGAAAATTAAAACACTGGGCAGAAGTAAAAATGTGATAATAGTGGACTGGAAGACTTTAAGGCATTTGAGATATTTCTGTTGGAAAAGAGAAGAGATAACTGCTCCTAAGCAAGGTATTTACATTGGATGTCAGAGTATATGTAATGGAATATTTAAAAAATGTGTAAATTCTTAATAAAAATGCTAAGAATATCAGAAAAAACAATCTTTAATGTAAAATGCATTAAGTATAAAGAAATTAACCATATAAATGATAAAAGTCTTAGTTTGCCAGGTAGGTAAAAAGTCTTCAACTTATCACCACTATTAACAGTCCCAAATATATACAAGTCAGAATTTCAAGGGGTAAATGATAAGTCCACAAACATGGTAGGAATTTTTAATATTCTTCACAGTAATTGTAAGACTAAGAAGAAAATTAGAATTGAGCCACACAATTAACAATCTTGATCTCGTAGACATATATAGAATACTCCATTCTATTATTAGAAAATAAACATCTTCACAAGCACATAGGGAACATTCATAAAAGTTAAAATGAACTGTGTCATACAGCAACTCTCAACAGCTTTCCAGCAATCTGATTTATACAGATCATGTTCTCTGGTCCCATGAATTAAGTTAGAAGTCAACATTTTAAAAAAATATTTTTAAAAGATTATATATTTGGAAATTTAGAAACACTTCTAAATAACTTACAGGTCAGAGTTTTAAAAAAATCATGCTGGAAATTAGAAAATAATTGTGAAGCAGAGTTAAAAATAAGTTTTTAAGCTCTTTCAGCTCCAAGTCCTAGCACAAACCTCACATTTTAATTTAAGATAGTTCTTCCATATAGTATTTCCAAAGGAAGTCACCAACATAGATATTAATGATCCTAACTCCTCATCTACATTGAGGATATAAAAGGATTAGATGAGAGGAATTAGAGGATGGGAATGGGAGATTAGAGGAAGAGACTGATAAGGCTGTTGCATTGCTAAGTCCCACACTTTAAGACAAGCAAGAGGCTTCAGAGGAATCACTTGGAAAGTTTAATATGCATAATATGGAATTTTATGGACATGGTGGGCCATTCGCCTCAAACCTTAGAAATCTGAAGGACAAGTACTGCGACTGGCTAACTGCTCTGAAGTTGAGTAAAAAAAGCTGATACATTGGGGGCCACCTTATAAAGGATGACAAAAGGATGCACTTTTGGAGTAGATGTGGGTCTTAGGTGAGAGGAAGACAGCAGCGACTTCTAGATGACCCTAATCAGGGACCTGGATAAGCTGGATGCCTAGGGGTAAAATACTGACTGAAGACCACAGGAAAACACCCTGTGGGAGAAAGATGTTTAAGGAGAGCCTAGTAACTTCATAACAGTTAAGCAAGACCTTTCTTGTTCCTTACTTTATCTCCTTTTCCCAAGATTAATCCTGGAAAATTCAGAAGCAACCTAGTATGTAGGGGAGGAAGGCAGAGGCATAATTCTTATAAAAGAAGCAGTCATCCCTACTTTTTTCACTGCACACATCTCACCTGTAGCAGATATGAGCTCTGGTAGAGGAAGAACTTTAAGTCTGAATGAGTGTAGAAATCTTAATTTTAATATCACAGTTGACTTAACTGCTAAACTGAGACTTTCTGCTTATTTGTCTAGTTGTTAAAAGTGACCACAAGATTTTTTATTGAGAAAGACTAGGAAGACTCATATGATTTTTCCTAATTTCCTTTCAAGGAGAAAAACTAGCTCTCAAAGTGGGTTTGAATGAACAGTGCAACAAATAAATGAATTTCTATTCTAATTTCATCTCACGGGTTCTGCTGTTTCAACATCCATTAGTACTGAATAATAATAGAAATAGTGCACATCAAATTTAGTAATAAATTAGTACTTAGGGAGTAAGAAAATGCTTATATTGAGAAAGAAGAAAAGCTGAATGATCTATACTTTCAGTGTAAGTTACAAAAGAACGACTAGTCCTAAGGAAAATAGAAGAAAAATAATGAACAGAAATTAATGAAAGAGTAATAAAAAAATACTATAGCAGTAATAAACAAAGTGAAAAGTTAACTCTGAAAAGAAAAATAAGGTAGGCAAATGACTGGTAAAATGCATCAGGAAAAAGAAGAAAAAATACAAATAAACATTAAGAATGAAAAATAGGGCAAAACTAAAGCCAATTCAAAGATTAGAAAAATATGGGCGCATACGCTAAGCAATTTCATGCCAAAATTTAAAATGTACATATCCTTAAAAATATGTCCAAAAGGAAAAGATGCCCTGAATGAAACTATAACTGTTAAGAAATAACTTGAGTCAGGAGTCGAAAATGCCCTTCCAAGGAAAGACCAGATCCACATGGCTAGATAGGTAAATTCTATCTAATATTCAAGGGAATAGACACATTCATTATTATATAAACTCTTCCAGAGAATAGAAGAAAAACTCCCCGGCTTATTTTATCAACTTAGTGAAATCTTGACAGCAAAATCTAATAAGGACAGTACGACAATTGAAAATTATAAGCCCACTGTAGTTATGATGACTGACGCAAAAATTCTAAATAAAATAGTAGTGAATCAAATCTAACTTTGAATAACAATAACAATAATAATAATGCATCATGACCAAGTTAAGTTTACCTCAGGCATGCAAGTATAGTTTCAAATTGGAAAATCTAGTAGTATAATTAATTAATAGATTAAAGGAGAAAAATTCTAAGGTCATCTTAAGAGATGAAAAAATCATTTTATAATATTCAACCAAATGTTAGCAAGATAGCAACAGAAGTAAACTACTTTAGGTTAATAAAGGTGTCCATCCAAACCTGTAGGAAACACTAAATGGCAAAATGGTACCCATGCTCCTTTTAAAACCATGAACACAAAGATATCTCTTATCACCACATCTGTTGAACATAGATCTGTCATTTCAATAATAAAAGAAAACTAGATATAAATTATAGATATTAGAAAGGAAGAATCAAAACTGCTATTATTTAGGAGAAGATTCTGAGTAGATGGTGGAGTAGGAAGCACCAGGAACCCGTCTCCCCACCTAGGCAATAACTGAACAGGCAGAATCTGTCTAATGTAGCTATTTTGGAACTCCAGAGTTTGTTGAAGGCTTGCAGCTTCCAGGGAAGACTTGGGACGGTGAATCGTGGTTAATTTTGGTCAATTTCAGATCCTAGCACAGTAGCAGCAAACCATCCACCACCCCTTAGCCACTAATTGGTAGTTGTGTATGTGTTCCTCAAACAGCTTGCACAAAGCTGTGGGAACTAGAGTAGACAAAGAGAATCTGTGTTCTGATTGCTGATTACTGCTTCCAATCACAAAAGCACAAAGGCGAAGCAGCCATTGTTGCACCTACACCCATTGTTGCAAGCCCCTCCCTCTCTGACTGAAGTGAGAGCCTGGGTATTTAAAGGGCCACCCCCCCTTCCCCCCCGCCGCTTCATTTTTTGCCTTTTTTTCTTTTGGGAACCAGATATTAAAGAGTAGGACATTTGAAAAAACTGCATACATGGGGAAAATTAGAAAGTGAGCACACATGCCCAGGGAAAGGCTCAGAAGAGACCTAAGAAAACATTACATTTACACCTCAAGTTGATCCTAGGCAGCCTACAACAAATAAAAACAAAAACAATAACAAAAACAGCAAATCGTGGTGAAGGTAAGAATATGAAATCCTTAGAGTTACTACATTATTAAATTCAAATGTCCAATGTCCAACCATGTGTCCATGTCACAAAACATACAAAGACACAGAAAAGTATGACCCATTCCAAAGAAAAAAATAAGTCAGCAGTAACTGTACCTGAAAAAGAACTAATGGCAAATATTCTAGATAATGACTTTTTTAAAACTGTCTTTAAAAATGCTCAAAGAACAATAGGAAGATATGGAGAAAGTCAAGAAAATGATGTGGGAACAAAATGGAAATTAAAGAGATAGAAAACCTAAAAAGAATATGCAAAATGAAATGCTGGAGCTGAAAAGCACAATAACTAAAATCAAAAACTTACCAGAAGAATTCAAAAGCAGATTTGATCAGGCAGAAGAATACGTGAACTTTAGATAGGAGAATGGAAATTATTGAGACGGAGGAACAGAAAGAAAAATGATTGAAGAAAATTGAGCAGAGCCTAAGGGGCCTGGAGACACAATAAAATGGACCAGCATACACATGGTGGGAGTCCCAGAAGGAGGAAACAGAGAGAAAAAGGGCACAGAGAATATTTGAAGAAATAATGGTTGAAAATTGATGAAAAACATGAATATAAATATCCAAGAAACTCAATGAACTCTAAGAAGATGAACTCAAGGAAACCCATACCAGGACACATTATAATCAAACTTCCAAAAGCCAAAGATAAAGAGAGAATCTTGAAAGCAACAAGAGAGAAGTAAACTATCATATACAAAGGATCCTCAAGATCATTAGCAGATTTCTCATCAGAAAGTTTGGAGGCCAGAAGACAGCCCATATATCCAAAGTGCAAAAAGAAAGAAAGAAAAAATCTGTCAACAAAAACTGAAAAATTGTCCATCAAAAGTGGGGGAGAAATTATGACAATCCCAGATAACAAAAGCTGGTTTGTAACCACTAGACCTGACCAGTTATAAATGCTTAATGGAATCTTGCAAGATGAAGTGAAAGGACATAGGACAGTAACTCAAAGGTTTATGGCTAAATAAAGATATCAATAAAGGTATATACAGGGGAAATTATAAAAGCTAGTATTATTGGAACATATTAATATATGTTTTGTTTGTTTTCTACATGATTGAGGAAACATACATTTAAAGAAAAAAATCATTAGTTATAAAAACTAGTATTACTGTAACCTTTGTAAATCCAAGTTGTGTTTTCTACATAATTTAGGAGACTAATTCATTTAAAAGAATTATTTATGTGTGTGGGCACACAATGTATAAATGTATAATTTTGTGACATCAAAAAGTAAAAGGAGTGTGGACAGAGCTATAAAGGAGCAGAGTTTTTTATATTATTGAAATTAAGCTAGTATAAATTCACATTAAATTGTTGTAACTTAAGGATGTTAAATGTAATACCCATAGTAACCACCAAAGACAATAGCTGTAGAATATACACAAAAGGATATGAGAAAGGAATTTAAACATTTCACTACAAAAAAAAAAAAATCATTTAAACACAAAGGAAGACAGTAATGGAGGAAATGAGGGACAAAAAAAGCTATAGGCATATAGAAAATAAATAGCACAAGGGTGGAATAAGTCCCTCCTTGTCAGTAATTAGCTTAAATATAAATGGATTAAACTCCAATTAAAAGACAGAGATTGGCAGAATGGAGAAAAACACATGAACCAACCATATGCTGTCTACAAGAGACTCATGTGATATTCAAAGACACAGACAGGTTAAAAGTGAAAAGGTAGAAAAAGATATTTCATGCAAACAGTAAACGAAAGGGTGGGGAAGGAGGGGTTATGCTAATAACAGACAAAGTAGAATTAAAATCAAATAAGTTACAAGAGACAAAGAAGGACATTATATGTTAATAAGAGATCACATTAATATTTGGACTGTTTCCCTTCACTCATTTACCCAAAAATGTGGCAGCATAGAAAATTAGCTGATTGAAGTACCACAGAAAAACTTTTTGCCCGACTAGAAAAATACTAATGAAGATGTATTTTTCCAAGGAATTAAGTAAACTCTAAAAACCTATCATATATTCATAATAGAATCTTTTTTCTCAAAAGATTCCAGTTAAAGTAATGGGAATTACATTTGAATAACATCTAGGTAATGCAAAAAATGTAGATTTACTTTCACCAAGCAGGATAGAAATATTAAGTATCTGGCTTACATTAAAAATTGTAGGTTGAAAATGTTTCCAGTCTTTACCCTGGGGTGAAAAATGTTTTCAGATTACATGATTTATAGGGTCCATTTCAAGTCTAAAATTCGATGTGATTTCTGTAAAAGATAATTTTTCCCTAAGTTATTTTAGACCATATCACTTCATCATTTGTGACTACCTGGATTTTCATTGCTTAAATTCTTTAAACAAGGCAACTGTTTCAAAAGAGACACAGGTTTAGCATCTTAAAAATCACATTTTTTAAAAGTATGCTTATGGACTTAATAAAAATGGTTGCCAAAGTTTTACTTTTCAAATATGTTCCTGAAGGGAGTGACATCTTAGGAGCTGTGAAACAATATAAAAGGGAACTCTGTGGTCATTACAGGATGTGCAGACTTGAATGGGAGTTTATTCTGAAAGCAAATATAATATTGTGCTTCCTTCATAAGTATCATTTTATCACATTGCCCTATATTAATCAATATATTTGAATGAGATGGCATGATCAGGGAATTGACAGTGTTCGGTTAGTAAGTAATTAACTCTAGGAACTAATTAAAACAGGGAAATATGAAAATCATGTAAAAGTAAAACGAGTTTATTTTTAAACTGGATACTATTTTTGTTAATATAAAGCAACTCTTTCAGGGGAACTGCTCTCTCCAATTTATGCATAGATTATTTGACAGACTGGTTGAAATATACCATACCACTTTTGCACAGTAGAAATGCAAAACCCAAAGAATTTGTATTTTCAAGACTGTTAGCACCTTCTTAAATTTCAAGAATTTATTCAATTTCTGTAGAAAAACATGGGCTTTATTTTTCTTGCTGTTAGTTATTTATGTAGTTCATTTTTACAAACAGAATCTCAATATCTAACAGCCTGCAATAATTGCATTTTCTTAAGGACTTCTTGTCACAATAATGCCTCTTGTGGCTGTGCATTGTCCTGAGTCTTTCCATATTCACAATCATGACAGGTTCTATCTTTTTTTTTTCATCTATCAACCTTTTTATTGCTTTTTTTCAAGAAAGATTGTATCAGTTCCCAAGTCTGTGACAATTTACATATCTGTTAAAGTGGGACATTATTGCTATTATTTCAGATGGCAATTGGAAGAAGCAGAGAATATGATGGTGAGCTCATACACGGTTGTTTATTATTAGAAAAAAATTATATGACTAAGCAAAACAAGCCTAGAACCAAAACAAAAGTGATTTAAGCAAAGAAAGTCCCCATTCTCTCTTCTGCTTCTTAAAAAACTTAGCATTCATTCATATGCATGGATATTCTTTTTTTGTTTATTGAGATATAATTGACATATAACATTCTACTACTTTTAGGTGTACAACATAATGACTCAATATTTGTATATATTGTGAAATGATCACCACAGTATAGTTAACATCTGTCATCATACATAGTTATAAAATTTTTTTCCTTGTGATGAAAATTTTTGAGATCTACCTTTTTAACAACTTTCAAATATACAATATGGTATTAGTAACTATGATCACCATGGTGTACATTACATCCTAAGTGGATATTCTTGAAGGAAAAAAAGAAAACCACCACTTCTTTCCACTTTTAAGAATTTTAATTATTGGGGCGCCTGGGTGTCTCAGTCAGTTAAGCGTCTGCCTTCTACTCAGGTTGTGATCCCAGAGTCCTGGGATCGAGCCCCGCATCGGGCTCCCTGCTCAGAGGGGAGTCTGCTTCTCTCTCTTCTCCTCACTCGTGGTCTCTCTCTCTAGCTCTCACTCTCTCAAATAAATAAATAAAATCTTAAAAAAAAGAATTTTAATTATTATATAGTGATATATATTACTAGTCTAAAGGAGTATAGTACCAATCTTGTCAACTACAGTATTCAAAACAGGTCATTCCTCCAAGCTGGTCACAGTTTAGTAGGGGAGAAAGGGCTGTAGACCAACTATAATGTGACAAACGACATGTACAAAAGGTTGCTGCATTTTCTACTGAAACTAATATTTTCCAGGTTCCAGATATAAATATATAAACCAATGATAATTTGCATGACTCTTTTCCTATGTATTTTTTATATCATATATAATCCATAGACCATTTTAATGGACTAACTCAGTTTAATCTTAAATTCTATTAAATGCCAAATTCTTTTCTGCCACAAAAATTCTCTAGCTGTTGGGGCATGTGGGTGGCTCAGTCGGTTGAGTGCCCGACTCTTGATTTCAGCTCAGGTCATGATCTCAGGGTTGTGAGATTGAGTCTCCCATCAGGCTCCATGCTTAGGGTGGAGTCTGCTTGTCCCTCCCACTCTGCTTCTCCCCCCATTCATTCTCTCTCTCTCAAACAAGTTTAAAAAGTAATAAAAATCTTTAAAAAAATTCTCTAGCTATTCAGAGGAATTCTCTAGCTCTACTAATAAATTTTATAGAATCTTAGAAAAGTTGGCAGTCCCCTATGTGTCTATTTATTTAGTCATTCGTTCAACAAATATTTATTTAGAACACCTAGCATATGTCAGAAACCTTGCTAGGCACTGAAGATACACCCATGAACCAGAAACACATGGTCCCTGCCCTCATAAAATTCAAAGTCAACAACCTCTCCAAAATTTTTATCTAAAATGAAGATTGCATAGACTCCCACACGGCTAATTAACACAGATTGCTATTATTGGAATACTTTTTATACTCAGACCCATTATAGTAAAATTTAAGAATATCAAAATAAAAAAAAACTTCCAGAGAGAGATAGCAGATCACTTGCATATGAATAGATAATATTCATTTTAGACAAGTCAAAAACTTCTGCAAGAGGACAACTGAGTTATATATATATATATATATTTTAGTACTGAAGGGGAGAAAAATCTCCAAAGCTAGTATTTCACACACTTATCCAGACTGTCATTTAAAGAAGAGCGTGCAATTAAAAAAAAAAACAAACAAACCTCTACCATTTAAGGCCTCAGAAACTTTGCTACACAAACACCCTCTTTAAATAAGAAAAAAACAACTCTTGAGCACAATAATAGTAAGAGACTTTAGGACACCACTTTTAATAATGGGTAGAATAACTAGATGGAAGAGCAATAAGAAAAGAGTACACTTGAACAACATTGTGGACAAATCCGACCTAACAGACATATACAGAACTCTCCTTCCAGCAACAGCATAATACACATTTTTCTCAGTGCACAAGGAATATTCTCCAAGACAAACCATATGTTAGGCCACAAAACAAGTCTTAAAAATTTTAAACGACTGAAATCATATAAAGAGTCTTTTCTAATCATAATGAAATGAAACAAGAAATCAACAGCAGGAGGGAAACTAAAAAATTCATAAGTATATAGACATTAAACACGAAACTCTTAAATAACCTATAGGTTAAAGAAGAAATCATAAGGGAAATTGAAACTATCTTGAGGTAAATGAAAATAAAAACACAACATAGTTAAACTTACGGGATGCAGCAAAAGTAGTGCCAAGTAGGGAGTTTATAGCTGTAAACATATTCAAGAAGAGAGATCTCAAATCAACAGCCTAATTTTACAACCTAAGGAATTAAAACGAGAAGAACAAATTAAACCCAGAGCCAGCAAAAGGAAGGAAATAACAAAGATTAGAGCAGATATAAATAGAGAATAGAAAAACAGTAGAGAAAATGAAACCAAGAGTTAGTTCTTTAAAAAAATCAGCAAAATTGATATTTGGGTTATGTTGACTAAAAAAAAAAAGAAATAACTAAAATCAGAAATGAAAAGGAAGATACTACTACTGATGTTAGAGAAATAAAAAGAATTTTAAGAGAGTACAATGAACAACTGTACACTAACAAATTCAATAACCTAGATGAAATGGACAAATTCCAAGACACATACACCCCACCAAGACCAAATCATGAAGAAGTAGAAAATCTGAATAGACCTTTTACTAGTAAGGAGATTGAATCAGAAATCACAGGTGTCAACAAACAAAAACCCAGGACTAGATGGTTTCACTGGTGAATTCTACCAAATATTTAAAGAAGAATTAGTACCAATCTTTCTCAAACACTTCCAAAATATTGAAGAGGAAGAACATTTCCCAACTCATTTTATGAAGCCAGCATTATCTAGAACTACATTAAACTAAGAAAACTATCAATCAATATTTCTTATGAATAAAGTCTTCAACAAAGTACTAGCAAACCAAATTCAACGGCATATTTTTTAAGATTTATTTATTTATTTTAGAGAGCGAGAACAAGCAGGGGAAGAGGCAGGGGGAGAGAGAGAATCCTGAAGCAGACTCCCCAGTGAGTGCAGAGGCCAACATGCGACTCCATCCCAGGACCCTAGATCATGACTGCAGCCAAAATCAAGAGTCAGCCACCCAACTGACTGAGCCACCCAGGCACCCCTCAAATTCAACAACATATTCAAAGGATTATACGCTATGACTAGATGGGATATATTCCAGGGTAAAGGATGGTTCAACATATAAAAAGCAATGTAGTACACCATATAAACAGAATGAAGGAAAAAACGAAACAAAACATGATCAGTTGATGCAGAAAAGCATTTGACAAAATTTGATACCCTTTTATGATAAAAACACTCAACAAACTAGGAACAGAAAGAAACTAACATAACTCCCATTTATGGAGAACCTACACCAAAAATCATTCGAAAGACTGAGTGCTTTCCTCTAAGATCAGGAACAAGGCAAGTATGTCTACTACGTTAAATCCTATCTGACATAGTACTGAAAGTCCTAGCCAGAGGAATTTGGCATGAAAAAGAAATAAAGTGAATTCAAACTGGAAAGGAAGAGGTAAGATTATCTCTGTTTGTAGATGATATAATCTTATATGTAGAAAACCCTAAAGGCTACGCACATAATCAAAAAAGCTGTTAGAACAAATAAAGGAGGGGGCGCCTGGACACCTCATTTGGTTGAGCATCTGACTCTTGATCTCAGCTCAGGTCTTGATCTCAGGGTTGTGAGTTCAAGTCCCACACTGGGCTCCACTCTGGGCATAGAGCCTACTTAAAAACAACAACAATAGCAACAACAACAACTAATAAATGAACTCAGCAAAGTAGCAGGATGCAAAGTCAAAATGCAAAAATCAGTTGCATATATATACACAATCAATGAAAAATCTGAAAACAACCCAATTCAAAAATGGGCAAAGGACTTTGATAGATATTTCCCCAAAGACAGTATGCAAATGGCCAGTAAATACATGAAAAGATGCTCAACATTACTAATCATTAGGGAAGGGCAAGTCAAAACCACAATGAGCTACCTCACTTTACGCCCATTAGAATGGCTATTAAAAAAACAAACAAACATAGAAAACATCAAGTGTTAAGATGTGGAGAAATTGGAAGCCTGTGCATTAGTGGTGAGAATATAGATGTAAAATGGTCCAGATGCTATGTAAAACACCTTATCAGTTCCTCAAAAACTGAAACATAGAATTATGGTAAGATTCTAGACTTCTAGTTTCTAGAATTATCATAGATCCAGTAATTCCAGTTCTGTGTATATACCCAAAAGAATTAAAAGTACAGACTTAGATACTTGTATACTCATGTTCATGGCAACATCATTCACAATAGCCAGAAGGTGAAGCAATCCAAGTGTCCATCATTGCATGAATGGATAAACAAAATGTGGCATATACACCATAGGATATTATTCAGCCTTAAAAAGGAAGGAAATTCGGACATATGCTGTAACATGGATGAAATTTGAAGACATTATGCTAAATAAAATAAGCGAGACATGCAAGAACAAATAGTATATGATTCCACTTAGGTGAGATACCTTAAGTAGCCAAATCTATAGAAACAGAAAGTAGAATAGTGTTTGATAGGGGCTGGAGGGAGGAGGGAATGGGAACTTACTGTTTAATGGGTGCACAATAATGAGAATGTACTTAACACTACTGAATTGTACACTTAAAAATGGTTACCGTGGTAAATATTGTGTTATGTGTACTTTATCATGACCAAAAAATAAAATGGTTAAAATGGTAGATTTTATGTCATGTATATTTTGCCACAATTAAAAAATATTTAAAAACTTCTAGAAGAGCTCCAAGAAGAGAAATAAATTCAGTACGATGTTATATAGATGTGGGAAGAAAAAGCGAGCAAGTAACTTTTTAAAATTCATTATTGTCTTAAAATGTTAGGACAAAAAATAGAGAATGAAAAGGAAAAAAAGAAGGATAAAATTGGGGGAAAAAAACTCCTAACAATCCAAAACTGAAATTCTAGGTGATGTAAACTAAAACGTTTCAGATAGGAGCTGGAAAGAGATGAGAGAATACTAAATGATCCTTATTTTTGAGGAAAGGTATAGATACTGATAAACTTAGGAAAAAGAAAAATAAGAAAAAGTGTAACAGTAGGTCTTAATAAGTTAGGGATAACCCACTAGAAAGGTAAAGTTAGAATGTAAATCTGAAACCAGCAGAGGAAATTTTTATTTGTTTGGAAGAAGAAAAGAATACAAAGAGGAAGTATGATACGCAGAAACAAATCCTGTTATAATAGTAATTACAGTAAATGTGAAAGGTACTCCTATTGGATTACAAAACAAAACGCTAAATGTAGAAATAAGAAACATCTAAGACAAAAAGATACAGAAAGGTGGAATTTAAAAGCATTGAAAAAATATACTAGGGAAATATAAACAACGATCGTAAAAAGGACTAACATACCAATCTTGCTAACTATCAGAAGAGAAGCCAAGGCAAAATATTATAAAGGGCAAAGAGCAACATTCTATAGAGATTTTATATAGGTCAAGAAGGTAAAGCAAATCAGGACGTTTAGCAAAGATGCTGGGCACAAGGTCAATTTTTAAAAGTCAGTAACTTTTCTCTGTTCCAGCAATGAGCATCTAGAAAACATAATAGAAACTAAGCTAGTGTCTGGCAATAAACTTTTAAAATAATATGCCAGATCTCTATAGTGAAAGTTTTCAAGCCCAATGATAGGATATGGAGAAATAGTGGTAAGATCACTTGACATTCAATAATACATTGATTATATTGCATACATGTATTCATGAATATGTGTATTCATGGGATCCTTTTAAGGGCTATTCAACTTGTAGCAGCAAGTGAGGTTGTAGGCAGTCTAGTGTACTTCTGATCATTTACTTGTAGTCCAGACATTTTGATAAGTATTGGTCAAGGAATTTGTCTTTGGATTCTTTGTCTTTGCTTTTCCTTCAGCTTGACTATTCTTCCCGTAGATATTCTCATGGCTCACGTTCCGAGTTTATTCTGATTTCTGTTGAAATACTGCTTTGTCAGATGCTTCACTGAATCCATCTATTTAAAAAGCGCACCCCCTTCACTCATCCAGAGTAAGAACCATGGATCCTTATGTACCTTTAGCAGTGTCACTTTCTTGGCTCTCTTGGCTGTTTGCCAGGGGATGGATAGCAGATTCAGACCACTCTCATCTAATCAGGAAAGAAAGGAAGAGGAGGTACAGGTGGGACTTCATAGCACTATCACCACCTGATATTATATTTTATATGTTTTATGTATTCATTGTCCACCTCTCTTAAGCACCATGAGGGCAGTGACTACTTGTTATGGATGCTCCCTGTTATGGGCACAACACACACAACACTCTGGGACATAGTAGGCACTCAATAAATATTTGCTGAATGGATCATTTGAATACGTACAAGAATAATTTATTTCTGGGGCGCCTGGGTGGCGCAGCGGTTAAGCGTCTGCCTTCGGCTCAGGGCGTGATCCCGGCGTTATGGGATCGAGCCCCACATCGGGCTCCTCTGCTATGAGCCTGCTTCTTCCTCTCCCACTCCCCCTGCTTGTGTTCCCTCTCTCGCTGGCTGTCTCTCTCTCTGTCAAATAAATAAATAAAATCTTTAAAAAAAAAAAAGAATAATTTATTTCTAGTGGGCAAATATATTCAAGAACATCAATTTAAAATTAATTTTTGGCAAACTGATAAATTAACTTTTAATAAACCGATTTGCAAAATATTGCCCTCCTCTACCGTCGGATAATATACCTCAAGGTCATATCAGCTGTCCATTTATTTCTCAACTTAAGTGATTAATTGAATGGATAAAAATATCTCCTTTTCAGGTTTTAGTTCTTTTCTACACTATATATAATGATTCTCAGATGCAAGATGCTGTATAGTAATCCATATTGTACACTTTACTGTGTCTTTTTATAATTGAATTTATGCCCTCTGGACCAGCAATATACATATTTATCTATAAAAGGCCAATTTCCCCTCAGTATTTAATTAAGAGGTAAATTTCGAAAAGACTGAAATGTTGTCCTAAAACAGGTATTATACATAAGTAGTCACATCAGCCATAAATAAAGACTGAGCTTTCATCTTATCTTGAGAAGAGCTTAAAGAACTAACTTATCAATTGTAATAGGTCTGTAATTAGTTTAATGTGCAGTCACTCTGAAACCTTTCAGACATAAGTTTTCCGGATACTCACAGCTTGGATTGCTTAAAAACGTCACAATTCTTTAGAGACTTCACGTTACTCATTACATGTTATAGATGTAGCGTACGGCTTTCCCTCACACTTAGGTGGTGCACTAGTTATTTTTATGAATTGCATTATTTTTATACATTCACATTATATATTATTACTCCAGAAGCAGATAACCTGCAGTCTAGGTAATTCTAAGACCTACTGCCTATCAGTACAGAAAAGTATATTTAATTAAAAGTCAGAGGTTACTGAGAAAAAGAAGACAGCACACTGATAGAAAAAGACTAATTTTTAGTATAGTACACCGCATTCTCAATGACAATGTTTGGGTGACTTACAAGAATGCAAAGAGGCTGAATATGAATGACATGATTCAACTGGCAAATGTGTGGTATATATTTTGCTAAGAAACTATAAAGCATGGGAAAGAGGTCTTTCTTAATGCCACTTACAGTGACATTTTATGAAATCAGAAAGACTTTAGTCTATTGAGTAAAGCCAAGTCCTATGCACAAGCAATGATTAAAAAAAAAAAAGCCAACCTAAGGGGCTGTAACTCAGATAAAATGTGTAAGAGGGATCTAAAGACTCACAATTCACAAGAAATACACGGGAGAGGTAAACAAGCTAAGTAACACTAGGAAGAAGTAATCAAACAGATCTGGAATGTATAACAGTGCACAAAACAACTGGCCAGGATACTTTAAAAGTTCAATACCAAAGAAAAGAAAATGTGTGTTGAAGGGTGGGGAGTACTGGGGAGAACTCTGTTCTAAATTAAAAGAGATTATGGGGCACTGGGGTGGCTCAGTCGGTTAAGGGGCTGCCTTTGTCTCAGGTCATGATCCCAGGGTCCTGGGATGGAGCCCTGCGCTGGGCTCCCAGGGAGCCTGCTTCTCCGTCTCCTCTGCCCCTCCTCCCTGCTGATTCTCTCTCTCTCTCTTTCAAATAAATAAATAAAATCTTAAAAAATTAATTAATTAAAAGATATTAAAGAGACACCAAGAAACCCCAAAATGCAATATATTACATTAAGTATATTTGGGTAACAAATGAAGAAGTTTTTATACGGTCTGGGTATTGAATTATTATTATTCAATAATTATACAATTACTGTTAATTTTCTCGAGTTACGTTAATGTGATTATGTAGTAGAATGCCATTTTTTTAGGAGATGCAGCTGAAATATTTCGGGAAGAGTATCGTGAAGTCTGCAACTTATTTTGAAATGGATCCAGCAAACACACACACAACTTGCCCACAGACTATACGGCAGACTGTTAACAACTGTTGAATCTAGATGGTAGGTATATGAGTGATATGAGTGTTTGTTGTATTTTTCTTTCGAACTTTCAATATGCTTAAAAATATTCATAATGAAAAGTGGGGAAAAAACAAAAATTATTTAGGCATTTATAATAGAAGTTCTTTTTGGAATTTTTTTAAAAAGGATCTAAAGGAATTCTCTATGAAAGATAGCTAAGCTCAAGAATGAACGAGCACTCTTTACAAAGAATGCCATTGGCCTGTTACTAAATAAAATGCCAAGAAAATAATGGTAATCATCCTTAAGACATAGGCAGTTGGCCTTACAATATCAATTATCTGTTGCTAAGTAGTTATGTATGTTCTCAGGATAAAGAAGGATGCCAAGGCTTAGAGGGCTACATAACTTTAAGCTCAGAGAGGTCAGCATATTAAGTATCTTTGCTATCATAGATATCCAGTCTTCACAGAAATTTTATGCAGAAGTCAGATGAAATTCTTAGCATAAAATCTAACCATCTTTGTAAGCAGAACGAGTAAGTGAATATTTTACTATTTGCTAACACAGCACATGAATTTGTGAGTTTACCTGAGTAAGCGTGGATTTCACTAAAATTGTGTCTTGGCATCTCTGTAATACTGGATTAAGTGCACAGTGCTTCCCTGGAGGATGCTGGTCTTTTACAGCCCAGGCTGGAGAAACAAGCTGAGTAGCAAACTGGTCTACCTGTGAAATATAAAAGTGAAACATTTAGCTAAAGAAATATCTGTTAGTGTTATACGATGGTGATAAAAATTACTCCCTTAGTATCTGGCATTGACTTGTGATCAGGGGTAAGTTATTTATTAATTCAGGGGCTTTTGACAAAATATAATAATAATGGTATAATTTAAAATAAGGTTCATGCACAAACTACATCATCTGCTGTGATCTAAATTAGCATGAAAGATCTATAATTAAATAATTGATGCTACATAATTTTAATTGTCCTTGCTATTCACTCTGCAATTAATACTCTTTTTTTTCTATTTATCTTGCTTTTATTCTACCACATTGTATACCTTTCTGTTTTCTTTGATTTTTCCGTTCACTTTAAATATGTTTGGAAAATCTTTCACGATATCCTGTTGTTTCCAACAAGCCCTGAGAACACTGACAAGTACTGAGTCATGGTCCCTCCATCATTTTCTCAAGCCCAGTCTACCACTGCAGCTTCATCAGACACTAGTGTCCCTGTCAACCCCTTCTCAAGTGCCTTGATGAATGGGGTCTGCTTTTTAAGCCCACCATGAATAATACATAAAGTTTTCAAGGCAGTTAGGAAGAGAGGACCTGCCTCTCATGGCAACCTAATATTAAACATTAGCTTTCTAGTTACCTTAAACTGAACGTAGATTTCCACCTTGCATGCAAAAGTCCATTTTTCATTCAGCTGCATTCAGAGACTGCTGGTGCCTGTTTCTTAGGAGGAACGTTCTTATTTTTCTGAAAACCCGAAGCACAAGAAAAAAGCATTATTCTTGGGTACCAGATAAAGAACTCTTTGAAAAGATTTCTACAGCAGCAGAAAGTCAGTGTCTTCTGCCATTTGGAGAGGTAGAATTTGGCAGCAATAAGCACTTTGCATTAATATAACATTCTCATCTCTTGAAAAGAAAGTTTCCTGTTATAGAAGTGGTTACTTGTTAAAGTTGAGGTAAAGGCCACCTGAAGGGAAATGTCTACACAGTGACTCATTTCTTCTACTGAAAGATGTCAAAAGTAGAAGCTGGTTTAGTCATCATGAGACTGCTTATCACCAAGGAACATGTCAACTGAGTCATTTAAGGAACACGTAAAATGGACTTTTAAGAAGTTGAAAAGTTTTCTTCTCCTGATCAGTAGAGCAGGGAGGGGTATAAACAGGTATTCAATGACTTACTGGTAAGTGTCTTTCCCACAGACTTAGGACAGCTGAAGAAGCCCACAAAGGAATACATCAGGGAGAAAAATAGTGCCAATATAAAAGAGAATCATTTATTTCCTTGTTTCTACGAAGAATGTCTTTTCGTCTGCAGATTCTAATAATCCAGAGAATAGAGGAAATTATGCCAAAGATTAAAGTAAAACTTGAAGAATTGCCTTAAGTATCTAATTACTGTTTTACAAATCTTTCATCTCGATTTGCTAGAACCTTAGACCCAAGTCTTTTGCAAAATTGTGAAATAGGAGCAGTTTGTAACAACTTTGCCTCCTTCCTTCCTCATGGTTGCTCTTGTGATTCCTTTCCCTCCCTTGCTGGTGTCCCTTTTGGTTATGTCCCTCTGTGCATCTCCAGAATCTCCTCTGATTCCTTCACAATTTCTCTGCTCTCTCAAGGATGCACTAAATGACTGGCTCGAAAATCCACCCGGCAGAGGATTTGAAACCCTCTATTTTTCTCTCATGGAACAGTTGCTTATGGACTACTAGAATTTTGGTTTAAAAAAAATTAAAGCCTATCTTTCCAGTGAATTCTATTTTGTGATGTGGTTGTGGACTTTCATTATGAAATTAGACGTATATTATCCTGGAAGTAATTTTAGTGTCTGGATAAGGCTTAATGCAGCAGCTGTTAAAATCACATATTTAAATGAACTCTTATGGGTAAAAATATGAATAATTCTCAAAAATATTATTAATTTCCGAAATGTTGAGAAAATACTAGATAGTAATTACTGAACCTAAAATGTCCCAAGCCCAGTTTTTGTAAAGTACCTGAACTTTGGTACTTTCTACACATTGTTCACATAATTGTGCCAATTCTGTATCTTTACCTTTAGAACGATAGCAGTTCACCTCCCTCAGCTTGAAATGGTTTTAAACTTAAATTTGTTTTCTGTATAAAAATGTGCAACTTTCTGAGCACACTGAGATTGTCCCCTCCTTTTAAATGGAGACCTACCCCTGAAGTCTGAACAGCCTCTTGCTCCTATTTTAGAAGACAGAGAGGTTGGGTTTGACCTCTTCATGGGGCATCTGGCTGTCCAGATGAAAGACCCCGGGAGATGTATCTCCTATTCCTCCACAGGCCCACCTGTGAATAATACTTCTTTTCCAGTCACCTTGTAAGAAGCATCGGGAATTATGACGATTGGATTCTGACTCAAATCTGAGGCTGCTTTTTTTTCTTCTCATAAGCAGACAAAAAATAACATCTTTCTCCTATTGCCTCCTGGTGCTCTCCTAGGACCCTGATATATGATGATGGCCTCCAGATGTCATCACGAAATATCCTAAATTCAGGGTGTGCCATTGCTTTGCGACATAATTCCAAGGCCACACCGTCATCGGACTAAAAAGAGATCATAGTGGTAATCACAGCTCCTTGTCTGGGAACTCAAGATTCTCATATTCCTGCCAGATATTTGGGGCAGTTGTTGGAAGGCGCTCATTCCCCATTCCTGAGGTTTCCAGGGAGAGAACATCTGTTCATGCAGCACTCTGGTACTTCACTTTCTTCTTTGAAAGGTAGTCCTTCTCTGAGTAGGGAGCTTGGGAAAATGAGCTGAGCACTTACAGCTTGGTCCTCCCTCCTTTATTATTGGGGTCTGCTTGCTTGCAGAAGGCATGTGCTTCAGGCTGCTCTTGACCATGAGGTAACTAATGAAGGCTTTGTTATTGCAGGGGAGCAAGGGACTGTGGTTTTCCAGCACTGCCTTGAGTGGATGAGTAAACCTGTCTAATCCTGAGGTTAAGTATTGGGAATCTCATTCTTCTCATGTTTGCATACCTTCTCCCAATGCTCTATCATAAAAATGAGGCTGACATTTTGCTCGTCATCTGTCTGGTTCCACTTTCTATCTCAAATGGCTCAGAACTCTAGTGGAAGACAAGGGTATAAATGCATTGACATTTTTGGGTGTGTCAGCAGTCTCCAGAAGAAGTAGACTCCACAAACGGGTTCTCTTGGCCCCCACAAAGTTGCCTCCATTTTCCCCTTCCACCTCAGTGGTAAAATATCCAGTCCCTGCAAATATCAAAAACAGTTGAGATGCCCTGATGTCACAACAGCTATAATGGAAGGAACTGCTCCTGGTGTTGATGTGGGAACCAAAGCTATAGAGGACTTTACTTTCCATACAAAAGATCCTCGCCATCGCTGCTGGTGGTACTACTCCTTGTTATTATCAAAGCTGATGACACCTTCAGCGCTCAATGTCTCACACAATTTCAACTGATGAGCTCCATATATCCTTCATCCTGGGACCCAGGCATGAGGATAAGGGGACCAGCCTGAAGGACAATCTGAGGGAAGACTCATTGCTTCTACTCATTGTGTAGTAAAGTGCACAAATCTTAAGTGTACAGCTTAATGAATTTTATATTTGAGTACAATGGTGTAACCACCACCCAGATCTAAAATATAGAATATTTTCAGTACTCAGAAGATTCTTTCTTGCTTCCTCCTAGCCCAAGAGATCCCCCACCCAAAGGCAATCATGATCCTAATTTCTATCACTATAGAAATTACTTGATGTAAATATAACAATAAAACGTGTACTCTCTCTGCCCTTTATGTGAGCCATAGAATGCGAACCATCCAGTGTTGCACGCAGCTGTCGTTTGTTCTTTTTCCTTGCCCTGTATAGTATTCTAGTGCATGAAAATGCTATCATTTATGTTTCCACTCTGCTGCTTTGATTGTTGCAAAATATGTCTTTTGATGAGCAAAGCACTTTGTTTTGTTTTATTAGACTTTATTTTATAGAGCAGTTTGAGGTTCACAGCAAAATTGTGCAGAAGATATAGAGATTTCCCATATATCCCCTGCCCCCACATATGTACAGCCATCCTGCTATCAACATCCCCCCCCCAGAGTGGTAGTTTGTTATAATCAATGAACCTACATTGATACATAATCACCCAAAGTCCATAGTTTACATTAGGTTTTAGTCTTGGTGTTGTACATTCTATAGGTTTCAGCAAGTGTATAGTGACATGTATCCACCATCATAATACCATACAGAACAGATTCCCAGCTCTAAAAATCCTTTGTGCTCTGCTTATTCATCCCTTCCTCCCCACTAATCCCTGGCAACCACTGATTCTTTTACCATCTCCTTACTTTTGCTTTTTCTAGAATGTCATATGGTTGAAACCATGTAGTGTGTAGTCTTTTCAGATTAGCTTCTTTTACTTACTAATATGCATGTAAGTTTCCACCATGTTTTCTTATGAATTGATAACTAACTTAGTACTTTCTAGAACTGAATATTGTCCCATTGTCTAGATGCACCAGGTTATTTATCCAGTCACCTACTGAAGGACATCTTGGTTACTTCTAACTTTTGGCGTTTATGAAGAAGGCTGCTATACCCATCTATGTGCAGGTTTTTGTGTGAACATAGTTTTCAACTCCTTTGGGTACATTCTATGAAGTATAATAGCTGGATTGTATGATACAAGTATGTTTAGTTGTGTAAGAAACTGCCAACCATCTTCCAAAATGGCTGTACCATGTTGCATTCCCACCAGCAATGAATGAGATCGTCTGCTGCTCCTCACCAGCATTTGGTGATGTTCGTGTTCTGGATTTTGGCCATTCTAATATGTGTGTAGTGGTAACTTGTTATTTTTAATTTGGATTTTCATAATGATATATGGTTTAGAGCATCTTTTATACGCTCATTTACCATCTGTGTGTCTTCTTTGGTAAAGTGTCTCTTAAAGTCTGTGGCCTATTTTTTAATCAGGTTGTTTGTTTTCTTATTGTTGATTTTTGAGAATTCTTTGTACGTTTTGCATAGCAGTCTTTTATCAGATGTGTCTTTTACAGATACCTTTTCACAGTCTGTTGCTTATCTCTTCATTCTCTGAAGAGTGTCTTTTGCAGAGCAGAAGTTTTTAATTTAATTTAATTTTTTTTTTTGGAGATAGAGGAGCACACAAGGGGGGGATGGGGAGGGACACAGGGAGAAGGAGAGAGAGAATCTTAAGTAGGCTCCATACATGGAGCCTGACACAGGGGCTCCATCTCAACCCTGAGATCATGACCTGAGCTGAAATCAAGAGTTGGATGCTTAACCAACTGAGCCACGTAGGCACCCCTGAAATTTTTAATTTTAATAAAGTTTTCTAACAGATACTCTTAAAAATATTTTTAACCAAACTTAATCTTCAACTTTTTATGGTAAAGCAATGTTCATCTCAAGTTTTAGTTTAGGGAGTTATGTTCCTTTCATAGATTGTGCCTTTGGTGTTGTATCCAAATATCTAAGGTCACTTAGATTTCTCATACGTTATTTTCTAGGAATTATATAGTTTTTCCTTTTAAATTTAGTTCTATGATCCATTTTTAGTTAATGTTTGTGAACGGTAAGTCTGTGTCTAGATTTTTTTTTCTGTGTGGATGTCCAGTTTTTCTAGGATGTCTAGTTGTCCAGATGTTCCATTTGTTGAAAAGACTATCATTTCTCCATTGTATTGCTTTTGCTCCTTTGTCAAAGGTCAGTTTTTTTATATTTGTGTGGGGCTATTCTGAGGTTTCTATTCTGTTCTATTGATCTGTTTGTCAATTCTGTCTATCCACCAATACCACACTTAATTACTATGGCTTTCTAGTAGGTCCTGAAGTCTAGTAGTATCAGTTCTTCTCTGTCAATATTATGTTGGCTGTTCCGGATGTTTTGACTTTCATAAAAACTTTAGAATCAGTTTGTTGTTATCCACAAAATAATTTGCTAGAATCTTGCTTGTGATTGTGTTGAATCTATTAGACTGACTTGGGAAGAACTGGCACCTTGATGACATTGAATTTTCCTATCCATGAACATGTGAACATGGAAAAAGCTGTTTAGTTCTTGAAACTCTTCTTTCATCAGAGTTTTATAGTTCTCATATAGATCTTGTACATATATATTAGATTTGTACTTAAGTATTTCATTTGGAGTGTTCTAACATTAATGGTATTGTTTTTTATTTCAAATTCTATTTGTTCATGCTGGTATATAAGAAAGTGACGGACTTTTGTGTATCAACATTGTATCCTCCCACCTTGCTATAATTACTTATTAGTTTCAGGAATGTTTTTGCCAATTCTTTCTGATTTTCTTCAGAGACAGTCATGTCTACAAAAAAAGACAGTTTTATTTCTTCCTTCCCAATCTGTATAACTTACATTTCCTTTTCTTTTCTTATCACATTAGTTGATACTTCCAGTACAGTGTTATAAAGGAGTATTGAGAGGCGACATCCTTGCCTTGGTCTTGCTCTTAGCAGGAGTTTCTAGTTTTTCACCATTCAATATGATGCTAGCAGGGTGTTTTTTGTAGGTATTCCTTATCAAGTTGAGGAAGTTTCACTCAATTCCTTGTTTGCTGAGAGTTTTTATCATAAATGGGTATTGGATTTTGTCAAATGCTTTTTCTAAATCTACTGACATGATCATGTAATTTTTCTTTTTAGCCTGTTGATGTGACGAATTACATTAATTGGATTTTGAATGTTGAAACAGCCTTGCATATGTGGGTTAAATCCTACGTAGTTGTGGCATATAATTCTTTTTATATATTGTTGGATTCAGCTTGCTAATAATTTGTTGAGGATGTTTGCATCTATGTTTATGAGGGGTCTTGGTCTATAGTTTCATTATAATGTCTTTGTCTGCTTTGGGTGTTAGTGTAATGCTAACCTCACAGAGTAAGTTAGGAAGTACTCCCTCTGCTTTTACATTCCAGAAAAGATTATAGAGAGTTGGTATAATTCCTCTTCACATGTTTAATAGAATTTACCAGTGAACCCTTCCAGGCCTGATATTTTTTGTTTTGAAAGGTTGTTAATTATTGATTTAATTTATTTAATATATGTAGGCCTATTCAGGTAGTCTATTTCTTAGTGTGCACATTTTGACAAATTGTGTCTTTCAAGGAACTGGCTCATTAAATCTAGGTCATCAAATGTGTGTGCATACAGTTGTTCATAAATATTTCTTTATTATTCTTTTAATTCCCATGAGATCAGTAGTGGTGTCCCCTATTTGATTTCCGATATTAGTGATTTTATATCTTCTCTCTTGTTTTCTTAGCACAACTGGAGGCTTATCAATTTCATTGATCTTTTCAAAGAATAAGTTTTTGGTTTCATTGATTTTTTTAAAATATTTTTTATTATATTATGTTAGTCACCATATAGTACATCCCTGGTTTTTGATGTAAAGTTCGATGATTCATTAGTTGCGTATAACACCCAGTGCACCATGCAATACGTGCCCTCCTTACTACCCATCACCAGCCTATCCCATTCTCCCACCCCCTCCCCTCTGAAGCCCTCAGTTTATTTTCTCTATTGTTTTCCTGTTTAAATTTCATTGATTTCTGCTTTCATTTTTATTATTTCTTTTCTTCTGCTTACTTTAGATTTAATTTACTCTTTGTTTCTAGTTTCCTAAGATGTAAGCTTAGATTATTGATTTTAGATCTTTCTTCTTTTTCTAATGTATGCAATTCAATGCTATAAATTTCCCTCAAAGCACTTTTTTTGTTGAATCCCACTAATTTGGTAAGTTGTATTTTCACTTTCGTTTAGGTGAAATTATTTCTTATATTTCTCTTGAGACTTCTTCTTTGACCTATGTTTTATTTAAAGGTGTATTGCTTAATCTCCAAGTATTTGGGAATTTTCTAGCTATCTTTCTATTATTGATTTCTAGTTTAAATCTATTGTGGTCTGAGAGCAGACATTAAATGATCTCTCTTCTTTTAAACTCATTAAGGTGATTTTTATGTCCCATAATGTGGTCTGTCTTAGTGGATGTTCCATGTGAGATTAAGAATATGTATTCTTTTGTTGTTGGACACAGTAGCCCAAAGATGTTAATTATAAACATTTGATTGATGATTCTATTGAATTCAGCTCTGTCCTTACTGTTTTCTGCCTGCTAGATTTGAAGTCTCCAACCATAATAATGGATTCACCTATTTCTCCTTGTATGTCTACCAGTTTTTGCCCCATGTGTTTTTCAGCCCCGTTGTTAGGTGCATACACATTAAGGATCTTGGAGAATTGACCCCTCTATTATTATGGAATGCCTTTCTTTATTCCTGATACATTTCCTTGCTCTGTGTGACATTAATATAGCTCTCCTACTTTCTTTTGATTAGTGTTAGCATAGTATATCTTTCTCCATCCATTTACTTTTTATCTATAAATGTCTTTTTTTATTTAAGGTAGTTTTCTTGTACACAACATATAGGTTGAATGTTGGTTTTTGATCCATCTGAAGTCTCTTTTAATAGTATATGAATCACTATTTTGTACGCCTGAAACTAATATAACACTCTAAAAAATAAAAATAAAGTCGCATTTACGAAAAAACAGTATGTTTAGGCCACTGGTTTTAAAGTTATTGACATAGCTGGATTAATATCTACCATATTTGTTACTGTTCTCAATTTGTTGCCTTTGTTTTTTGTTCCCGTTTTTTATTGAGGTATAGTTGACATTTAACATTATATTAGTTTCAGGTGTACAACATGATGATTTGATATTTATATGTGTTGCAAAATGATCACCATAATAAGTCTAGTTAATACCCATCCCCATAAATAGTCATTTTCTTTTCTTGTGTTGAGGACTTCTAAGATCTACTCTCTTAGCAACTTTCACTTTGTTCCTATCTTTACATTCCATTATTTTTCCACATTTTGTGGTTGTAATTAAATATTTTACATGGTTCCATTTTCTCTCCTTTCTTAGTTATTGATTATGCTTCTTTTTTAACTTTTTTAATTGCTTGCCCTAGAGTTTGCAATATATATTTACAATTAATCCAAGTCTACTTTCAAATAATACTATATCACTCAAGGTGTAGTGCAAATAGCTTTTAATATTAAAATAGTCATAATTCCCTCTCCCATTCCTTGTATCATTGCTGTTATTCATTTCACTTATACATACATACATATATATATACATATATATGTACATATATAAGCATACATTATTGAATATATTGTTCCTATTATTATTTTGAACAAACTATTATCTGTTAGGTCAATTAAGAATCAGAAAATAAAAGATTTTATTTTACCTTCACTTATTTCTTCTCCAGTACTTTTCCTTACTTTATGTATATTCCAGTTTGTGACATACATCATTTTCCTTCTCTCTAAAGAACTTGTTTTAACATTTCTTGTAAGATAGGTCTACCAGCAACACATTTCCTGTATGATTTAGGTGTGAAAGTCTTTATTTCTCTCTCACTTCTGAAGGATAATTTCACAGGATACAGAATTGAGTTGGTGAGGGGCGCCTGGGTGGTGCAGTCGTTAAGCATCTGCCTTTGGCTCACGGCATGATCTCGGGGTTCTGGGATCGAGCCCCACATCAGGCTCCTCCGCTGGGAGCCTGCTTCTCTCCCCCACTCCCCCTGCCTGTGTTCCCTCTCTCGCTGGCTGTCTCTATCTCAAATAAATTAAAAATTAAAAAAAAAAAAAAGAATTGAGTTGGTGAGTTTTTTTCTCTTAACACGTAAAATATTTCATTCCGCTTTCTTCTTGCTAGCATGGCATCTGATAGGAGTAGTTAGTTCTTGCAGTTAGTTATCATTATAGTTTTTATCTTTGTTCCTTTATAGGTAAGGTGTATTTTCCCTCTAGCTTTTTTCAGAATGTTTTCTTTACCTTTGATTTTCTGAAGTTTGAATATGCTATGCATAGATGTTGGGTTTTTTGTTCGTTTTTGTGTGTTTGTTTTGGCATTTATCCTACTTGGTGTTCTCTGAGCTTCCTGTATTTGTATCTGTGGTTTGGTGTCTGACTGATTTGGGGAAATTCTCAGCCATTATTGTTTCCAGTATTGTTTCTGTTCCTTTCTCTTTTTCTTCTCCTTGTATTCCCATTGTGCATGTTTTACATCTTTTTTAGTTGTCCCACAGTTCTTGGATATTCTGGTTCTTTCTTTCTTTCTTTCTTTCTTTCTTTCTTTCTTTCTTTCTTTCTTTTTTTCTTTCTTTCTTTCTTTCTTTCTTTTCAGTCTCCCTTCTGTTTCTCAGCTTTGAAAGTTTCTACCAACATATCCTCAAGCTCAGACGTTCTTTCCTCAGTCATGTCCAGTCTACTTAAAAGCCTGTCAAAGGCACTCTTCATTTCTGTTACAGTGTTTGTTGTTCTTTTTTATCTTTAGCATTACTTGTTGGTTTTCAGAATTTTCATCTGTCTGCTTACATTGCCCATTGTTCCTCTGTGTTGTTTACTTTTTCCAACACAACACTGTAATATTTTGATATAATAAAAATATATATTTCATCTTCATCTCTTGTTCCTGGTAAAGCTTCTAAAACTTACAAATTCTAGAGTGATAGGGGTGATAACAGTGTTTTTTGTTATTCATAAGAAGCCCCTTTCAACCATACAGGAATTTATGGAAATAAGGTGACCCTTGGAGGATGAGGGCTGGTTGTCAGAGGAACCTCCATATGATTAGAAGGCTGGAACTTTCAAACACCCTCTTCCCCCAAACTCCGGGGAAGGGAGAGGGGCTGGAGACTGAGTTAATCACCAATGACCAATGACTTAGTCAATCATGCCTACCTAATGGAAACTCCATAAAAATCCTAAATGATGGGATTTGAAGAACTTCCAGATCAGTAAAGGCATCCACATGCTGGCAATGTAACACACCCACAAACTCTATGGGGACAGAAGCTCCTGTGCTTGGGACCCTTTTGGACCTCACTCTATGTACCTCTTCATTGGCTATTAATTTGTATCCTTTAAAAGAAACTGGTAAACGTAAGTAAAGTGTTTCCTTGGGTTCTGTGAGCTGTTACAGCGAATAATCAAACTCAAGGAGAGGTTTGTGGGAACTCCTGATTTGTATCTGAGTCAGACAGCCTGGGATCCACTGCTTGCAATTAGCATGTCATATGGAGAACAATCTTGTGGGACTGGGCCCTTAACCTAGAAGGTCTGTGCTAACTCTGGGTAGTTAGTGTCAGAAGTGAATTAAATTGCAGGACTCCCAGTTGGTATCCACAGAGAACTGGAGAATTGCTTAGTGTGGAAAACCTACACATTTGGTGTTAGAAGTATTGCGAGTAGAGAAATAATTTTTTTTTAAAGATTTTATTTATTTATTTGACAGAGACAGCCAGCGAGAGAGGGAACACAAGCAGGGGGAGTGGGAGAGGAAGAAGCAGGCTCCTAGCAAAGGAGCCTGATGTGGGGCTCGATCCCAGAACTCTGGGATCATGCCCTGAGCCGAAGGCAGACGCTTAACGACTGCGCCACCCAGGCGCCCCGAGAAATAATTTTCCTTTAAGCCGTTAGCATATTAATCACAATTGTTTTAAATTCATGGTCTGATATTTCCAGCATCCCTGCCATAGCTGAATCTGGTTCTGATGCTTGCTCTATTTATTCAAATTGTATTTTTTTTCCCCTTTTCGTGTGCTTTGTAATTTTTTCTTGATAGCTAGACATGATGTATTAGATATAAGGAACCCCAGCAAAAAAGGCATTAGTGGTGTGGTGTCAAAGGAAGGGAAGCATTCTACCTACCATCTTGTGATTAGTGAGCAGTGTCCCTGGGCTGTGAGCTTTACAAGTGCTTCTCAGTTCTCCCCCACACCCTCCTAAGGCAGGCTGAGATGGCTAGAGTAAGCCGGAGTTGCATATTTCTCTTCTCCCACATCAGTTAGGCTCTGACAAAACTCAACAGGTTAGGCTCCGGTAAAATAGTTTCTCTTGAGGTCAGGCCTTTCTAAGAAGAATGGAATGTTCTGGCTTATTTCAAAATGGTTTCTTTTCTCCTTTCCTTTGCTGAAAGCATGAGGGGATTTTTCTCTGATATTCACTGTGAGAATCTGTTAGAGCTCCTAGAGCCAAAACTCACAAAAATATGCCTCCTTCCAGACTTCCCTAAGGTTTTAAGTCTCACACACGTCCACACTGAGCTTCCAGCTATTTGCCGGTTACAGTTCAGGTTTTCCTAGCTTGGTACTGGTTCCCATAGAAGTTTTGCTCATGGGTTTCAGCTCCAGTAAAAATCGTGATTCTCTGTATTTGCCTGTTTGCCTCTCCAATTTGAGGGCGCAGCACTTAGGCGTATGATTTCACTTCTCTGACAGATCTAAGAAGAGTTGTTGATTTTTCTGTTTGTTTACCTTATTAGGACGGAGTGATGACTTCCATGCTCCTTATATTCCAGACTGGAAACTGGGATATGCACTTACTAAAAGTAAGTCCCCTAGGAATGGAATTGCTGGGTCATGAAACATGCATATATGTTTATACTGATGGGGAGTTTTCCAAAGTGCTTGCACCAGTGTACACTACCTTCAGCAGTGCTTAAGAGTTCTAGTTGCTCCACGTGCTCACTAGCACTTGGAATTGCTTATCTCTTCATTTTAACCAATCTGCTGTGTGTGTAGTGGTATCACATCATGTGCGATGGCTAATGATGCTGAGCACATCTTCATTCCATGCTGTGTTTAACGTAAGTCCCTTCACTTTGGATTTATTTATTTATTATTTTTTTTAGATTTTATTTATTTATTTGACAGAGATAGAGGCAGCCAGCGAGAGAGGGAACACAAGCAGGGGGAGTGGGAGAGGAAGAAGCAGGCTCATAACGGAGGAGCCTGATGTGGGGCTCGATCCCAGAACGCCGGGACCACGCCCTGAGCTGAAGGCAGACGCTTAACCGCTGTGCCACCCAGGCGCCCCACTTTGGATTTATTAATCTAAAATTCTTTCTTTCTCTTCCTTTCTTTTTTTAATTTTTCAGTTAAATTCAATTTAGTTAACATATAGTGTATTATTAGTAGAGGCAAACCATAGAAGACACTTAACTATATAATTCTTCTTCCTTCCTGAAGGTATTTGGCTCATATTTCCCCTTTACTTGATGCCTGCTGCTATTTGCCAGGTCTACCCAGGAAATCCCATTCCAACTTCCAGGATACTCAAGCCTGCCTCCTTCTGCTCCAGCTACCTGTGGCGGTAGGTAAGAAAGAACTAAATGCCAACACTCTCTTCCTATAGTAATCTTCACCTACAACTTCCCACCAAAGTGCCTTGGATTCCTATGTGAGCAGACCCCTGAGAGCCCAGCAAGGTTTCTTGACATATTAAGTTATGCCCAAGTTGCATAGTGAGTATGGCCCCATCTCAAGCTGGGACTCTGCTACACTTAGGTAAGTCAGACGCACAATTAAAGAGTTTTGAGATTTGAGTCTGTGGATTTTCATTGAACAGAAAACACCAGAGATAGAAATTAACCCCTCTTTGACATGGCTATGGGTTTCTTCTAAAAGCCAGTTAGATTTTGCAGTTCACAAAGACCCCCAAGCCCAAAATTTAACTATTGAGTGGCTATCCTCAACTTCTGCTATTGAAACTGGTTATTGTG
This sequence comes from Ursus americanus, assembly GCF_024610735.1. Taxonomy (NCBI): domain Eukaryota; kingdom Metazoa; phylum Chordata; class Mammalia; order Carnivora; family Ursidae; genus Ursus; species Ursus americanus. The sequence goes on along the minus strand of NC_142160.1, from coordinate 27,746,344 downwards.
AAGCCACAGACTTGATGAAGGCCTTTTGATAATAGAAGTTGTCTTGTACCTTTGTGCTTATAAAAATATACTTTTGCCTAGGGATGATTTTAGTTTTAGGAAGGTAATAAAAGTCAACTATAAAGAGAATTGGCTTAATTTGGAATGAAGTTGTTTCCAACTGTAGTACTCATGCATACTGCTGGTCAGTGTATTGAACTGAGATCCCCACTCTTTGGGCAAACTAACAGCTACACATTTTCCACAGTTAATTATGAAAAACTATAAACCTTATCAAGAATACACAGAGTATATAACAAACAGCCGTAGGGAATATCACGAGTTTTAAACTTTAGTAAGCAAAATCTTTTTTAAGCTTTATTCATGATTTGAAGACTGTTTTCAATAGTCAATTGCTCAACTTTTTTCTGTGTAACGTTGAACTAATTCCTAAATAAAAATTAAAGAATTAGTCTCAGGGGCGCCTGGGTGGCACAGCGGTTAAGCGTCTGCCTTCGGCTCAGGGTGTGATCCCGGCGTTATGGGATCGAGCCCCACATCAGGCTCCTCCGCTATGAGCCTGCTTCTTCCTCTCCCACTCCCCCTGCTTGTGTTCCCTCTCTCGCTGGCTGTCTCTATCTCTGTTGAATAAATAAATAAAATCTTTTAAAAAAAAAAAAGAATTAGTCTCAAACCCATAATAGTTAGTGAATCTTCTGTCTTTTAATAAGTCTGGAACAAACTCCACAAAAATCAATCATTATGCATATTTGAAATACAGAAAATTATTGTTATGAACGTTGAAATCAAATCTGAAGGGTTTCAGCAAGTCTTTTTTAAAATGTAAATTGTAGCATCGGCTTCCCAAAGTGAGTTCTAAAACAATAAAATGTACCTGGGAATCTTGTAAAAATGTAGATTCTGATTCATTAGGTCTGAGAGGGGCCTGAGATTCTGCATTTTCATGAACTCTCAAGAAATGCCATACTGTTGGTCTGTGGATCACAATTTGATTAGCAAGGGTAGGTGACCCCTGATGAGCCCTCAGTATTTATGAAAACACAGCTGGAAAGGTAGCATGTTGCAACAGGAAGAGCAATGCCCCGGTATCAAATGACATTAGTGTAAGTCTAAGTCCTGCTACTTGCTTGCTGTGCATTCTGGAACAAATTCATGCAATGATTGTGAGCTTCAGTTTTCTTGTCGATTATATGTGTATAATCCCCGCCATACCCACTTCAAAATATGGTGGGGTTCTTCTAACTTGAAGTTTATATTTCAAGTAAATGTGTAAGGCAGAAACGTATATATGTATGTATGGTATATACATATGATGTATATCTGTTTGAAAGTACCTTTAAATCTCCCATGATGTACATTATTTCAATAGATCCAACACCGGTAGGTAGAGGCTTGGTGTACTCATCTAGACAATGATCTCTTCCTGGACAGTTGGCATTATGGTTTGTTGCAACATCTTTCAGTCCCAGTGAGGTTCCCATTACCTTCTATCACCAAGAGAGGGTGGAGAATACAGTAATAGTACAAATCCCCTAAGGATTGCCCCATGATCCCCAAAGACAGAAGAGTAATTTCAAATTAACTTTCAAATACATTTGTATAAACGGTTGTATCCTTTTTCAGAAAGAATAATCCACAACATTCACTTATAAACAGAAACTTAAATTGCAACAGATGTTTCCCTTTTTGAAAAGGTTCTTGAATTCATTGACAGACCTTTGGCTAAACTGATGAATTAATTTGTTCAGGCCAGATTTCATAAATCCTCTAATAATTCTTCCCTTTACACATGTTGACTTGATTTTTGGGAACTGCAACATGTGGTTTCAACGTTTTAACCTTTTCTACTTTAATCAACTAACATTTATGGCAGGGTTGGATGATGACTGATCACTGAAAGATACAGTTAACTAAGATATGGAGTCTAACTTGTTAAATAAGCCTAGATATCTAAATAATAAGTAGAAATCAATCTGCATCACTGAATTTTGAAATGTTGGGCAACTTCACATAAGTCTTTTTCTTCTAGGACTCTGTTGAAGATAATTTTCTATGTATTGCTACAAAGCTTGGACATGCATATCATGAGTACATTTATTTTATTTTTTTTAAGGTTTTTATTTATTTATTTGTCAGAGAGAGAGAGAGAGAGCACAAGCAGGGAGAGCAGCAGGCCAAGGGAAAAGCAGGCTCTCTTCTGAGCAAGGAGCCCAATGTGGGACTCAATCCCAGGCCCCTGGGATCATGACCTGAGCCAAAGGCAGACACTTAACCGACTGAGCCACCCAGGCATCCCTCATAGGTACATTTACATGTGGCTGGTTTATCTTGGCTGTATACAAGCCAACTATACAAAACAAAAATTTTTTAACTATATTGTAAATAGATTTATTTATAATGCATTAGTCTCTTTTTTCATTAACACATGAAAACTAAATACCAATTTAGCACAGTTCAAGCCAAGCTTTAACACAAAATTTAGCTAAGCTTTTAAAGTTTTAGTCTCGATAACTCCCTACACTAAAATTTGAGATGAACATTATTTATCATAAACAAGTTTAAGATCAAGTTTGGTAAAAAATCTTTGTAAGAGTATCTCTTAGAAAACCATTTCTACAGCCCAATTAATCAAATGTCATGGATCTTTTCTTATGGTTAATTCTAACAGGGCAATGAGAGAAATTCAGTGGATCACTTGCTGGTTATAACAAATATAGATGTTCCAATGCTCATAGCAGCATTGTCTACAATAGCTAAATCGTGGAAGGAGCCGAGATGCCCTTCAACAGATGAATGGATAAAGAAGATGTGGTCCATATATACAATGGAATATTACTCAGCCATCAGAAAGAATGATTACCCAACATTGGCGGCAACATGGACGGGACTGGAGGAAATTATGCTAAGTGAAATAAGTCGAGCAGAGAAAGACAATTATCATATGGTTTCACTCATTTATGGAACACAGGAAATAGCAGGGAGATTGGTAGGAGAAGGAAGGGAAGAATGAAGTGGGGGTAAACAGAAAGAGGAATCAACCACGAGAGACTATGGACTCTGGGAAAGAAACTGAGGGCTTCAGAGGGGAGGGGGTGGAAATTGGGATAGGCCAGTGATGGGTATTAAGGAGGGCACGTATTGCAGGGAGCACTGGGTGTTATACGCAAACAATGAATCATGGAACACTACATCAAAAACTAATGATGTACTGTATGGTGACTAACATAACATAATAAAAAATTTTAAAAATAAAAATAAAAAAACAAGCATGGATGTTGTTAAAATGTTAACAAATTTAACAAATGTTTAATTGGTAACACTTTCCTTTTTAATATGAGTACTCTCATTGTTTAGGATTCCCATTTGCTGTATAGTGTGACTACTCATAATATGCCTTCTTTGCATTGGGAAGGCCAGGTTATGACTGTCCCAGTCTTATGTTGGTTAAGTATAAGATAAAGGATAAAACCCACTTAGAATAGTGGTTCTCAAGTTTGAGTGTACATTAAAGTTACCTGGAGATTTAGTTGAAACAGATTGTTACCAGGGTGCCAAGGTCATTCAATGGGAAAAGGACAATCTTTTCAAGAAATGGTACTGGCAAAACTGAACATCCACATGCAAAAGAATGAAAATAGATCCTCGTACCATATACAAAACTTACCTCAAAACGGATCAAGGACCTAAGAGCTAAAACTAAAACATAAGAGATAAAACTATAAAACTCTTAGAAAAAAACATAGGGAAAATGTTTCATGACATTGGATTTGGCAATGATTTCTTAAACAGGAAACAAAAGAAAAAATAGATAAATTGAACTTCACAAAAATAAAAATCTTTTGTGCATCAAAGGACACTTTTAAAAGATTGAGAAGACAACCCACAGAATGGGAAAAAATATTTGCAAATCATATATCTGATAAGGGATTAATATCCACAATATTTGGAGAATTTCCAAAACTCAACAACAAAAAATTAACAACCAAATTCAAAAATGGGCAAAAGATTTGAATAGACATTTCTCCAAAGAAGATATACAAATGATTGATAAGCACATGAAAAGATGTTTACCATGACTTGTCACTAGGGAAATGATAATTAAAACTTCAGTGAGATATCAATTTGTATCCATTAGGATGCCTATTATTAAAAAATGTATATGTAATCAGCAAGTGTTAGCAGTGATTTGGAGAAATTAGAACCTTGCATGTTCCTGGTAAGAATACAAAATGGTGCAACCACTATGGGAAACAGCTCGGCAGTTCCTTAGAGAGTTAACATTGAATTACCGAATGATCCAGCAAGTCCACTTCTTAGCACATAATCACAGGAATTAAAAGCAGGGACTCAGGGGTGCCTGGGTGGCTCAGTCAGTTAAGAATCTGACTCTTGATTTCAGCTCCGGTCGTGATCTGAGGGCTATGGGATCAAGCCCCACATCAGGTTCTGTGGAGCCTGCTTGAGATTCTTGCTCTTCCTCTGCCTCTCTCCTCATTGTCTCTCACATGTGCACTCTCTCTCTCTCAAAACAAAGAAAATGGAAAAAAAATTTAAATATAAAAGCAGGGACTCAAACGTATGCCATACACCAGCATTACCCATAGTAGCTAAAAGTTAGAAACAACCCACACATCCATCGATAGAGCAATGGCTGAACAAAATGTGGTCTACACATACAATGGAATATTATCCAGCTGTAAAAAAACCACAACGAAATTCAGGTACGTGCTATAACACAGATGAATATTAAAAACATTACACTAAGGGAAATGAGGCAGATACAGAAAGAACAATGTTCTATGATTGCATTATATGAGGTACGTAGAATAGGCATATATACAGAGATAGAAAGTGGAAGTAACCAGGGACCGGGAGTGGGTGGGAGTAAAGGGGAGTTACTATTTACTGGGTACAGAGTTTCTGTTTAGGATAGTGAAAAAGTTCTGGAAATGGATGATGGTGATGGCTATGCTACAGTGGCACTGCATTTAATGCTACTGAGTTGTATACTATACAAAGGGTTAAAGAGTATATTTATATGATGCATATTATGCATATTTTGCGACAATAAAAACAAAAAACAAAAAACCTCATGGATTCCTAGGCTGTATCCCCAGAGTATCTGACTAGGTCTGGGTTAGAGCCAGAGAACTTCCATTTCTAACAAATTCCCAGGTGATGCTCACGCTGCGGAACGGTTAGAAACTACACTTGAAGAAACCATCCTTTAAAGACGAGTTCTTCTCACCCAACGAGAGAAGGCATTCGAAAGAGGATTTAAAAAAATATATTCCAGATTGTGGACCAATTCTGGTTGAAGGTGGTAGATACGGTGTTCAGAAGGATTCTTGAATCATGTCCAGACTCTGTGGGAAAGAGCTTTAGGACAGAGTAGCGATGCACACCGTAGATACAGGAGGGGCAGCTGACAGCAGACATGTCGTATATTTATCCTCCACAAGGTTGATTGATTTTGATCTTTCTTGTTCTACCCATTTGGTAGTACAGTCTCGTTCTTGCACTTGAATTTAATTCATATCATGGGATTATAACTCTTTGGCGCTAGGCTTCAGCCAAAGTTAAGTCGATGTTACCCAACCAGGCCAGGGTGTAGGTTTTCCCTTTGTGGGGTTGGAGGAGGGTGGTGAGGTGGTGGAACGAGGGAGGAGAGAAGAGGATCAGAATAAAGATAAGGGAGAAAGCTGACGGGCAAGTTGGAGAAAACAGCGGCAAACAGGAAAGTGTGTGCAAAGATTTCTTGTGAATTCCCAAGTACTCAATTAAAAGCAGGCCAAAACTTGAGAACTGAGTTGAAGGCTAAAGACTGTGTGTGGGGGGCAGAGGTGGGGAAGAGGGTGCAACGCATTTTTCAGGGACCAGACCCATCACTGGCTCAGAATCTCTGAGGCATGGCTTTATTTAGGCAAATTGTACCTGAAGCCTGGGTTACATCTGGAATTCAAGAATTCTCCATGTTTTGAGTATGGCCTAGAGAACACATGTGGTCCACGGGCTGCATTTTGCCACCCACAACTTTGGGCCACATTTATGGGAGCCAGTGAAAGAGTCAATCTGCTGAGTCAGAAAAAAATCTAACACTTTAAAAACTATTATCCAAGTAGGCATTCATACACGTTGCCGTATTAAGCACTCAAGTGGCCCCATTCATAATCAACTCTTTAGACACCAAGGCATTGACATCACGAATTATGTTATGAATTATAAATAGAGGGTAAAGCAGCTGAGAATGTGAAGTCAGAAGTCCTAAGTTGTGTTACTAGCTCAAGCACAGGCCTAAAAAACAAAAGCATCCACCTCTTAGTTCAGTTCAACAATTTTCCTTGAGTTTTTTTTTTTTTTTTACAAGGCACTTAGGCAAATAGTATATAAATAAGACCAAGTGTCTGTCTTGAAAGTGCTTAAAATCAATGAAGGGGGTAAGATAAATACACAAATTAATAAATGCAAGACATGGAAATAAAATGTTATGTGAGAGATACAAGCAAAACGTTGACTATGTTTCAGCAAACATACGAACAAAAGCAGTAAGCTGTTAACGTCTCTGGGTCCATTAGAATACTCTCAGCATGTCCGGTTCCCAATACAAAGTCGGCAGTTGATAAATGGCTTTTTGAAGGAACTAAAGGGTCATGTCTCTTCCCAGGCCTAAACAGTCTGCTGATGGCCTGGTCTGCAATTTTTTCGCTCTGAATTTGCATAATTAGACCCAGTATCTATTTCTGTGCCACAAAATCACACATAGATCAGTGCGTTAACAACCATGAAGCTTTATAGTCCTGTGCTGCTCAGGTAGGAAGATAAGCAACTTTGGTACAATCGACTGAACAGAATATAATTCAAGGAGGTATTTAAATAAAAGAGGATGTTGACAGAGCCATGGATACAAACACCGTGAAGGAGAAGTGAAGATCTGCACATAGGGTCGCTAGGGTGGAAAGAAATGGTTCTGTACCGTTGACCTCGAAACTCAGGTGTGTTTCTACCAGAGGAGCTCGAACAGTTCTTAAGACTTAGAAATACTGAGAGCCATGTATGAATGAGTCATGCCAGTTTCTCTTAGCATCCAGTTCACACCACATACCCTATTTGGCACGCTGACCCATGTTTGCAGGAGGCCAAGATAGAATGTGCCTGAGAGTTGAAATCCCTTCATTTTGCACACTGGGGATGCCTGCAGATTGGACTTCATCTGCTTGGCAATGTGGAGCCCACGTTGCAAAGGAAAAGCAAAAGGAGTCGAGTTGCTTGGAATTTCTTGGCAGTGGAAAACATTTCTTAAAGAGAAGTGACTTCAAGGCAGTGTTCTCAAAAGTTATGAAGTTCTAAATGTGTTTTAGCAACTTTTTTTTAAAGGAAAACTCAGAACTGATTAATTTATTTCTGTTCCACTGAGGAATACAATAAATATGTTATGGTTCTGGATCTTATTATGCAAAATTAATCTTTCTAATTACATAAGCAAACATGAGTCCGGAGCTAGGGAAACTGTAGCCACAATGGATAACAAATGAAGAGAATCCGACCTTTTGGCAGAATATTATGATACAATGTTGTAATATGGAATTTTATTATCAGCTTCACAGTTTTTATAATAACAAAATTACCATTTCTTTCACTTTTTTATCTAAAGTGTCTGTATTTAATGCATTGCTATTTGACAAACAAGTCAAAGTCTAAGTCACTAACATAATAACATCACATCCTACCATATAATCTGTTAAGTAATAATAAGGTATTCCTTCAGCCACTGACCAAGCATCTCCACCTAAGGAAATTACCTTGTTTCTCTGAACTTTATTTTCTGTTTTTGTATTCCCCCAGAAGCCGACCCTGAAGCAAGGATCTGAGTGCAAGCAGTTATTGGGAGGCAGGGTGGGTGGAATGCAGGAGGCGGCTCCTACCGGCTGGCGAGTTCGGACCGTGCGCACGTCTTCTCTGGTCCGTGTTCCCCGATGGCGCACCGAGAGCTTGACATGGGCCGTGGCAGGAGTATTCACACCATGGAAATCAGCAAGTGCTTGACATCAGGGCTGTTCTCGGTTACTTTTTTTGTTTTCTTTATGCTTTGAGCACCAGTTTGCTAGCGCACCATTAGTCTAGGATACACAGTAGCAGAGTGGAGCGGTAAGACAGGAGAGAGAGAGAGGGAGAGCGAGCAGGAGAGAGAGAGCGTGCGAGCACCAGTGGGGAAGGGAGACAGAGACAGAGGGAGAAGAAGAGGCAGGCTCCCCGCTGATCAAGAAGCCCTCCTTGGGGCTCAGTCCCAGGCCCCTGGGATCATGACCTGAGTCAAAGGCGGGTGCTTCATGGGCGGAGCCACCCAGGCGCCCCAAAGAGACACATTGTTAAGGGCACGTTAATAAGCCTGTCCTCCCTGGACTTAAGCTAGAACTTGATTCTGGGGAGAAGCTGCAGGCAAGGGTGCCCGATACACTGCAAAGATACCATACACTGCAGAAGTGTAACCCTGCTGAGAGTAGAGTGAGCTGGGGTATTTATATATCCATTCAGTCACTGGAAAGGTGTCTGGGCAAGGGTGGCTGGTTCCCGTGGTGCTTCTGCCTCTAGGAAGCAGGGAAGAGAGGCCCTGTCTGTCCTCAGCGAGGGGATGCATGTCCCTCCCCGCAGCTAGAAAGCAGCAGACTGGGGCTGAAGCCACAGGACCCAGGAATGTGGGTGGGGCACCAACAGCACCTGCTATAATATCTATATAAAATAAAAATAAAAACATCTACCATCTCATTTCACTTTAACTTAATGGAACTATTCTAATGTAAATATATAAATGTTTACATATGTCTATTTATTAATTATATATCTGTTTTCTAATTTTTTAGTTGACACACAATGTTACATTAGTTTCAGGTGAACGTGTAATTATATTTTTTATAGAAATGCTTGGCGTTCCTAAGATATAGGCAAGATGTCCACTCATGGTATTACTGTTGTCGTCGTAAAAATGATAATAAACAATTGCAACCCGTGAATTTGGAGAGCAAGAGGAACGAAAGGAAAAAACACTTTCTTAGAGGAAAGACTAGTTTGTTTTCTTATACGTAGACTGACTGCTGGAGACAGCGGTTTGTGAAGCGGAAGTTGACAAGCAGGCACACAGTACGCACCTAGGGAGACAGGCAAAGACCTCTACTTAAAATCACCTTCCCCTCCAGACTATTCTGATCCCCGACATCTCTCCCCTTGGTTATCCCTCTGGGGTTGGAACCCGCAAGGCCACGATGATGATTACGTAGGTTAGTAAAAAATACTACATGAGCCTACAAATCACTGATATTGATGCAGTGATGAGTTTTCAGGACACTGGGTGCCAAGGAGTCAGGCAGTAAAAGGAGGTTTCACAGCAGAAGAAGGTCGGGGAAGTTCACAGCCTGGGACCCTGGGTGAGGACAAGGCAAGTGCAGAACGCAGAGGCCAGAAGGCAAATGGCGTTCCAGCGCCAGCTTGTCCCAGAGCTGTCCTGTCTTCCCCTGGCCCTCCCGGTAATTGCCTACCGCTGCCTGGAGCTGACCTTAACATACTAGATGAAACTAGCTGGGTGGCCGCAGACCTTAAAACACCTCCCTTACTCTCTTCCCGATGCCTGCAGTTCTGTTAGAATTTCATTTCTTGGGCTTAAAAGAGAATTCCCTGGAGACTGTAAGCAACTGAGTCTTAACAGTAAGTTCATCGTTTGCTCTCAGGTGTGTGGGTGAGGGGAGAAGGCAGAGGAAAGGAGAGGACCAAGAGAGGTATGTGAGCACGAGAGCACAGGATCCCTGCAAAGCTGTATGGTTTGAAGAAGATACGCAGAGGGGATAAAAGGATGGGCAATAAGAAGAAAAGAAACAGATGTGTTCCAAAATGACCCAAGCCAATCTGGCCGTGTACCACCCTTAGGTTCCCTTTGGACTTCGGTGAGAGCTGCTGAGGAAGAAGTTTTCTGTGGGAAGGGTTAGCAACTTCCCCCCAAACCCACCATCAGGTTATAATGAAAACAAGTCTCACAAATTCTGCTACCTTACAAATACTTACCAAATACACATTTGCAGGCAAGAATGTCCCAAACATTTCTTATCACCTGTTCCCAGCCTCCTACCCTTTTAGGTGCTCTGACCACTGCATTTCATGCGGGGCTCATTTGAGGAAAATGCAACAGTACTCTAGAAGCAGGATTCTATTACCCTTTTAGTTAACCTCATCAGAACCTTAACGACTGGCCATAGGACTGTTTAGGGGTCAAGCATGAACACCATGGCAAAGTGCACAGGCTACACTCTCATTAGAGCCTTACATCACTTACATTCAAGGAGGAATGTTGAAATTTAAAAAACACACACAAATAGACTTTTAGTTAATCCATGCATCTTGAATACCTTTAAATTCAACATTTAGAACTCATGTATCACGTTTGTCACAACAGTCAACGGACCTCTATTTTCATCATTAAAATCTCATTTTTGACATTCACTATGCTAATTAGAAAAGCCCCTGCGTTGATCAAGGAATGGCCTCTGAGCGTGTCCTCTCGGGAAGGATGCAAGCTCACCATCTTAGATGGGGATTTTTGGTTAGAGCAACTGGGAGCACTGGGCTCTGGGCAAGTGTTTTGTGATCAGTTGCAGATATTCTAATCATGGGCCTTTGGAGGGCAGTGCGGAGCAAGGGGGCCTCAAAGACAAAATCCACACACTTAACAATTTTGAAAAAACTAACCTACCAACTGGAGTTTCCCATCCAAGTATTTTTCTGTTATTTATTTAAAACATCTTATCAATTTGATTTCTCAGGCTTTGGATTTTCTAGGAAAATAAAACTGTTGGCTCTTCTCCAACAAAAAAACATGTTTACTCTTTTCTAATCTCCCCTGGAGACACACACTTTCCTTACTTCACTCCTCCAGTTAAACCTAAAAGATAAAAAGCTGAAATGCTAACAGACTTCAAAGAATACACTCTACTCTTATCCATTGCCTGGAGAGCAACTGCAGGTTACCTGGTTGACTTTTACAAAATTATCTGAAACATATCTTTTGATAGCAATTTGAAGTTAGTGACTATTTTTCATTGCTATGTCTTCTTGACATTAAGACACTGAAACTGTAGAAATATCATGCTCACATCAAGTTGGAGGCATTCTGGGCAAGCAATCTTCTAAACCTTACTAATTTGGGCAATGGTTCTGCTCATCTACCAACAAATAATCTAGTTTGAAAAACTAAGTTAAGAGTTAGAAAAGGACACATCAGGGAAGAAAACACTTGTCCACATTCATATGTAATCACAAGTAATACTGCTCATTGGCAGAGAAGTGCAAGAAGACTTCTGTCATCTCCCATCGAGAGAACAGATTTAGGGATTATTTATAATTAACCAATAAACTAAGCGGCAAAATCATCGATTCCTACTTAAAATATCCCTGAATATTCAGGTTCCTAAGTCTAATTAATCATGTATGTTGAATAAATACAAGTGTTAATGAAACCAAAACAAAGTGAGGGTGTCATGAAGTTCATAAAACTTATTTGGTGGAACAAAGAATTCATGAGCTTTGACTCAGCTATTTTGTTGGAGCGATCTCCTTGCCGGCCATGGTAACGGACAGATGGTTTAATAGATGGTTTGAATATAGATGGTTTAATAGATGGTTTGAAACGGCTGTGACTACGCCACGCCTGGCAGCCCTGTCCTTGGTTTAATAGACACCGCTGGAACAAATAGTCTGGCTAAGTAAGAAAGACAGCATTTTAACTAAAATTCTCAAGAACAAACAAATTTCCACTTAATTTGGAAAATAAACTGATGTTTTAAAAAATAGAAGTAAATTAAGTCTCAGCAGGAGACAGCCACATAGGCGACCAGGGAATGAGGACGTGGCGCCATGGTGCTGTGTGATAGGGGATCCAGTGTGAGACAGCGTGTCACAGTTAGAATCTGGTAACTTTCTCCTCCACGTGGTTACACATGGTTATTAGTAATAATTTGGGAAATGCCATTCAGGGAAGACCTTTATGCCTTCAGATGTTTGAATCTTGCCATGGATCTGACTCTTCCATAACTGTTTACTGTAATGAAACAACAGGCATCACTCCTTCAAGGTGGCCTTGCAGGTACCCCATCTATTTTCAGACGAGCCACTCCCCGCCTTCCTCAGGCACACGGCTCAGCACCTCCACATTCCCAGGCTGGAATTGTCTCCATTTGATGTTTTGTAGGACGGTCAGCAGACTTTATTTAGTGCCAATGAGTTCCCCACAGATCTTTTCTATACTCAGCTTTTTCTTACTGAGAAGATACTTGAAATGTCTCTCAGTATTTATTAATCTGATGCCATAGGCTAAGCCATATGCTTTTAGAAGATTCCAGATCACAAATATTCTGTCAAAGCCTGTGTAATTAAATCCTAGTAGAAACATGCAGATCAGAAAAATAAAAATTAGATTCTAATCTTAAGTGGTATAAAATTAGGATACTGTCCTAACTCTCCTTTCTGTTAAGCCTAAATCTGTATACTAATACAACAGGCCAATGCCATGGTTTTTAGTAATATGATCCAGTACATATGATGAGAAACAATGAATCTCTTGAATGAGTGTTATTGGCAAAAATGCCAAAGAGGTTACTGCCTGTGTTCTCTTCTAACATTTTTATGGTTGCAGGTCTCACACTTAGGTCTTTAGCCCATTTTGAATTTATTTTTGAGGATGGTGTAAGAAAGTGGTTTGGTTTCATTTTTCAGTATGTAGCTGTCCAGTTTTCCCAATACCATTTACTGAGGAAACCACCCTTTCCCCATTGAAGATTCTTGGTTCCTTTGTTGTAAATCGACTGAGCATATATGCATGGGCTTATTTCTGGGCTCTCTATTCTATTCCATTGATTCGTGTACCTGTTTTTATGCAATACCATACTGTTTTGATTACTATAGCTTTGTAATATAGTTTGAAAATAGGGCGAGTGACGCCTCCAGCTTTGCTGTTCTTTCTCAAGACTGCTTGCATTATTTGGGATCTTTTGTGGTTCTATACACATCTTAGAATTGTTTTATTTCTGTGAAAAATGCCATTGGAATTTTGATAGGGATTGCATCGAATCTGTAGATTGCTTTGGGTAGCATAGATATTTTAACAATACTAATTTTTCCAGTACATGAGCCCAGAATATCTTTTCATTTATTTATGACTCTTTCGATTTCTTTCATCGATGTCTGTATCTTTTCAGTATACAGGTCTTTAACCTCTTTGGTTACATTTATTCCATCTTTCCACCTCTTGTCTCTCACTGCTCGAAGTTTGCCAGGCAGCCACTTGTTGGTGCTAGAGATGAGGTGAGGATGCATGGGGCTTTCTATCCAGCAAGTCTAGGGAGCAGATGGGGTCAAGGGGAGCTGGGGAAGCTGGGGTCAGTGACAGCGATGATCCCAAGTACAGCATAGTGTCTCACAGATTTTCTTCTCATCAGTTCCCCTGGGCTCAGGCCTGAGTAATAATAAACAGATGCTGTACAAGATGAGTATGAAAGCAAGAAGCTGTGCCACGAAGGCTGCTGTGGGCATCATGCGCTTTGGCCCCAGTGGCCCAGCAGCATTTAGAAGTTCGGGGCGCCTGGGTAGCGCAGTCGTTAGGCAGCTGCCTTCGGCTCAGGGCGTGATCCCGGCGTTCTGGGATCGAGCCCCACATCAGGCTCCTCCACTGGGAGCCTGCCTCTTCCTCTCCCACTCCCCCTGCTTGTGTTCCCTCTCTCACTGGCTGTCTCTCTGTCAAATAAATAAACAAAATCTTTAAAAAAAAAAAAAAAAAAAGAAGTGGTCCTGGTGCCAAGGCAGTGATGCCTGGTTGCTGGCTTCTGCAGCCTCTGAAGATAGTAAGAGTGGTGTTAGCAGCAGTAGCCAACGGGTGCCTGGATATGGACCATGGTAACTTTGACAGGAGACATGAGTTAGTCACCCTGCTGGAGAAGGTCTGTGTGTCAGCAGAGTGGCTGTGGCTGAAGCAGTTTGGGTGGCAGGGCTGCTGCTCTGGACCCTGACACCAGGAGGAGACAGAAGTGCAAGGAGTCTGAGTGGGAGAGGGGGCCCGAGTGGATGGAGCACTCTGCAAGGGTGACGGACTGCTGTCCTCACCACACTTCACCCTCAAACAGGGTAGTTCGACCTGGTAGAAGAAGGATTTTGCGTCTTGTTATCAAGGAATGGATCTATTAGGGTGAATCAGAAAGAGATCTCTTGAGTCCAGTAACCCAGATCCATTCTTCCTGCCAGAAATTAGATTTTTAACAGACAAGTAGCTTGTGCAAAAGCCACATCTTCAGCATCAACAAGGAGAAGTATGGATTTAAACTTCAACCTGTGAAGTCCCTTTTCCTCTTCTTTCATCTTCCCATAGTGCAGTTTCCGTGGGGTTTGGCCTTGTCTTAGTGTTGGCCTTGTCTTAGTGTTGGCCTTATTAGTCAAAGACACTGAAGAAATAGTGCAGTTTCATTACATTTGCAGATAATTCTCAGCTCTTTGAAAAGAGGTACAGAGGACACTGACATGGAGAAGCATTTTTTTTTTTTTTAAGGAATTTCATAGTCAAAAGCTGCTGGGCACTTGGAGTAACTGATTGAATTTACTCGAAGTCACGTCCGAGAAGAGCAAGAGCTGTTTAGGGGTGGAAGCAGACTCCTCTGCAGCATTCCATCCTCTCTTTCCAGGTCTGGATCAAGACTTGGGACGCCTGCACAGACCGCACAGTGCAAGCCTCCAAGTGATAAAGGCCCTGAAATACTTTGGAAATGTCACAGGATGTGGACCAGTGCACTTATCCTCAAGGAGAGGGTGCCGTGTGGCCGGGACAGGGGTGGGCCGGGGACACCCATCCGCAGCTAAGCTCAAGGAGAAGAGGATGGCCAGTCATTTGCCTTCTAAGAAGGCCTGGCATTTCCCTGAAGAGCTTCGGCTCTGCCACCACAGGGCCTTCTCTGGCCTGCCACCCTTCCACCACACAACACTTTGACTCTCCTTTAGGTAAATATCGAGGAGCAACTCTTGAGAAGCACATAGAGGGCTCACCCACGGTTATCTCCACCCAGTGCTGCCAGGCCAAGCTGGTCCAGCCCCTCTGGCCAGTCCTCCACATGGCAGCTGTGGCTTTCTGCCAGCCTGCTCAGAGTCTTCTTACGGAGCGTTTCAAGACCACCTCTCCTGAAGTCCCAGCCATCACACCTCCACGTTCCAAGCCCCAGTGACTTCTCATCCACAGCTCAAGGGGGCCCAGGGCCTCAGCAGGGAGTCCTACAGTGTCCCAAACCTGCCCCACCACCATTTTCACTTTCTTTTCTGTTACTCCCCTTCCATGTCCCTATTCTGTTCAAATCAAAATACATGCTGCCTTGCGTCACCCCACGTGCTTCAGCTTTTCGTGGCTCTGCTCATGGAACACACTCGGGTTACATTGCTCTTGGTCCCTTTCCCCCCTCACCCCACCCCTGCTCTTCCACATCTGAATCCAGCCCAGCCTTCTCAGCCCAACTCTATGCCACCCCCTCCACAGAGTCTTCCATGATCTACCAAGTCTAACAGCTGGACTTGGGGGCATTTCGGCTATATCACTCCCTAGGGATGGAAGGTTGTGTAGGCTGTGTTATAGCTGACTGATGTTTATCTCATCCCCCCTGTAGTAAACCTGTCAGTTCTTGGAAGCTCCCCCAGGGGCCATGCCTGACTTCTCGGTACCCACCTAGTTCAGTGCTAGGAAGGCATCTCACTCCTCCTATTGGAGGAATGTTGACAATTAAAAAGTATTTAAGGGGCGCCTGGGTGGCTCAGTCAGTTAAGCGTCTGCCTTCGGCTCAGGGAGTGATCCCGGGGTTCCGGGATGGAGTCCCCCATCGGGCTCCTTGCTCAGTGGGGAGCCTGCTCCCCTTGCTTGTGCTCACTCACTCTCTCTCTCTGTCAAATAAATAAATAAAATCATAAAAAAATATATTTAAAGGAAATGGTTATGTGTAATTCTCCCTCTCCTACCACCAAAATAAGTTTATCATAGTGAATAATAATGTAACCTGCCTTAGTAATATGTGAAAATCATTTAAAAAACAGATGTAATCATAGGCATAATCAAGGGATGCAGGATGTCTGAGAGATCAATGAGAAAATTATCTTCTTGCATTTAGTACTTTTCACTCTTGCTCAGGTTTAAAACTATACTCCCAAAAGGAGTAGGGAAACAGTTCAATATGGTCAAGAAAGAACTACCCAGTTGATTGGAATATTGATGTTTAAAAAAACCACTGAGTGTGTATGTCAAAAGGAATATTTCCATCCTGAATTGGGACAATCAGAAGTGTGATTCCGATCTGTAGGTATGTGAATGCCTATTAAGTAAAGCGAAGTGAGAAGCCCCCAGTGCCTAGAGAAAACCAGTAATGCAGTACTTTGCATTAGTGTAGGAATTTAGTAGACATCTGTAGTCTTATTCTTGTCCATTCTTTCACTATACACATGGTTATGGGGCTCACAGTAAGTGTCATTTACTTCTCTAAGCCCTGGGGATATAACAGTGAGCAGGCCTTGTGCTTAGAGAGGTGTGCTTCCATTCACAGAAGAGAAACGAGCAATGACCAGCAAACACATGAGTGGAAAAGTTCATCTCGGGCCGTGAGAAGTGCTATGAAGACAATAAAATAAGGTGATATGTGGGCGAGTGCTAAGAGAGGCCCTACTCCAGGTGGGTAGTCAGAAAAAGCCTCCACAAGGAGGTGGCTCTTATCCTGGGAATGAGTACCATGGAACAAGCCCTGAGAAGCTCTGATGGAAAGGCATGCGAGGCAGAGAGAGCAGCAGGGTAACTCACCCACGGCCCTGTTGACGTTTTGGCCAGGATAGTTCCGTCCTCTGCATTGTAGGGGCTTATTTACCAACACCCTGGGCGCTGCCCACTAAGTACCAGTAGCAGCTCCCAACCCCCCCTGCACTGATGCCAATCAGCGGGTCTGCAGACTTTGCCAAATGTCCCTGGGGGCAGAATTGTGGTTGAGAGCCACTGAGCTCGAGTGAAGGCTCAGTTACGATCAAGCTTGAAGGGTCCAGCGTACCAAAGCAAGGTCGAGATGTTTCTAACACTTGTTCCCCCTACATGAAAATTATTTTCTATAATAATTATGCAACAATCCATAAAAATCATTTTATTCATTCTTAAGTAATTGAATAACTAGCAATTAAAGAAGAAATTTTGATTTTACATTTTGAATACAAACAAAAACTTCAAGTAGATGCATTAGAGAACAGAATTGAAGCAAGTCAACTCCTGTTTTTCACCTTTACAAGCATTTATGTCTCCTTGGGTTGGTTACATACTGTGTCTAAAGAGAGCTAGAATGATCTCAAACCGTTAAAAAAGCACTTTTGGAACCAGCATGTGTGTAGCTGAGTCTTCCCTACCTGCTGTATCTGGGAGAACTCCAAGTTAACTTCCAAGTAAAATACAAAGTTCATTAAAGAATAAGGGACCGCAATGTGCTCATTTACAGCTTACCCATATATCATTAAAACTCTACAGCCTTTCCGCAGTTGTTCAGAACTCAGACCAACAAACGCTTTTTTTCAAAAGAGTATTTTTATCACTTACATAGCTTGGAATTGCTGGTTCATGGTGATACGAGAAGGCAGAGTTTTACCTTGATTTTTAAATTTTCTGTTGCAAATGCATCCCCTTACTGTCCACACCCAGAGCTGACCACTTCCTTCCCTCTGCCCTTGGGGCAGGCAGGATCAGACTATATACAGCTCTGGGTAAGGATTTGGGATTTTATTTTACTTGAATGTTAAGTGCAGAGGAAAGCCAGTTGTGGGGCGGGGGCTATGGAGCCGAAGAGTACCTTCAGTTTCACTGTGGTTTCTAATACAATCATGTTGGCAGCAGCGGAAGCAGGGAGATGAGTGAGAGGCTGATGCAGGAGGCCAGGTGAGCCCCTGCCGTGGCTGAGATGAGGTCAAGGTGTCAGGCAGAGCCTAGTGAGCCAAGTCAGTTAAGGTAAAATCCATAAGAATGAAGTCCAGGGGAGAAATCAGTGCTGGGGGTTTCCATCTGGGAACCGCGGGCAAGCATATTGTATTTAACGCCTCAGGCATCCAGGAAAAGTGTAGCTAAAGGATGGTGGCCTCCTTGCAGCCAAAGAAGAACCAGAAAGGGAGGCAGGAGGGAGCAGTGACTGACAGATAGGGTGCCCATGCTTATAGAGGAGGGAGTGGTTCTAGGTCACCTGGCGAGATGCTGAGACCTATAGGGACAGATTGTGACCTGCCTTTGCATGCTGGAGGCCAGCAGAGGTCATTGGTGACCTTGGAGCGGCCCATCTGTGGAGCGATGGAACAGAAGCCCACCCAGATGATAAGAGGCCGAGGTTGTAACCACAGGCAATTCTTCTAACACATTTTGCTGAGGATGAGCAAAGAAATAGGACAGAAGCTAGGGAAAGACATGGGACATTTATTTTCCTTTCTTCTAGTAATGCTATTAACTTTTTTCAAGGAATCTCTCCTGTCCATGCTCAGCACATATGGTTCAAGAGTGGCTCAATCCCTACTGCAGGGGGAAGCCTGTGACCCAGCTGGACCAACCGGAACATCGTATTCCATGGCCATGGTGATTGGTTCAGAAATGGGCACATGACCTGAGTTGGTACAACTCAGAACTTCTTTGGAAGCTACGGGAAGTCACCTTCCTTTTCATCTGAATTTGACCTGGGAAGATGTGTGTCTGGACCTGCAAGTAGCCAGTACAGGAATTCTTAGAAAAAGATTAAATATTCTAGGCTGACAGATAAGAGTCCTTTGCCTATTTAGAACTGAGTCAGAAAATTTCCTTTTTTTACTTTTTAGTTTGACGTTTCTGTTTTCTTTTCTTTTTTTTTTAAAGATTTTATTTATTTATTCAACAGAGATAGAGACAGCCAGAGAGAGAGGGAACACAAGCAGGGGGAGTGGGAGAGGAAGAAGCAGGCTCATAGCAGAGGAGCCTGATGTGGGGCTCGATCCCATAACGCCGGGATCACGCCCTGAGCCGAAGGCAGACGCTTAACCGCTGTGCCACCCAGGCGCCCCTGACGTTTCTGTTTTCTTGAAAGAGAAAGTGTCCTGACCAGTAACTTACAAACGTTACAAAGGGCACCCATATACACTTTGCATGAAGAAAGGCAGGACAGATAGTATTTCTATTCATTCCCTGGGGCCACTGTAACAGAGTACCCCAAACAAGGTGGCTTAACACAAGAGAAATGTATTCTCTCACGGTTCTGGAAACGAAATGTCCAAAATAGAGGTGTCAGCAGAGCCGCGCTCACTCTGCTGCTTTGTGGAGAGAATGGGTGCCATCTCTTCACTTGGCTTCTGGGGTCACCAGAAATCCTTGGTGGTCCTTGCCTTGACTTGTACATGTTTCATTGTCATTTCTGCTCTGTTTTCACATGGTGGCCTCCTTGTGTGTCTGTTCCTGTGTTTCTTCTCTTTGAACAAGGGTACCAGTCATACTGAATTACACCCACCTTGATGACCTCATCCTAAATTGATTATATCTGCAAGGACCCTATTTCCAAAGAATGTCAAATGCATAGGTGCTGGGGTGAGGACTTCAACAGATCTTTCCGGGGGACACAATTCAACCCATATTATTCTTATTATTCCTGTTCTGCATATTCTTCACATTTTACAAAACAGAGACTAAACGGCTTGTTCAGAATCATACTGTTAGACTCCAACCTTGGTATTTTGATTTTAAGTTACATATGGTGTAAATGTTTCAGTTGGAATGTTTTTAAGTGTGCAAGTTATTGATAGTTTCATTAAGTCGTTCCTTATTTCTCTTAGACGGTGGGAATAGCACCACATGGCCGAGTGTGACAAATGTGGGCTATTATTCATTCTTACGATTACCTTTTGCTGGAGGCCCACGTGTGACCCTCCTTGCACCAACACCACCCAGGAGGTAGACTTCACTCTTTCACATGGGGCTCCTTAGGCAACAACGCACCTCAAACACACCTGAGCACACGTGAGCTGCTGCCTCATGGGGCCTCATCGGTGAAGCCCACACTGCAGTGTGAAGCCTGCAGCTCAGTGGGAGCACAACCTGGGCTCATGGGTGACGCAAAAATATGGCTGGGCTGTTCTACTGGCTTTTTCCATAGTACAGACCCCAACCCACTAGGAGATCTGGTGGGTGTTAGTTTGAACCAGAAAATTTAAGGTCATCCAAAAAAAGGAATTAAGATTCACACCAGTTAGGCAAGTAGAATTCTAGAGAGACAGGCATACTGACAAAACTTCCGTTTCTACAGTGCCGAACCCAAGTAGGGACTCTGAATTCAATGCAGGTATGTCATTCTCACAGCTTTTCTCTCTCCTTTTACAGATTGCACTCTCGTAATTACAAAATACTTCTTTGCATATCAATAATGAAATTCCAACATGTAGCTACTTAAGAAGTTTAGGACTGCCCACGCCAATACAGAGCTTTAATGATTAAAGTTAGAAGAGGAGGAAGATTCCTAAAATATTGCTGACCTAAAGAAAAAAATGTTTTCTGATTATTTTATGTGAGTGTCACATGCCCAGAAGCTAAAAGAATTCAGGAAAAGGGGCAGAAAAGCAGGCAATAAACATAAAGGAACACAATCATCAAACTCTGTAAAATCCATGCCCTTGAGGGGTAGTTTACACGGAAGTTTTGATTTGGAGCTGGAGGGGGAGGTGTCTGGATAAAGCTGAATCATGTGGTCTCTGAGTCTCTTAGAATGGGGTGAAGGGAAAATTAGAAAGCTGATAATATTTTTCAAAGCAGATGAAAAGCCCCAGGAAATATGACCAATAAAAAGTCATTGCATTAGCATAGTTTTCAAGAAGCTCCCTGATGAAGTTCCTGCTTCCCTTTCCAGTTTCATGTCTCCCTCCATCCTTCCTAGCCTCTGTTCCAAGGATGTTGACCCATATACAGATGTATCTTTTGTCGCTTTGTATTTTCAAAACTTAGCACGAGTCCTGAACTGTACAGGGCACACAATAGATATTTGTTGAATTGGTGGCTGATCAAATGGAAACCTAGCCATTCAGTATAGATTGGATCTCATTCATTCTTTGTGATTCCCTCGTACTATGGAAGGCGGGATTGTTGCTGTGCAAAGCACTAATAATAACTGGAAATGTGAGAAGCATCGTTTTCTGGGGAAACGAGGACAGGTCGAAACTTCTCAGTCTGGCCTCAGATAATTCCTCAACTTCAGGTGAGGAGAGAAGGCCTTAAGCATTTGAGACCATTGATTCATAACAGCAACTGAGACACTCACACTTGACCATGTTGGAACATCTATATTATATGGTAGCTGACAATAAATGTGCTCCCAGATCCTTTTCCAAATCTTTAGTCTCACCACATTATATTCACACTAGAAAGTTTTTATTGGTCTTAATTCCCAGGGGCTGTCTGCCTAGGGAATAGGGATGCTCAGCTCCTTTGCTGGCAGTTGGGACAAACGACAACGGACCATGCCCGGCCCAGGATCAGGCTGGCCCACCCCATCAGACCTCAGCCTGAAAGAGCTCCCCCATTTGGCTTCCTCCCTTTACTGTCCTGCTTCCCTCCCTCCCGACTGGTCTTCAGGGACTTTCGTCCTTAATAAGCCCCTCCCACACAGATCCTCATCTCAGAGAGTGATTTCTAGACCACCTGGCCTTACAAGGGTGTTTACTGTGTCAGCGTATAAACGTGTATAAAATGCAGCGATGATTTTCAAGGCCTTTTCAACCAAGCGGACCTTGATTTGAAGTTCTAGACGTGTCTCTCGTTGGAAGGTACACCTCCCAAAAGTCTACAAACAGCACGATGACGTAGGTGTCCTTGGAATCCTGAGGACACTGCTTCCGTTTTTACAGAAAGCTGCCTGTCTCATGCATGACAGTAGGGTTGACTGTTCGGCCTTGCCTCACAAATAAACAAAACAAGCATTATCAAATGTTTAGATTTACGGGAGCCTCTGGCTTCAAGGAGCTTGACCAGCCGTTCCTGACAAGCTGTATCAAGGCCGTAAGCTTTGCGGTGGTGAGCTGGGTTCCCCCTGTTTTATTTTTAATCTAACAACACAAGCAATGCTGGCCACCCCAACGACAACAAGGAAAGAGTTAACCTTGGGAATGACCACAGTCCAGATGGCAGCACGCAAGTCATCAGAGCCATTTCATCTTCCAGAAGATTTATCGCTGCCCAAACCCAAGTCTTTCATGTGGGTTTCTGCCGCAATCCTTCCTGCACACCCCCAGAAGGAGTCTGGGGTTCGCGGGTATGACACAGCACCGTGAACAGGGATCCGGGCAACAAGCAGGACCCGGGAGGCAGACGATCCACTGGGAAAACCAGGTAGTTTGCGCCATCAGGCAAAAGATAGGCGTCCTGGTGACAAGAATATTCGGAGCTCTTGGTGTCACTTTCAGTCACCCACTGCTTTCTTCTCCTGTCCCTATTCTCAGCTCTTGCCAAATGCCTTCTTTTTAGCTACGACACGTTCTCCTCTCTCTTGGTTCTGCCCCAGATGTTTGTCCACGCTCTGCTCCAAGAGCCTCAGTTTCCCCCCTCACATAATTCTTGTTCCTCAAGAATTATTTTCCTTCTGAAAGCCCAAGCATTGGCATGCTTGGAGCCTGGAGAAAGGGACGTGAAAGTGCTGGGCTTCGCTCCCCAGCGTGAGGACAGCGTGCTCACGTCCGCATCCCACGTCTTGTGTCAGACGCCCTGAAATCAAGTTTAAGAGCTCATTCCCTATGGTTGTGAAATTTTACAAAATGCTACAGAGAATCGAATTTAGATGATGCAACCACTTTATTTTCAGTACAGTGTATTTTTAGCTGGAGGAGATTTTCAGAGGAAAGCCATAGCTTTTATGGGATATCATGCCTGTCAAAAGCAATTAAATAGTACATAGAGGCCTCGGAGTAGGCTCAAATGTAATCTGGATATGGTTTGGGTACATGAATAAATATAAATTTGACAAAGCCTATATGAGATGTAGCCTAAAACATACTACTTTTGAAAAAAAAATGAAGTTATTCAAATACTTTGATTTAAAATTGCTTCCACCAGTCATTGATTTATAAATGTCATTTGTCATGTAATTCCAAATGACTCCATAGATTTCAGAGCAGGGAACTATTAGGATAAAGGAGACTTTAATGATCTTACATAAACCAGAAAGACTTTATATAAACTTTATATAGAGAGATGTATTGATTATTAATAGAGGTCCAAGAACCTCTAGTTTCAGACACTTGTCATTCAAATGACAGAATTCAAGAGAATGCATGGCATTCCTCGAAAACTGGACCACAGCTGAAAAGGAATAAAGAATTAATGTGTTGTTTCTTTAGTCAATATATTTCAAAACCATGGCTCATATTGCTCATTCCTTTTATTTATTTTTTTTAATAATAATATTTTTTATTATATTATGTTAGTCACCATT
Organism: Ursus americanus; assembly: GCF_024610735.1. Classification (NCBI taxonomy): domain Eukaryota; kingdom Metazoa; phylum Chordata; class Mammalia; order Carnivora; family Ursidae; genus Ursus; species Ursus americanus. The sequence continues at coordinate 27,722,843 of NC_142160.1, read as the reverse complement.
CACTACATCCCCAGGTTTTTTTTTTTTAAGATTTTATTTATTTATTTGAGAGACAGAGACAGCCAGCGAGAGAGGGAACACAAGCAGGGGGAGTGGGAGAGGAAGAAGCAGGCTCCCAGCCGGCAAGCCTGATGTGGGGCTCGATCCCAGAACGCTGGGATCATGCCCTGAGCCGAAGGCAGATGCTTAACGACTGCGCCACCCAGGCGCCCCCATCGCCAGTTTTTGATGTAAAGTTCCATGATTCATTACTTGCGTATAACACCCAGTGCACCATGCAATACGTGCCCTCCTTAATACCCGTCACCAGCCTATCCCATTCCCCCCTCCCCTGAAGCCCTCAGTTTGTTCCTTTTAGACACATGATCTGAGGTCCATTTACACCTCAAGTCAGCCCATAGCAAAATTATTAGGTATGTTGTCTTTTTCCGCATAACCAACTATCCCAAACTTAATGGCATAAAACAATCACCCTTAGATTATGCTTATGAATTCTGTGGGTCATAAACATGGTAAGGGCACAGAAAAGCACAGACACACAAGGGCTCCAGGACGTCTGTGGCCTCAGCAGGGAGGATTGGGAGAGCCCAGCCCGAAGGATTCACTTCTGAGATTGCGTCTTCGCTCACATGTCTGGCTTCGGGGCTGGGCTGCTCGGAGCTGGGCTCCCTGGGGTTGTTGACCCAGGTACTGTTATGTGGCTCCTCCATGTGCCATGACTTCTCACAGCATGGCTGATAGGATCCAAGAGGGAACATTCCAAAAGCAAGCGTTCCCAGAGCAAGGGTTCCAAGAGAACCAGACGAAGCCGCCTGGCCTTTTCTGATCTAGCCTTGGAAGCTACATAGCTTCATTTCTGCCATACCTATTGTTTAAAGCACTCATAAGCCCGCAGAGGTGCAAGGGGAGGAATCAGTGAGTGGAGGGTCCAGGAATAGGTGGCTGTTTTTAAAAACTACCACCATTAGGGTTTTGGCAAGATGGGAAAAATATGAGCTCAGTTTTGATTCCTGATTTCTCCATTTCTCAATGGGTGAGCTTAGGCCGTTGACCTGACCTCTTCCTCACTGTACAAGCACAGATCCTGATCAGTCACAGGGCTGCTACGGGTGGGCACAAATCCATGTCAGAGTGCATCAGGGTTCATAAACAGTGGGCTAGTTTCAATCCTCGTTCTTGTTTTCTTAGCTACCTTTACCCCCTTTCTCAGGCAGGAGCACCCTCAATCTCCCTGCCATAATTCCATCAAAATCTGCCCCCGAAGCTGTTGTTCAGAAGCTGGAATCTCCAGGGGGTTCCTCAGGGGCTCGGGGAAGAAATGGCGGATGCCCACCGAAGTTGCACCTTGCGGAGCCCACCTACTCCCCCATGCCCAAGAGCCCGCGCCTCCCTTCTGGCTCTGTTAGCGTTCCAGCCCTCCCTTCTCATGACACCTGTAGAAGCCATTGACAGACATTCTTTAAGCCCTCAGGAATTTCCTTTTCCTTTAAAGAAAGTGAAATGGAATTCCAGATCAGGGACCTACGGGATGGAATTTTTCTGAAGTATGTGTTTCTGTTCTTTCTACTTCCCGTCCCCGCCTGGCGCCAAATCAATTGAGGAAAGGCCCCGGAGAAGGTACAGGGCACGCTCAGCCTGGCTTCCCCGTCTAAGCTCTCTGAGCACGCTACCCAAACCTGCTCCAGTGCTCAGAGCACCTTCATTCATTACTGGAGCCAAAGAACACATAGAATATTCCAAATGCGGGAATTAGTGGAGACAATATTGCATCCCGTTATGACAAAAGAGTGGCGTGTGGACTTCGTTCTTCATTTATTGTCATTGTGAGAGTTCTTTAGCCACCTCGCCGGTCTCCTTACTGTCACTCCTGGTCTCCTCAGGTTCACCTTCATAGAAGAGTCAGAGATCCTTCTGGAAGCAGCCAGGCCCCTCTGCTGCCCTGCTCAGACCTGTGATGGCTTCCTATTATATTTGGAGTAACATCTAAGGTCCCTGCAATGGCTTCCAAGGCCATCCACAGCCAGCTCAAATATTTCTTAGACTTCATTTCCCTCCTTAGGTGGGGCCAGCCGGGCAGGTGCCCAGGCCCTGAGCTTCGAAGGCCCCCCACTTGGGTCAGTGCTCTGCTGTTGCTGTTTTGAAGGTTTTAATAACTTTTGAACCAGGGGCCCCGTGTTTTCATCTGGCACCGGGTCTTGCAAATCATGTAACGGCTCTTACTACATGTAGAGGCTCTGACACGAGCCTCCTCCGGTCTGCAGATGGACCAGGCACGTAGCCACTCGGGCTACAGGGATCAGCCAGGGGCTCCTCCTTCCCGCTTCCGAGAAGGCGCCGGGTGACATGTTCACTCAGCTGCCTCTCTCCTTCACTCAGGTCTCCCGTCTCCCCACCACAGAAGCCTTCTGTGACCACCGCAAACACGCGGTCGCTGCCTCCCCACAGTGCTGAAGCCTTTCCTCCGAAGCACCGTCTCCACCTGCGTGAGGAGGCTGATGTAGGTGTTTCTTGTCCCCGTAGAAGTTCCCCCAGGGCAGTGACTCACCAGGTGTGATCATTTCTTTGACCTTGGGGCCTAACACCCTTGCTGGCACATAGCAATTTCTTTCAGGGAGGAAAGGCTGGTTCGGGTTAGAAATAGAGGTGGGGGAGGGGCGGGGGAAGGGAGGAGAAGAGGAGAAGGGAATGAGAAAAAGTGTAGTTGGATCATTCTAGCCCCTGACATGGAAGGTAACTTCTTGAGGTGACAAACTGATGCGTTGTAGGCCAGGTGCAAAAATCCACATTTTCTGACTTTCTCTTTGATATTCCATACCCTTTAATTTGAAGAAATGCTTATTGGCATCTAAATTTCCAATATAGTCGGTATTATTACCGTCCTCCACGTTCATTTTCAATGAAGTTTTCTACCGTGGCTCATTTCACAGTCTCTGAGTCAAGGACTGTGGTCTCTGTGCGTGTGGAGATCAGGGGGGGCGCATGTCAAGAAGGCCGTGGGGCACAGGCGTCAGGTCATCGGGCTGCACACCCGGGCCTTCAGCAAGGTATGAGCCTAGGTGTCTCATCACAGGGGCCTTGGCAGAGTCCCGGTGACGTCCCATCTTCTGTGCTCTTGCTCTCTTTGCACCTCGGGTGGACAGAAATCTCAGGTTCTTGACACACTGTCCTCGTGGTCCGTGCGTGCCCTTCCATGGTTTGTATGTAGATTTGGTCTTAATTATTGTATCGACTCGCATGATGTCAGCACCCCACTCAGAAACTAGCTTGCTGGCAACACTGCCGTCGTCCAAGTGATTCTGCACATTCCGACCCCTTGCCGCCCGGAGCCCCAGCCCTGCGGTGGCCCCTCTCCTGAGTCCTGGGCTGCTTATTCCCTTTGTCTGAAACAAACATCTCTTCTGGAATAGACGACATTCCTACATGGGTTCTCAAAAGGCATCGTTTGGGTTGTTCTTATCTGTGTATGAAAGTGTCAAATTGTAGGTAATTTTTCAGGACCAGCCCAGAAAGGGGAACTGACCATGTGCCAGGACCGAATTCTTCTGCTTCAGGGGGTTGGAGGAGTGGAGGGGCCCCAACCATTAGCTGCATCTGGCCCTGAACTGACCCACCAACGTGGAGAGTACTGCCGGACCACTCCTCCCTCTGCGGAGCGAAGCTGACAACACCAGAACACACAGGCCTCTTCCTGGGTTTGCTTTTCTTCAATAGCCCACCTGCGCTCCGGGCAGGGCTTCCAGCCACCCACTTTGTGCGGCTGCTCGCTCCCCCACCTGTGCAAACACAGGGCTTCCTGTCACCACGTGGCCTGAGCCATGCAGGGCTGGGCCTCGGAGCTTCACATTTTTAATTTCCTAATGAGAACAATCGTAGGCCTGGAAAACAGCTGTTATCCCAGGGGCTACGACACAACGTAATTCAATTGCACCTTTATGATTTCTGTCTTGTCCTTCGCAATTTCCCACAAACCTGAAACGTGTTTCGCTACTCGCTTTCTGTCTCAGGGCGATCCCGGCCCTTGGCCTTCAGGGAGACTCTTGCAACGTGGAACGGCTTTTACCCTGCAACTCCCAAGTGGAAACAAGAGGATATTGAATTACTCACGAAATCATGGTGCAACACAAAGACGCCGAGGCTGCGAGGACAACCCAGTCAAGGTAGGGTCCCCTTCCTTGTCCTCTGTCACCGCCTATAATTAGCCACTATTAAAAACAAGAGGCTGGGGGTGCCTGGCTGGCTCAGGCAATAGAGCACGTGACTCTTGATCTCAGGGTTGTGAGTTTGAGCCTCACATTGGGTGTGGAGATTACTTAAAAATAAAATCTTTAACAAAAAAACAAGGGTCTGATGTGTCATGATGAGTAGAAAGAAAAAAGACTTCGACGTCAGAAAAAAAATGAGTTCAAACCCCATCTGTGTCATTTGCTCCTGTGACCTTGGACCTCTCGGAGTGACCTTCCTGATCTCAAAGATGGAGCCAGATACCTGCTCCATGGGGGGCTGGGAGACTTACTCCGGGAAGGTGCGGAACGGTGAGCTCGCTCGGCCTGTAGTGTGGTTACGGCCTAGCTGCTTCATCACTGGAGGCCTTTCTCACTTCCTCATGCGGGCCTGCCTGTCCCTGACCCCCAGGCCTCTCCGTCCTGATCCATCACATGTCACGGTCAGATGAATCATCCCAAAGCAGCGTTTGTGTATATCACATTTCCCCTCCTCCCTGACCAAACCCACACCCCTAAACAACAACAGAAACCTGCGGTTTCCCAATGCCTTCAAGATGTCCAAATCCTTCAGTTGACCTTTCCGCTCCACCACAACTTAGAATCAGTGCACCTCTTCACAGTGCTCTTTTATTACTCCTACACCTGAATCCTGTGTTCTCAGAAAACTTCCTCTCTGAACATGCCAGAAACACGTCAGGCCCTTCTCTACCTCTGTACCCCACATTCATACTGTCCCCTTTGCACACACTGCTTGCCTCCGCCTTTTCACTGGTATACATTCTATCCTTCCTTGGAGGTGCAGGTAAAATCCTCTCTACTTTCCCCCGTCACTTCCTGTTGGCTAGTTAGTGTGTCCTACCTTGTTTTGTCATTAGTCATTTACGTACGTGCCAGCTGGCACTTAGCATGGGTTCAGAAATGTGTGATGATGATTGCAAATAAAAAAGCACAAACTTCAGGAGCGCCTGGGTGGCTCAGTCATTAAGTGTCTGCCTTCGGCTCAGGGCGTGATCCCGGCGTTATGGGATCGAGCCCCACATCAGGCTCCTCTGCTAGGAGCCTGCTTCTTCCTCTCCCACTCCCCCTGCCTGTGTTCCCTCTCTCGCTGGCTGTGTCTATCTCTGTCAAATAAATAAATAAAATCTTTAAAAAAAAAAAACCACACAAACTTCAAAGACAATTCTGTTTAGAAATGCCTTCATAAATTCATCTAGAATTCAACTCTTAATTTCCTTCCATTAAATTTTTTTTGAAATTTTTATCAATAGCCAGATTGAAATGATCAAACATTGAGTTTGTGTTGCTGTTACGGGGTGTGTGTGTGTGTGTGTGTGTGTGTGTGTGTGTGTGAGTGTGTGTGTGTTTTAGGGAGTTGCACTGACTGGTTTAACTTCCAATCAGCCCCAGTGAGATCCTTACTCTGCTCCCCTTGCCTACTCTCAGGTGATAAGCTTTCATCAGACCACATTGGTTGTTCAACCATCCAAAACTATACTGGAATTTAGGAAAGATAACTGAAGGGAGAATGAGACTGACAATAGTTGACCAGCGTCCACCTGGTCTTGGGCAGATCACCTCCCTGCAATGGCTTAATCTTGTAATAAAATATGCCAAGTTGAGTTGACTTCCCAGAATTCTCTAGCAGGGGCTCGGGGGATGACTGGCTGTGTTGACAGTGAAAGAACATGAGGAAGGGGGTTCGGATGAAGTTCTAAACTTGGTTGTTTAGATTCCAGGCATTCTTGGTAAGAGTCACACCTAAATCTGAACTTGGACAGAGGCCAAAAAATTATGCATTAGCACCATACCCAAAATTCCTGGAAATGTTGTCAAGTTGAAGGTTGGTCAATATCCCTGTGCAATGGTGTAGCCTGAACAATACTCAATTTGAAATAATTAAACAGTAATACCTTGAGTTAGAGGTTTTTTTAGGAGGCTGTTAATTTTTTTTTTTTTTTTTTTTTTTTGCCTAATGCAGGAAGAGTTTTAAGTCTCAACTCCAAAAGGAAGACACTGATCTAGCTCAGAGATTTGCAATGTCTTCCCTGTACAGAAGGTTGCAACTACTCTCAGAAGAAAGCCTCCACCAAGGAGAATATTTGCTTAGGAAGCCCTCCCAGGTTAGCCTGAGGGAAACGTGCTCTGTCAGTGGCCAGAGCAGCTCTTGTAGCCCATAGAGAGACTTAAGCCTTGCAGAGCAATCAATCCCAAGTTGTAGAATGGATACTGAAGTCCAATTAAAGATGGCTGATCAAACACACACCTCGGGCTTAGTGAACAGCCAGTCCAGGTGGAGTCAGTCAGAAAACTCTGGGACTATTTCTTCAAAGAGATAAAGCTGATTGCATCCCAAGTGCATTTGAACATATTCAGAGGAGATCATACAACTGGGTTTTAACTAATAATAAGTCCATGGGAAGCTAAGAAAATGAAAAAAAAAATAGCTCGATATCATCTCTGGGACAAAGAAAGTATTATTTAAGAAAGGCAAAGCATCTACAGTGCACCGCAGAGATCAGTTTTATATACCATTTGCATTGTCATCATTCTATAAACACTAAATATTTATCTATTTAAAATGACAACACAACCTTTTGGAGGATGAGAGGAGATGGGTAGCAGGTATGCAGTGGGATGGGGAAGATGGGAGAGAAGGCGAAAGAGAGCAGAATATTCGTAGTCCAAACGGGAAACTCAATAGAGAATGTCTGAATATGAAATATCAGACAGAAATATGTTATTTAAACATAGTATGGTTGTTTCTGGGAAAAAGAAAAGAGGATTTAAAAAAAAAACCAAGCTGGGGCGCCTGGGTGGCACAGCGGTTAAACGTCTGCCTTCGGCTCAGGGCGTGATCCCGGCGTTACGGGATCGAGCCCCACATCAGGCTCCTCCGCTATGAGCCTGCTTCTTCCTCTCCCACTCCCCCTGCTTGTGTTCCCTCTCTCGCTGGCTGTCTCTATCTCTGTCAAATAAATAAATAAAATCTTTAAAAAAAAAAAAAAAAAAAAAAAAAAAAAAAAAAAACCAAGCTATATGGATGAAAATACAGGCTACGCTGCTTTAATAAAAAACAAAACAAACAAAAACCTCAAAATACAAACGCTCAAGTGAAATAGGTATATCTTGCTCTTGTTTGATATGGTCCAGAGAGAAGCAATTTGGGTTGAAGGGCTGTCTTTATGACCCCCAAATATGGCTTCCGTCTTGGGGAACTCGGCAGTCATTCTAGTTCTTGTGATGCCAGCCAGTGGGAGGGGGCGATGGGTCAGGGAAGTAGCTGTGCATACCCTGATGGGAACACGCCCCAGAAGGAGCACAGAGCCACTGGCCAGACTGCGGGCACATGGCCTTACCATGCTGCAAGGGAGCCTGGGAAGTGCAGTAACCGGCTGTTGGCCATGTGCTCTGCTAAAATAGAGAAGTCCTATTATTAAAGAAGGCAGGAACTAATATCAGGGCTCAGCCAGCAGCTTCCGTCAAATAAACTTTGTAGAATTATCTGATTCTTTTAACCAAGGACTATGTAACTTCAATACAAATGAAAACTGAACTTAAGACACGATGCCTTAAGATCATCTTTTGAACCGTGGAATGAGTGATCCAAACCTAGAGACAAGGATCCTGAACAGGGTGCAGGCACCCCTAGAACAGACAGTACACATGGCACGGAGCCCAGAGGACCCAGTCCTGTTTGGTACCATGCTTTAAGTCCTTGCATTTCGGGATGCTTATGGTTCCTCTCCTGGCATGAATATGCTATACATTCTGCAAGGACGCATGGGCGTCCCTGCAAACCCATGATTTTATAGTAAATTATTCCAAAAGAACAAGATTCTGAGATGGAGGTTCGTGTGCAGGAGGTAGGCGAAGGGAAGGAAGCAGGATTGGGCAGGGGGAGAGGCTGGGAGTTCTGGAGCTGGGACAGACCAAAGGTATCTAGACACAGGGCCAGACTTTTATATTCCAGTATTGACCAGTCTGGATGCCCATTGTCCCAGGAACTTGCCACCTTGGGGAGTAACCTTGGATAAAGTAGCTGTCTTCAGCCTGGGCAATTCACAGAGGGTCTGAGAAGTTCAGCCAGCCTCCAGCAGAACTCTCAGCATCTCAGGAACAAGTCCTTCGTTCCTGAAGGGGCATCTGACAAAGCCTCACAACATCTACTACAGATGGCTCCAAGTCGCTGTCTCGGGGACTCTGCGCGATCAGTCATTGGGATTTGGGTTCCAGCAGGAGTGGCTCTTGTATTGCTCCAGAGGAGTCATTCAAGGTGGTGATCTCATTAGAACTACAGAGGGGTTGGGAGGTGCCGGGGGATTTGGATAGAAGCTGCATGTGTGTAGCAAGTGCGCTCTTTGACTTGGTTATGTTTTTACTGGAGGTGGCTTTAGGACAGCTGCTGGGGATTAAAGGGAGGGAACCTAAAATATAGACGGAGCAGATGATATCTATGATTACACTTTGCTTTCATCTTGGCTCTTGGGTGATTAGTCAACAGTTGTTGGTTAACATATAAAGAACTCTTATCAGGAATTTAGGTTCCAGAAGAAACAAAGCAAGGGCTTCAAACAGCTCTATCTCCATCTGCTTCAGAAGGCGCGTTCGTTACCACGGGGAGTGTTACAAGTCAGTTTGCTCCAGAGAAACGAGTGGTGTGAAAACATGTGGTTGGCTAAGAAGATTTCCACCGGCACCTTCTTCTTTGATCTGGCAGTCCCAGCAGTCCAACACTTTCTGGAATGATGCCCTAGGGATAGAATTCTGCCCCATAGTCCCCAACGAATGGAGGGCAGGCCGTCTCTGCCGCCTCTGTCACCTGATCCTGATGTCAAAATTTCGTTGTGACCACATCAAACCGAATAGCTCCTGCAAAGGGCTTGTCAGCGTTCCTATAAAAGACAAGAGAATGGGGCAAAGAGGTTGAATGATTTTCTGTGCTTACCTGCTAGTACGTGTTTGAGTGTAGGTGGCAGAATGTGATCTGAGCTTTGTTTTCACTTAAACATACGTCTAGGTGGTGAGGTTGTCTAGGAGAGGGGACATAAACTTTCAACTGCTAGAAGCTACCAATATTTTTCAAAAGAATCTCATAATTGTGAATAGCCAAATCAGCCGAGGGGCTGAGAAAGTGAATGATGAGTCCTGTTATTGCTGGTTACCTGTTCCAACAATTAACCTGTAAAGTAATAACACCTGAAACAAAGGTGATTATCCACACATTGGTTTAGTGCAATGATTGATTATAAACTACCCTGTTTTAGAAATTCAGTGCACGCATACAAAATGACAAAGTAAACCTAACTTGATTATTCTAGATAGTCATTTGACACTTACATGGTCTCTGCTAATAGACTTGGTCTTGGGCAGACTCAGCGTATGGCTCAGGCTCTAGAATGAACTCTTTAATGTACCTGATGATCCATGGCATGGCTGCAGAAGACTGCTGGGTTTCGCTCCGAGGGGTGAGAATCAAGAGGATTCTAACGGGAGATGATAAGAGAAAAATGAATCCAAAGTCGTGCGTTGGTTGATGTGGCCTGGATGACCTGTTTCCAGCAGTCCAACTTGGCTGCTTGGGAGACAAAATCATACCACCTGAATATTGACTACAAGAACATTAAAGGAGCTGGGGAATAAAAGCGGCTGTCAATATGATAGCAATCTGCAACTCTCTGGGTTAGACACAACTTCCCACTGGTCCTGCAACTCGAACCCACGAGTGGGGCAAGGCTCCCTCCTCCTGCCCCCTGAGGGCTCACCCACAGATTTCCATCTTGGCTCAGGAATCTTCGATTGCTCTCCTCTCTTCAAAACCCTCCCTATCCTTCAGGACTCTCTTCTTCATACACAAGACGAAGATGCTTCCCCCAGCCCTGTTGGCCAACATGGATTCCTTTGTCTACACTACATTCACTCTGCCACTTACATATCTCATGCTTTTTTTCCAGAGATCCTAAGCCCCAGAAAACTTCACTGGGGAGGAGCTTGCCACCTTTGCCCCATCTCCAAGTCATCCCCATAGTGCCTAGCATGGGGCTGAGGGTTCAGGAGGTCCTTCGTGTCCTCTTGCTGAGTCCCAGAGGCTGGAAACTCCGAACACCTAGGCGGCGATGCGGGGAGCAGCTGGGCGAAGGCAAGCTGGAGAAGGATTTCAAATTCAGGCAATGTTTTACAAAGCGGTACTTGCGTGCTCGCTTCGGCGGCACATACACTAAAATTGGAACGATACAGAGGTTAGCATCGCCCCTGCGCAAGGATGACACGCAACTTCGCAAGGCGTCCCACGTTTTAAAAAAATAAATAACAATTTTCAGATAAATAAATAAATAAAAAGCTGTACTGGCGAGACAGGAGTGCTATTGATCTGCATGCATCAGGTTTGCAAACTGGTCTCCGAATGATCAGCGAGCCGTGTCTGGCCCCCCACACTGGGAAAACAAATCTGGAACAGCATTACTTGCTTCATTCTGGACTTCTCCCCTTGACCCAGGTTTGTTTCTGGACAAAGGGACGCCCCAGGAAGCCACATTCAGACTGCGTCAAGGTGTCCCACTGTAAAGGGGCCGTTATGCTCAGGGAACTAGTGTGTTCTGGGTCTCACCCTGACCCTGAGCCCAACTCTTTTCCCTTCTGGAATCTATGCTGGGTTTCTGCTCAGATAGAGTTTGCCATGAAGCAAGGGGGGGGGGGGTAGGTGTCAGAGGGCAGGTGGGCAAAGGGTGGAAATCAGTGGGCCCTGTCTCCCCATGCAGTGCTATCTGGGGGCAGAAACCAGCTCGTGCTTCTTTCCTAAGGATTTGAGATGGGGATGTTGGCCTTTGGGAGAACAGAGAGATCTAGGTCAAAGGCTAGTTGAGGAAGAAGGTAGAAATATCTTTCTTCTGAAAGAAGGCTAAATATGCAGACATACCCCCAAAAATGTGGGAAAATGGGGGTCTTTATTTTTGATGAGAACAAAGAATGAAAGTTAATTGAAAGATGAAGGCAAATATCTTTCAGTTGGCTTTTTTGAAGATACTCATCTAAAAATATGATCATGTGGAGATGAAATGACATGTCTGACTGTTGCTAACAAGAGTCCTTTTGGGGCCAGGAGATGTGGAGCAAAATGTATTCAAAAAGAGATTTTTCTCTGAAAACCATTACTCACTGCCCTGCTGCCACGATCACTGAGAGCTGCAGCTTTGCTGCTGTGAAACTGTTTACATCCAAGAAGACACAGGGACACAAGGTCATGGGAGGTAAGCAAGCCTGGAGACCTCAAAGTCAAAAGACAATAAACACAGGAACTTTCAGGGCTTTTAAAGAAGCTCAATCAGGCAAAACAAATTCCCATTTCAGATGTAGATTCACAACATCTTGTGGCAGATGGGAATAGGGGTGGAGCAAGTGTTGGTTCAAACTGAAGTACTGGGAAGTTTTATCAGGATCGAGACAGGCAACAGAGAGTTAAGGCCTGGAATGGCTCTTCAAACATGTCTGGACTAGAATGAAAACTCAACTGACATGGAGCAGAGGGATTAAATTCAGGAGCAGGTTTCCAAGGAGACCTATAAGAACCCAGTTAGAGGAAAACCTCTTTCATAAAATTCATAAAATGTCATGAGTCGCCACTGAAGCAATGGAAAGAACCAGGAGAGGATGGAGGCCTAACACGGAGGAAACTCAGCTAGGACTGCAATAGGTATTTCGTCATCAAATATTTGGGTGTATTTAATTGAAATGCATGTAAAGCAAGTCAACTTCCATAAAAAAATGTTAAAATATTCTTCCTGGAAATAATATGGAATTTTGTCCCAAATTTGACCACTCCCACCACTCCCACTCCCATATATGGTGGGACTTGGCACCTCTCTGAAGCAGCATCTGCTAACAAGAGAAAGCTTTGAAACCCTCCTGGAACTCTGAAGAAAGATGCAGAACGCTTGGCTTCATGGAAGCCCGGTGTTCCTGTCCACAGCAGCACATCCCACTTCCTCCTTCTCTCTCGTCATCCGGTGCTAAAGGTCTTCATACCTCACAGAAGCAAATCTGACTCACTTCTTTCTTACTGAGAATCACGGCAACTTTTCTTTGAAATTCAACTTTATGGAAAATGGGAATGTCTATTTTTAATCAGAGAAAAACCTCAAGCTGAGTGAGAATTACTTCACATGTTGAATGTAGACTAGAACCACTTTTGAGGTGATCATTAATTTTGTGGAAGTGATGTACACCAGAATGGACTTCCATCCTACTTTATAATCAATCAGTTAACCAACAAGTCCGAGGGGAGTAAGAGCGCTGTGCATTCTCTGTCGTGCTGCGTGAGGTCACAGAGAACAGACTGTCACTGTGCAGTGACTGAGTGTTCAAGGCCGGATTCAAGTGATTTTAAGCACAGAATTGACATGACCAGGTAGAGAGAAGGAAATGCAGAATGACTTAACCAACTACTTCATGAAAAGAAAACACCCAGTACCTGATCCAGTGTCCTCATCTGGTGGTATTTCTTTAAAAATGTGGCAAACTACGGTATCTTTGAGAAAATCTTTAAGCTTAACAAGCATTTCTAAAAATATGTGTACAACCACAGAAAACCCCAGAAAATGCATTTTGTCTATAGTTTATGCACATTCACCTTATGTATTTTTTCCTGAAATCACCGTACATTAATATTTTTCAAAAGTTTCTTTCTAATATTCTTTTTGAAGGCACTAATTCTAGTTTATTACACTTTGAAACAACTTTCTTCACCCAGATTTGACGGGATTCCAGAACCTATTTCACATACCAGATCAAAAATTTTCTTGTACAAGGTCATTTCTATTAGACTAGAAGTGCTTGAGTTTATCATTTATAAATTATTAAAAAAAAAAAATTGGGGCGCCTGGGTGGCTCAGTGGTTAAGCATCTGCCTTCAGTTCAGGTCATGATCCCAGGGTCCTGGGATCGAGCCCCGCATCGGGCTCCCTGCTCAGCGGGAAGCCTGCTTCTCCCTCTCCCTCTGCCCCTGCTTGTGTTCCCTCTCTCACTGTCTCTCTCTCTCTCTGTCAAATAAATAAAATCTTTTAAAAAATAAATAAATAAAATAAAACTTTTAAAAAATTTTAAAAATTAAACTTTGAAATTTTACCTTACTCATTGCTGTCAAGACTGTATTCCCATGAATGTGGCTCTGAAAAATAACATTTGCCAGTGTTTCCTTAATGCATAAAATCACAAAGAACGTACTGATGTTCTATAACCCTACCACATAGATAATCTCTGATAAAAATTAATTCGTGTAAATAATGAAGAATTCAAGCTGTACAGAAGTTATACAATGACAGTAATATTCTACTTCCTCATGTCACCCTGGTTGTTAGTAATTTCTTATAGTTCTTCTAGAAAACATTTTTTTCTCCCCTGTCAAAATATGCATCGCACATACAGATACACACACACACACACACACACACGCACATTTTTTTAAATCTTTATGGGGGATCATACAATCAATAACCTAGAGTGCCCCACCTGGCTTGTTTTCACACAACAAGTTGTCTTAAAGAACTTCTCATATTTGCACAAATAGACCAACCTTATTCTGTTTAACAGCCACAGAGCATCCAATTCTGTTGGATGCTATATATATCAGATATATTCTACAATGTAATTCAGTAGCCCCTTGTTAATTGGCATTTAAGTGGGTTCCAGGTTTTTCTGACTTCCAAAAAAATGCTGACTGAAGATCCTTTTATAGCTTGGCTTAAAAAAAGAGTGGATTAGCAGATTAAATTCTGAGAAGTGGAATTTTTTTAAAAAGTTTTCTTTTTTGATCTATTTTAACTTTTAATATTGCCTACAATTTAGAGGGGCGAAGCTTTCTAATTTTACTTAGGTTAGGAAGAAAACGAAAGGAGAACATCAATGACACGGAGTGCACAGGTCCAGCAGCCTTGATTCATTTCAAATTCAAGTGGGGAGGGGCTTATCTTGAAGAGATGCTTGACATGAGAGCCTTAACAATGTTGTTCTCACTCCAGAATAATACAAGATGGGCTACCGAGTGAGTAGCATCTCCTGTTTAGCAGGGTGTGGAAAGAGTTCCATAATATGGCCATCTAAAAATTATTGGTACCCGATCAGATCTTTGTGATTAAGTCACACTGAAGGCAACAGCTATCTGGTCTCTCTCAGATAAGATTTATGTGAAGCTGTTAAGCCTGGGCCTCAACTGGAGTCACCAAGGAGATTTCTTTGTATAGAATAACTCCCCCCTGGATATCGTCTAAGTGGTCCCCAAGCCACGTGTAATCTGACGAGACCTAGATGTTGTCGAGGAGAAGCCAGTTTTGGAATCTTGCTTTCATTAAGTGCAGAATGTTCATCCTACTGGGAAAAACTCAACTCCTTTTGCCAGTATTAGCAGCCAGACCAAACCTTCTGTATATCAGCACCATATGACAGATTCAAATTATGCCTAAGTCACTGGGGTTGGCAGGGATTGAAGGGGACTGTGTCCTTAAAAAGAACAAAATTGCTGATGTAAGTCTGAATATAGAAGTTTCATTTTAGGAAAAAGAGAAACTTTTCTGGGCGAGGCTAGATTTGCTCCATAAATCAGACCAGGCAAATCCCCACAAGGCCGGGCCTTTGGGTATTTCTAAGAACAGCAGACCGCTGACGCCCCTTTACTCAATCCCAGCCTGTTTGTGAGCCCAACTGGGCTCCCCTAGGTGAGTGTCTTCAGGACGTTTCTAGGAGTTTGAGAAAACCAATGCCCCATAAGGTCCTTTAATTTAGTTGTGGATAGGAGCCATTCTTCCATAGGGTTTCCATACTCTTAGTAAATGAATAGTCAGAATTTGGGTGGATAGAAAATCAGGCAAAAGATGTCGTCAATGATATATTTCTGTCCCTGAGTAATTCCCACTGAAAATTAGATCTTGATCTCAAATGGCAAACAGGAATTAAAAAATATGACAAATGGAAAATTGCAGAAATAGATGGTGATAACTATGAAACAGCAGAACTGAACTGCTTTGATTAGGCATGGTATTCCATTTTATTCATTAATTCTTTTAACAAATATTTTCGAGCCCCTTTGCTGCAGACTCTTCTAGTTCCATGTATATAAAGATCGTACACCACAGATAGGTAAAGTAATACTTTGAGCTTAAAATAATTTCCATCACAACTACTGCAGTACAACAGTGGCTGGACAAACAGAGCAACAAGGGCAAAGACAAACCAGATAAATAATAAGAAAAAGAAAGAAATCTGGGTTTTTAAAATATAATATAAAGTGAATATTTATAGAATCTGAAAAAATAACATTTTTTTAGAATAAAAGAATATGTTTTTTTGAAATCCAAGGAATATGTATAAAATTAACCATATACTAGGCACATATATCTCAATAAATGCCAAAAAATATTTTTTAAAATGCAGATCACACTCCATGATCATAATGTGGGGGAGAGGGCAGGAGAATCAATAAAAAATAAAAATAAAAATAAAAATAAAAATAAAAATAAAAACAAATAAAGGAGCCAAAGGCCATAGAGCCTGTGAACTTCTGGATCAAACCATAATTTGACAATAATTTAACTTTGGACTTTTTGGTTATTTCCACCAGAACCTCCTACTCCACCTTTTTAAAATCAAGCTTTCTGATATTTGCATCAGAAGTATTCTAATATTATCATCTGGAAATTCTGTATTCAGTCTAATTATAAATCAAATGTGACTAAATAATAAAGATATTTTCAGACCGAGTTTAGCTCTCATATGGCTTTTCTCAGGATGAGCAATACTGGAATCTGAGACATAGCGAATCGAACCCAGGAGAATGACAAAGGGAGGAAGTTCCAGAAGACATCTGTGCAGCAAACCTAGAATCAGTGTGGGGGAGCTAGGTGTCCAGGAAGGAGGTAGCTTGGAAAAGAAGATTTCATGCACTTGATAGTGTTCTTTGGCGAATGGGGGAAAAAATTAAAGATGCAAGAAAGCAAACAATGGCAGAACAAATAAGCAGTTAGAAGCTCCAGGAGGAACAAGAAAGGGAAATATAAACAGAGAGCATTACTTGGGCCTGCAGTGAACTGTATTACATGGTCATAATAACATAAGCACTTCACTAAGTTTCAGCTTTCAGAATCAAAGTATTGGCATAGCACCGGGGATTTACCATTTCAGAGTAAATAATAAATAACATCCACCTTGACAATGTGTAATTTTCAAGTACGGACCACAGAACGCGGGAAGTAGAAAGGGGAAATGACAGAAGAGGGAAAAACTACGAGCCTAATGTCCTTATCTTAGTAACTGACAAAAAAAGAAAGAAATGTGTAAGAATATCATTCAAAGTTACAAAAGCAACCAACGAAAATAAAAATAGTGACACGACTGTACGCAAGGAGGGTGAGATGAGCTAAATCCTTATGTACTGTGGCCGGAAGTCAAGAGTTAGCTGCTTACAGGGAAAAATAGAGAAATTGGGTTTATGTTTATTATTTAGAGGTCATGAATAAATGTAGAGAAGTTGAGAGTCACACCAAGAACTAAAATCAGGAAGTGTTACAAGAAAAACACGGTCACCTGTGGACATCAGGACAGATGGGGCTAGGGACTGATCTTTTCATTTTAAATTCTTACGGTCCAATTAAATATTTAAACCATGTGTAGATGGCTTTGATACGAAGAAAATTTCAAAGCTTAAAAAGAGAAATCAGACTCAACCTCACTCATAATTAAAGGAATTCCATCTAATCACTTTCAATTTATCAATTTTGCAAATATATGCAAAATTGGGTGATTCCCAAGGTGGGCCAGGGTGTGGGGAACAAGTAGGAGGGAAATTCAAAATATTTGGACAACCAGGATAGCGCGGACACCAACCACTCAGAACCGACACCAGTCATAAAATACCCCGCCTCCGTCCTGATGCCGACGACTTCATAGTCGTCCAGGGGAAGGCGTCCTCACACGCTATTGGTAGGGGTGTATGTAGGATGCAATCTTGCTGGAAGACATCAGTCATGGCCTGTTTTTTTCAAAGCTATTCAAAAATGTTTAGAATTTGACTTAGCATATTCATCTAAGTAAAATGTAAAAAGGATATGATTTTTGCAAAAGCATGAAATATAAATTAAATTATATGAAATATAATTCATGTAACCCACATTTCACCAATTTGAAGTGTACAATTCAATGGATTTTAAGTTATTGCCAGAGTTGTGCATCTTTGCCTAATTGATTTTAGAACATTTTCATCATCATCGTAAAAAGAAACTCCCTTAACTATCACTTGTCAACCCCCGGCCGTTTCTCCAGGCCATAGGTAATCATTAATTGACTCTGTCTATAGATTTCCAATTCTGGACAGTTCGTATAAATAGAATTATATCATATGTTGTCCTTTGTGACTGGCTTCTTTCACTGAAACATATTATTTTCAAGCTTCCTGCAAGTTGTGCCATGTACCGGTAGTTCATTTCTTTTTGTTGCCAAATAATAGTCCGCTGTGTAGATAAACCGCATTTTGTTTATACAGTCATCAGTTGATGGACACTTGGGGTGTTTCCACTCTTGGCTATTACTAATAATTGTGCTATGAACATTCGTGTAAAGGTTTTAGCGTGGGCATATGTTTTCATTTTTCCAAGCTACGTAACAAGGCGTGGATTTGCTGGGTCAAATAACTCTATGTTTAGGTTTTTGAGGAATGGTCAAACTGTTTTCCAAAGTGGCTGCAGTGTTTTACATTCCCACCAGCAGCCTAGGGGGGTTCCTATTCCTCCACATCCTCTCCAACATGTGTTATTATCTGACTTCATGATTTCAGCTATCCTCATTTATTGGCCATTTGTAATATCTTCTTTGGAAAAATATCCAGATATCTTGCCCATTTTAAATTGGGTTATTTGTCTTTTATTACTGATTTGTAACCAACTGTTCTTTCTATATTCTAGGTACAAGTCTTACCCAATATATAATTTGCAAATATTTTCTCCCATTCCATGGGTTGTACTCTTTCTTTTTTTTGAGATTATATTATTTTTTCCATTTGTTTAACTTAAATTCAGTTAATCAACATATAATGTATTATTGGTTTCAGAGGCAGAGGTCAGAGATTCATCAGTCTTATATAACACCCAGTGCTCATCACATCATGTGCTCTCCCCAATGTCCATCACCCAGTCTCCCTCCACCAAACTCCCCTCCAGCAACCCTCAGTTTGTTTCCTATGATTAAGAGTCTCTTATGGTTTGTCTCCCTCTCTGGTTTTGTCTTGTTTTACTTTTTCCTCTCTTACCCTATGATCCTCTGTTTTGCATCTTAAATTCCGCATATCAGTGAAATCATATGATAATTATCTTTCTCTGACTGACTTATTTCACTCAGCATAATACCCTCTAGTTCCATCCATGTCTTTGCAAGTGGCAAGATTTCACTTTTTGATGGTTGAGTAGTATTCCAGATAGATAGATAGATAGATAGATAGATAGATAGATAGATAGATAGATGACAGATAGATAGACACCATCTTCTTTATCCATTCGTCTGTTGATGAACACCTAGGTTCCTTCCATAGTTTGGCTATTGTGCATGTTGCTGCTATAAACATTGGGGTGGAGGTGCCCCTTCGGATCACTGCATTTGTGTCTTTCGGGTAAATACTTAGTAGTGCAATCTGGGTTGCAGCATAGTTCTATTTTTAACTTTTTGAGGAACCTCCATACTGTTTTCCAGCGTAGCTGTACCAGTTTGTGTTGCCACCAACAGTGTAAGAGGGTTCCCCTTTCTCCACATCCTCACCAACATCTGTCATTTCCTGTCTTGTTAATTTTAGCCATTCTGACTGGTATGAGGTGGTATCTCATGGTGGTTTTGATTTGTATTTCCCTGATGCTGAGTGCTGTTGAGCATTTTTTCATGTGTCTATTGGCCATTTGTATGTCTTCTTTGGAGAAGTTTCTGTTCATGTCTTCTGTCCATTTCTTGACTGGATCATTTGTTTTTTGGGTGTTGAGTTTGAGAAATTCTTTATAGACTATGGGTACTAACCCTTTATCTGATAAGACTTTTGCACGTATCTTCTCCCATCTGTCAGTTGTCTTTTGGTTCTGTTGACCGTTTCCTTTGTGTGCAAAAGCTTTTTATCTTGATGAAGTCCCAATAGTTCATTTTTGCCTTTTTTTCCCTTGGCTTTGGAGATGTGTCTAGCAAGAAGTTGCTATGGCCGAGGTCACAGTGCTTGCTGCCCGTGTTCTCCTCTACGATTTTGATAGATTCCTGTCTCACATTTAGGTCTTTCATCCATTTCGAGTCTATTTTTGTGTATCGTATAAGGAAATGGTCCAGTTTCATTCTTCTGCATTAAGTTAAACCATTTGTTGAAGAAACTGTCTTTTTTTCCATTGGATAGTCTTTCCTGCTTTTTGAAGGTTACTTGACCATAGAATTGAGGCTCCGTTTCTGGGTTCTCTATTCTGTACTATTGATCCATGTGTCTGTTTTTGTGCCAGTACCACACTGTCTTGATTACAGCTTTGTAAGATAACTTGAAGTACGGAATTGTGATGCCACCAGTTTTGGTTTTCTTTTTCAATATTCCTGTGGCTATTCAGGGTCTTTTCAGGTTCCATATAAATTTTAGGATTATTTGTTTCAGCTCTGTGAAAACAGTTGATGGTATTTTGATAGAGATTGCATGAATGTATAGATTGCTCTAGGTAACATAGACATTTTAACAATATTTGTTCTTCCAATCCACGAGCGTGGAATGTTTTTCCATTTCTTTGTGTCTTCAATTTCTTTCATGAGATTTCTATAGTTTTCTGAGTACAGATCCTTTGCCTCTTTGGTTAGGTTTATTCCTAGGTATCTTATGGTTTTGGGTGCAATTGTAAATGCAGTCAACTCCTTAATTTCTCTTTCTTATGTCTCATTTTTAGTGTATAGAAATGCAACTGATTTCTGTGCACTGATTTTATATCCTGCCACTTTGTTGAATTCCTGTATGAGTTCCAGCAATTTTGGGGTGGAGTCTTTTGGGTTTTCCACGAGAGGATCATGTCATCTGCAAAGAGTGAGAGTTTGACTTCTTTGCCAATTCGGATGCCATTTACTTTTTTTGTTGTTGTCTAATTGCTGAGGCTAGGACTTTTAGTACTATGTTGAAGAGCAGTGATGAGAGTGGACATCCCTGCCGTGTTCCTGACCCTAGGGGGAAAGCTCTCAGTTTTTTTACATTGAGGATGATATTCACTGTGGGCTTTTCATATATGGCTTTTATGATATTGAGGTATGTTCCCTCTAGCCCTACACTGTGAAGAGTTTTGTTGAAGAAAGAATGCTGTACTTTATCAAATGCTTTTTCTGCATTTATTGAGAGGATCATATGGTTCTTGTCTTTTATTTATGTAGTGTATCACATAATTGATTTGCAGATGTTGAACCATCCTTGCAGCACAGGAATAAATCCCACTTGGTCATGGTGAATAATCCTTTTAATGTACTGTTGAAACCTGTTGGCTAGTATTTTGGTGAGAATTTTTGCATCCATGTTCATCAGTGATTTTCATCTGTAATTCTCCTTTTTGGTGGGGTCTTTGTCTGGTTTGGGGATCAAGGTAATTCTGGCCTCATAGAACAAGTTTGGAAGTTTTCCTTCCGTTTCTGTTTTTTGAAACAGCTTCAGAAGAATAGGTATTAATTCTTCTTTAAACGTTTGGTAGAATTCCCCTGGGAAGCCATCTGACCCTGGGCTCTTGTTAGTTGGGAGATTTTTTAATTGCTTCTTCAATTTCCTTGCTGGTTATGGGTCTGTTCAGGTTTTCTATTTCTTCCTGTTTCAGTTTTGGTAGTTTATACATCTTTAGGAATACATCATTTCTTCCAGATTGCCTAATTTGTTAGCATATAGTTGTACATAATATGTTCTTATAATTGTTTGTATTTCTTCAGGGATGGTTGTGATCTCTCCTCTTTCATTCATGATTTTATTCATGTGGTCCTTTCTCTTTTCTTTTTGATAAATCTGGCCAGGGGGTTATCAATATTATTAATTCTTTCAAAGAACCAGCTCCTGGTTTCTTTGATCTGTTCTACCGTTCTTTTGGTTTCTATTTCATTGATTTCTGCACTAATCTTTATTATTTCTCTTCCCCTGCTGGGTTTAGACTTTATTTGCTGTTTTTTCTCCAACTCCTTAGGTGTAAATTTCAGTTGTGTATGAGACCCTTCTTGTTTCTTGAGAAAGGCTCATATTGCTATATACTTCCCTCTCGGGATTGCCTTTGCTGCATCCCGAATGTTTTGAACAGTTGTGTTTTATTTTCATTTGTTTCCATGAATTCTTTTAGTTCTTCTTTAATTTCCTGGTTGACTCATTCATTCTTTAGTAGGATGCTCTGTAGCCTCCATGTATTTGAGTTCCTTCCAAATTCCTCTTGTGATTGAATTCTAGTTTCAAAGCATTGTGGTCTGAAAATATGCAGGGAATGATCCCAGTCTTTTGGTGCCCAGTCGAGACCTGACTTGTGACCCAGTATGTGATCTATTCTGGAGAATGTTCCATGTGCACTTGAGAAGAATGTGATTCTGTTGCTTTAGGATGGAATGTTCTGAATATATCTGTGAAGTCCATCTGGTCCAGTGTGTCATTCAAAACCCTGTCTCCTTGTTGATCTTCTGCTTAGATGATCTGTCCATTGCAGTGAGTCAGGTTTTAAAGTCCCCTATTATTGTATTATTATCAATGTGTTTCTTTAATTTTGTTATTAATTGGCTTATATAATTGGCTGCTCCTATGTTAGGGGCATAAATATTTACAATTATTAGATCTTCTTGTTGGATAGACCCTTTAATTAAGATATAGTGTCCTTCTTCATCTCTATTATTACAGTCTTTGTTTTAAAATCTAATTTGTCTGATATGAGGATTGCCATCTCAGTTTTCTTTTGATGCTCATTAGCATAATAAATGGTTTTCCACCCCCTCACTTTCAATCTGGAGGTGTCTTTGGGTCTAAAATGAGTGTCTTGCAGACAGCATTTCAATGTGTCTTGCTTTTTCATCCGATACCCTGTGTCTTTTGACTGGGGCATTTAGCCTATTCAGAGTAACTATTGAAAGATATGAATTTAGTGACATCATATTACCTGTAAAGTGACTGTTTCTGTATATTGTCTCTGTTCCTTTCTGGTTTACATTACTTTTGGGCTCTTTCTTTGCTTAAAGGATCCCTTTTAA
This sequence comes from Ursus americanus, assembly GCF_024610735.1. Classification (NCBI taxonomy): domain Eukaryota; kingdom Metazoa; phylum Chordata; class Mammalia; order Carnivora; family Ursidae; genus Ursus; species Ursus americanus. Next base: position 27,700,395 of record NC_142160.1, on the reverse strand, counting down.
TATTTCTTGTAGAGCTTGTTTGGTGATCATAAGTTCTTTGAGTTTCTGTTTCTCCTAGAAGCTTTTTATCACTCCTTCTATTTTGAATGACATCCTAGCTGTATAAAGTATTCCTGGCTGCATATTTTTATCCTTTAGCACCCTGAATATATCATGCCAGTCCTTTCTGGCCTGTCAGGTCTCTGTGGATAGGTCTGCTACCAGTCTAATGTTTTTACCCTTATAGGTTGCGGATCTCTTGTCCTGAGCTGCTTTCAGGATTTTCTCATTGTCTCTGAGATTTGCAAGTTTCACTATTATATGTCAGGGTGTTGACCTATTTTTATTGATTTTCAGGGGTGTTCTCTGTGCCTCCTGGACTCGGATGCTTGTTTCCTTCCCCAGATTAGGGAAGTTCTCCATTATAATTTGCTCCAATACACCTTCTGCCCCCCTCTCTCTTTCCTCTTCTTCGGAGATCCCAATTATTCTAATATTGTTTCATTTTATGGTATCATTTATCTCTCAAATTCTCCCCTTGTGTTCCAGTAGTTGTTTATCTCTCTTTTTCTCAGCTTCTTTATTCTTCATCATTTGATCTTCTATATCACTAATTCTCTCTTTTGCCTCATTTATCCTAATAGTTAGAGCCTCCATTTTTTTTAAATATTTATTTTGTTATATTAGTCACCATGCAGTACATCCCCAGTTCTTGATGCAATGTTCCATGATTCATTACTTGCATATAACACCCAGTGCACCATGCAATATGTGCCCTCCTTAATACCCATCACCGGCCTATCCCAATCCCCCACTCCCCTCCCCTCTGAAGCCCTCAGTTTGTTTCCCAGAGTCCACAGTCTCTCATGGTTCATTCCCCCTTCTGTAACCCCCCCTTCATTCTTCCTTTCCTTCTCCTACCGATCTTCCTAGTTCTTATGTTCCATTAATGAGTGAAACCATATGATAGTTGTCTTTCTCTGCTTGACTTATTTCACTTAGCATAATCTCCTCCTCCATTTTTTAATTGCATCTCATTAATAGCTTTTTTGACTTTGACTCGGTTAGATTTTAGTTCTTTTTTTTCTCCAGAAAGGGATTCTCTAGTGTTTTCTATGCTTTTTTCAAGCCTAGCTAATATCTTTATAATCGTTATTCTGAACTCTAGTTCTGACATCTTACTTATGCCCATACCGATTAGGTCCCTGGCAGTCAGTACTGCCTCTTATTTTCTTTCTTGGGGTGAGTTTGTCCGTCTTGTCATTCTGTCCAGAGAAAAATAGATGAATGAGAGGACAAAATACTGACAACAACAACCCCGGAGAAATATATACTAAACAAATCAGAAAAGACCAGAAACTGAAAAAAAAAAATTTTTTTTAAGAAAAAAAGAGAGAGAATAATATCAGACAGATGAATAGAACAGAGCCATACACTAGATTTTGGGTGTATTTTGGTCTGTTAGAAGAAACTGAATCACAAAATTGTAAAGAAAGAAAAACTTATATATACAAAAATAAAATTAAATACAATGATGGGATAGAATATAACTGTAAAAATGAAAATTAAAAAAATTTTTAAAAAGAGTTGATGAAATAAGAAATTGGTTGGAAAAGGAAAGAGGAAAAAAATTAAAAATTAAAGAATCATTGGGAAAAAACCATGAACTCTGTGCTGAATTCCTCTAGCACTGGAGTTCTGCAGTAAAGTTTACTTGGTCTTGGCTGGATGTTCTTGCCGGTCTTCTGGGGGAGGGGCCTGTTGCATTAATTCTCAGAGTGTCTTTGCCCTATGGCGGGATTGCACCACCCTTGCCAGGGGCCAGGCTAAGTCATCTGCTCAGGTTTGCTCTCAGTAGCTTTTGTTCCCTGAAGACTTTCCACACATTTTAGAGGATGAGAATGAAACTGTATAAATTCTCCCTGGAGTGAAGAGCTCGGGGCCCCACTCCTTGGTGCGCCCTCAGAGAAAAGCAGTCACTCACTCCTGTCTTCCTGGTCTCTGGCCACACTCTGTGCTCACCCGGCCTGTGACTGAGCATTTCTATTTCAGGCACACGAACCCATTTTGAGTCTCCAAACCCAGCAGATTCCTGTGGTGCACTCCTGTGCTGCTCTTCCTGGGGTTGGAAGGGGGGTCTCGCTTGTTCTACCACTTGTTGGGCCCCCGCTGGAAGAGCAGTGGCCCGACTGTGCCACAGTTCCCAGTTTACAGCCACCCTGAGCTGAGAGCCCACTCCTGGGCTCGCTGTTTGCAGCCGGCTTCCCCGATCCAGTGCCTGGGAGCTCTGCCACAGTCAGGGACTCCCTGTATTCCTGTCACCCCAGGGGTCCTGGGACCACACTGTCCCACCTAAGTTCCCACCCCTGCTTAGCTACCTGAGCACCTTGCAGGCCAGCATGCCCCTCACCTGAGCAGACCTGATTTTGCGCCCCACCCTTAGATCACTTTCCGGTAGCCGGCTTATGAGAGCTCCTGTCCTCCTCAGTCCGTCTTCCCATATATCACCTTGGAGTCACTTCTCCGCACCTCCTACCTTGCAGAAAGTGGTCACTTTTCTATTTGTAGAGTTACAGCTATTCTTTTCTTAGATGTCCGGGTGAGTTTGCAGGTGTTCAGAATGATCTGATAGCTATCTACCTGAATTCCTGGGACTGGACGAAACTAAGGTCTCTTACTCCTCTGTCATCTTGGACTCCTTTCCTGTACTTTTATTTTCTTGGTGTCCAGAATTTTCAAAGTACAATATATCTATTTTTAATTCTGTTGCTTATGTTTTTTTGCCATATCTAAAAATGTATTGCCAAATCCAAGATCACAAAGATTTATCTCTATTTTCTTCTAAGAATTTTACACTTTGGGCTCTTCCATTTAGGTTTTTCATCCATTTTGAATTAATGTTGTCTATGGTGTGAGGGAAGGGTCCGACTTCATTCTTTTGCATGTGGCTATCCATTTGTCCTATCACTATTAGCGGAAGAGACTATTCTTCAATGGTCTTGACACTTTTGTTGAAATCAATTAGCTGTAATTGTATAGGATTACTTCTGTACTCTCAATTCTATTCATATCTATGTCTATCCTTGTGCCACTTCTACACTGTCTTGGTTATTGTAACTTTGTAATAATTTCTGAAATCAGGAGGTATGAGTCCTCAACCTTTTTCTTTTTTGATTGTTTTGGCTACTCTGGGCCCCTTTCATTTCCACATGAATTTTAGGATCTGCTGCTCAATTTCTACAAAGAAACCAATAGGGATTCTAATAGGGATTATGTTGAATCTGCACAGCATTTTAGAGAGTTTTAGACATTATGCAGATGCCCTTCTATGGTGTTGGATCAAACTGAATGTTCCAAACTTTGAGAAATGTACTGTTATTTCTCATGATTGTCTATCTGGGTCACAGACTAGCCAAGAACTTGGATGGGGAGACAAAAAACTTCTGTCTCTGGTATTGGGGGCATAAGCCTAGATCCCAGGTCAGAGGGAATTGGTCATGAGCATGCCTTTTGACTAGAGGTAAGTTACTCCCTGCAACCTGATTAATCTGATTTTATGTATAATGGCTTAGCCTCTAAACTTTTTTTTAAGTGTCTTTTCTATTTTACCAAGGATTCTTTATAATAGTGAGACCAAGAAACTAGTCTAGAAAAAAAAGTCATTGGCCCCTCTTTCCTCACACCTTTTTAGTCTCTCTCTATCCATTCTCTTGAGTCTGAAATACAAAAATCCATAATCAAGGCTGGCAAAGACAGAACCTCCTGAGAGGTGGGGTGGAGGTGAAGCAGAATAGGCAAGGACCAAAATTCTCTCTGGGTTGAGACACAGAGGAGGCTGAGGCTTCCTCACCTCAATGAATCATGTCTCTATGATACTAGCACGGCATACAGGACATTTCCTACCATAGCTATTGATAAATACAAACCTTTTCTTGCCTCTTCTGCCTCTGCTGTAGGTTCCTTGAGGCCAAGGATTTGTTCAGAGCTGTTTCTCCAGTACTTAGTAGAGTTCATGGCAGACAAACAGGCACTCAAACATTTGTTGCCTAAATATTGTCATGTTTCAGATGAGAGTACCTAGTGTGGTTGTAATGGCCATCAAATCAGATGATGCATGGGGAAATGATATTAATTTTAGGGACCCACAAACCTAACACATTCATTTTCAAAAGGAAATTTTTTAGAGAAGCAAAATGTGAGTAGGATATCACCTGAATATGGTGTTGGAAAGAGAAATGAGAGCACTGCTTCAAAAGAAATATGATGATTATAAACACATCATCAGATTCAAAATTTTTGTGATTCCTGAGATGTCTCGTGCAGATTCCCAATTTCAACATATGGTGGTTTAAATAAATGAAGAAACGTCAGATCTTTTATGACTTAATGTTTATAACAATGTGTATTTTAAATCTTATCTTCTCTTGACTCTCTTCTCATACAAGTTTGTTTTTATTGGACCACCAGCAGCAAATTCCTACAATTTTATAGCCATGTGACATTGTTGTCATTGCTTTTAGCACAGGCATCTGTTAGTAAAGAGACTAAAAGTATTCTCTTATGAGTCACTAAAATACACTTGCCAAGACCAATTAAACTAGTGCCAAATATGACAAGTCACCAGAAGACTTTTAACAATTTACAATGTTTTTGCTGGGGAAGGGAAATAAAGAAGAGAAAGAGGTAAATTTGCCTAACGCTTTTTTTTTTTTCTGGTGAGCTTCAAAAGTTATAATCACTGAAATTCAGTAATGCTAACGGCATTACTATTTCTTCTGGTATTTTTTACACCACAGACCAGAGATGATAAGTAAGATTTTTGGTGGTTGATCCTTTCCATCCCCACAGTACAAAATATGCTTTGTTCTTCCTGAGTGGGAAGCACTAACCAACATGAAAGAACAAAGATATAGAAGAAACCATGCTAGATTTCAGGTGTCTGAATAATTAAAGTTTGGTCATATACTTAACAGGCAATAAGGTAAACTAGCAGTTAAATTCTGCATTTGAAACAGCCTGAAGGTAGGAAACTTAGCTGAAATAAAGGTTTGGGATATAGTTAAGGGGACTTACAGGGGAGATATGCTGCCTCATCGAATTCAAAAGCAGTAACTAGTTGGCAGGACTGTCAGGAAATGGGACATCTCATTAAATGTAAATCTTAAGAGGAAACCATATAAATTTATCACAGTGTAGAATGTAAAGAACAAGAAGAATACTTGATTTATCTTTTACCTCCCCATTGCAATCTTGCTTTCAACAAGTGGAGAATTGAGGCAGTTATGTCAATAAAATTGGGGCTCTGATATTATTCTATCAAAAATATTCCAAAAATAGAGGAAAACATATACCCTTGGAATCCTGTGACCTGGAGGCACCCTTGGCTGCTCTGGCAATGCCTGATCATCCTTAGAATCCTGTGGCCTGAGACCCTCCCCATCAAACTGGCACCCCCAGGAAACATTACCCTAGAAGAACCATCTGGTAAATTCTTCGGGTCAGTCAAGTGTTATGAAACAGTCCCCCAAAGTATAGCTTGGCTGACATTGAATTTAGAGACATGAAACTTGCTGCAAAAAATACTTTAAGTTAACTTTTTTTATTTTAACAAACTTTCATTTTGGAATAATTTTAAACATGTAGAAAATTTGCAAAGATAGTACAGATAACCCCTAAATATCATTTACTTAGCTTTCCCTAATATTAACATCTTACATCACCATGGTACATTTGTCAAAACCGAAAGTTAATGATGGTTAACTAGCCCACAGCCCTCGATGGGATGGGTTAGCTTCGGATAATTATCGAACCTTTTAGAGGGCGTGAAGAAAAATGTGTCACAGGGACAAAATAAGCACTATTTTCTCATGGAATGAGCCCAGGAAAAAGCAAAAATTCAGCACCTTTCAAAGCCCAAGTTTCAAGTCTTAGCAGGGTGTAACCAGGTGAACTGGAGCAATGCTTCTCAAATTTCAATGTGCACATGAACCTTCTGAGCATCCTCTTAAAATACAGATTTTGATTCACTAGGTCTCCGCTGGAACTGCTCATCAAGCTTTCTGTTGAAGCTGATACTGCTGGCCCCAGACCACTCTTGAAATAAGAAGAATCTAGACAAGTGCTTCCAATAGAACTTTCTGTGATGATGGAAATGTTTTATAATCTACACTGTCAAATGTGAGCCACTAGGCGCATGTGGCTATTGAGCACTTGAAATGTGGCTAGTACCACTGAGGAACTGGATATTCCATTTTAATTAAAGCAAATTTAAATAACCACAGGTGGCTCATGACTATCAGATTAGACAACACAGAATCAGAGTGTCATAATCAAAATTACTCCATTCTGAAAAGTCTAGGTTTTTAAATACTTCCAAGGAGAGAAAAGAAAAAAGAGAGAAAGGGACAGAGAGGGAGAGATGGAGATCTATTTGCATGTATTGCAAATGACAATAATCAATAAACTTCAAAACAAAGCTGCCCATTAAGATTAGTCTGGATGGGCAGTGACAGGGGCTTCACATCACCCCCTGTGCCAATGGATCAAAGATGCTTCATTATACGAGCGGGTGCATTGAGCAGAAAGCCAAAGACAACATTATCTTTCTTTTCGAATGAGGATGTTACAAAGTGCTCAGCTGAACTGGGGCTCTCCCTTTTGTCCCAAGGTCCCCCATGGTGACCTTGCAGAGGGATCTTTTGTTCATCTGCATAGGCAAAATGGGCATGCTAGCCACCTAGCTCTTCATGAAAGTCTTCTGTGTCCCTTTTTGACTCCAGCTAAATCATGGCAGCAGTTGGAGCTTGGCAGAAGTCTACCCACTGAATGAAATCCAGCCCCAGAATCCAGCCTCAGATGTACCCTTCTGCCTTCATTTCACACACACTGAAAACTGAAAGCTGCCCTCAGTCAGTCCATTCCTGCTTTTGGACCCCTCTGGTTCTCTACTGAATCAATTCTCCAAGATACTACATGCAACATGTTGTTCCTGAGCACTTTGTGGTCTGAAAATGTAGACCCTTGCAGAGGACTCCCTGGTATCACTAACACCCTGAGGGTCTTAAACCTGCCTTTCATGAATATCTGTAGAGTAGGTCATAGCAAGCTAACCTGTCCTAGGGCTTCAGCCATTCTTTGCCAAGAGAAAAGGGAGGTGTTAGCATATAAAGATCTTGAGTGCTCAATGGAGGCTGAAGGATTTGGGGAAGTTCTGTTTGAGAACACCCAGGACATTCTGCAGGCAACGACGCCCTCGGGAAGGGTCATCCGGGACTTACGGTTGTACTTCAGGTATTCCCTACAATTCCAAGAGCAGTTGAGCCAGCTATCATTCCTAGGTGTTGGGGATATAACAATGAACTAAGCAAACAAAACTTCCTGTTTGTACAGGCCTCTGATTACATACCTTTCAAAATTAGAAGAATCATAAAATATAATTCATGTACATTCACTAATAAATTATCATTTCAAAATGGGACAATTTGGTTAGAGTTAGGAACATCAGCTTTTTCAAAACAGTTTCAGAATGTTAATGTTTATTTTTAGCAAAGGAAAGATTTTGACATTTCTTATAAGAACTGCAAGAAAAAAAAAAAGCTAACATTGAATATTTCTGTGTGCCAGGAGCTATACTAGGTAACGTTGCATAAATTATCTCATTTTATCCTCATAATAATCCCATGAATTAGGCAGGATATTATCCTGTTTACAGATGAAGTGTATTGGGGGAATAATAAATCAATGAATTTATGACTCCAAAAGCAGGAGCCAAGCCCAGTAGACTTGGAGCACGGAGACTCTTCTGTGGTGTAGGGAAGGCAGCTCTACATTGCCCTAGGGAAGTAAAGTACAGTGCTGGAAGATTTCTGTTCGGCCAAGAAGAAAACAAAAGCCAACCGGAATGAAGGACTGGAGCTCACCATCTTTGCTTGGGGAGAGGTTTTGATTGCCTCTTGGCCATCAGCAAGCCCAGCTGACTTCCTCTGACAGCCACGTGACAGGGTCTAGGAGGTGGGGCCGCTTCGCCGTAAAGAGCAGAGGGAAGGGAAGAAAGTATTGCCTCCTGTGCACCACGTACCTTCAGCCTGCCTTTGGATTGGTCATGTCATTTCCTCTGTGCGTCGGGCAGGACCAATGGAAGTTCTGTATTGTGACCTGAAGCTCCAAAATCCTCATTGATATGGGGGCATCGCCTCAGAGACTGCAAACTATGCCTCATAGCCAGGGGCCCCATGGGAGACAGGGAGAGTTCAGAAGTGTCTGGGGTATCAGTGAGAGTGGGGAAGAAGCCCAATCAAGGTGGACTATGGGGTCTTCACCAAGCTAACAGAACAAACCACCGGTTACTTCTCAGAACTCTAAGGGCTCCAGGGGCAGAACACAACCTGCTGTGGATAGCACGAAACCAGAATCCCAGGGCAGCTCCCACCGGAGGCTCCTCCCCTCGGCCACAAGGTCACATCCATACCTCCCCCCATCCTTACCTATCCAGGTACCCTCTGTGGAAGATTAAGGTGAGGAAGAAGAGACATGAAAGGCCAAATTACCCACTCACTCCCAAAAAGACTATCTCAATGAGAAAAAACTGAAATACGAATTTGGCAAATTATCATTATTATTAATATTATCATTAAAGATTTTATTTTTTTAAGTAATCTCTACACCGAATGGGGGCTCCAACTCACAACCCCAAGATCAAGAGTCACATGCTCTACTGACTGAGCCAGCTAGGTGCCCCCAAAATTGGCAAATTAAAGTAGCTCCCTCCGCCTCCCTTCTCTTCCTGCCTCCCATCTTTTCCAGCCACCCAGCAAGGTGAGTACTTGCAAGGAATACCAGATCCCTTTAGGAAATAAAGAGGCTTTATCTTTTTTTGTTCATCTGAGATAGTGTGTGTAAATCTGAGCCCCACAGCGTATGAACTACAGAAGTCACAAACGTGCAGCAGGATTTGAAAATAAGCAAGGTGACTCAAGCCTTGCTACTTTCCGCTGTTCTCATCCGCACGGGATGCAAATATCTGGCCGGTATGCTCCCTCTTCCCCCTGTGGGGACCCATGGCAGGCATCGCTGATTGATCCTTCGTCCTTTGAGCCCAGACCTGGCCTCAGAAGACTTCTCAACACAGTGTCCCATGAAACTACTACCAGAGCTGAAAAGTAAGTGGAAACCTATTTGCAAACAGCCCTTTGGTAAACATCAAGAATCAATATTCTTACTCTCATTTCTAATTAGAAGGCAGTACTTCTGGGAAAGAGAGTCCAAAACTCATTCTGAAGGACATCCCTGCTCTCCAATGCACGGAGAAAAGTCTGTAGAACTCACAGCTTTGCTTAAAGAGCCTGGATTTTCATACTGACTCCTTTTATCCAAGCAATGAGCAGGCCTTTTATTCCTCCTTCCTCCCGCGTGTCCCTAGGCACCATGAAACACACAGGGTAAACTCTTCTTCAAGGCTTTTCAACTGGTTCCAGAACCATACGTAACACCGCTGTTTTTAAGACACCTCACTGCAGCCAAAAGTTGAACCTTCTGGTGTGGGCTTTCCTTGACTTTTCAGTGTGGTTGAACATCTGACAACCATTTGGTGGAATAAGTGAAGGGATTAGAACAAGAAACACAACCTTTTGTTGACTTTTCTGCTGAACCATTGGAAATTCATTTAGGCCCACACAAGCTTGCCGAGCTTTCTTTAACGTTAAAAATGCAACTCCTCCGAAGCCAGTTCCCGTCCTGGAGGTCGCCGATGGCTGTCAACACAGGATTCCTAAAGAGGAGTCCTCTCTCACCCTTGCCTTTGCCCTGCCACCTTTTAAAATTATCCCAGCATTCTTGAGAAGGTGCCAGGTGGATGGCCTCAGCCGGTGATGTCACTCATCCAGCGCCAGGCTGAAGGACCTCGCCAGGCTGCTGTGTCACAGCCCGGAGCGCCGCCTTACCCAAGGAGGCCGCCACAGCACTGCCTCCAGGCGGCCTCAGTCCCAAGGGAGGCTGAGGGCACCAGGCCCACGGCCCAGAACTGTCTACGTGCTGGGCTTTCCGCAGTTGGTTTCTTCCCCTCCCTGGCCTCCCCTTACCCTCGCTAATGAAATGTGCAGTACTTCTGTGACCCCCATTGTCAAGTTGCTGAGCACGTTAAATCTGAAAAATCTGACCATTCTCTAGGCCCTTCTGTAACTCGGAAAGCTCCCCACGAACCTGGAACCAGCTCTGGGGGGAATTTCCTAGCCCAAGTGCTCTGTCTTCAGAGAGAAGTGGTTCAAAATGGAGTCAAGAGCATGGCTGTGTGTCCTTAGCCAGATTGCTTAATCTCCCTGAGCCTCAGTTTCCACATTTCTAAGAAGCAGTGTTGTAAAACCTGCTGCTTGGGCTTTTAGGATAACTGAGAAAAATTAGGGGAACAAATCTCTTTTCATGGTTCTTTGCTTCCCTCCTCTCTCACCCTCCGCATGGATGCATAGGGCAGGAAATCTCCCAGAAAGAAAACCCCCTCGTATCATTTCACTGTTGTTACTTTCTGGGTGGGAAGAAGGGGTTGCTGTCGGGGTGAAGAGGATCTGTTTGCAGCAAAGCAGGAAAACAGAGCCTCAACGTCTTGCGCCTGCTTGGGGCATAGCGTCCTAAGTCCTGGAGCCTCTGCGGAGCCTGAGTGTGGAGCTTTTCAGGGAGCTGCCCAGAGGGGGTCCTCCGTCCCTCTGCTCTGCCCCCGAGCCCAGCTCGCCAGGGCAGCAGCCAGGGAAACCTGAAACCCCGTGTGCTATCGAGTTCTGCTGTGGGATTTTCACACAGGCCTGGTAACTGGCAACCTGGGAGCCCACTGACCCGGCGACCTGCCAGCGTGGCTGGCCTGGGTCGCATCACCACCTGCTGGCCCGCCAGGCCCCTCCATTCCTCGCTGCTGGCTGGGCGGTCCCTGTAAGTCGGCCCTGCCCAGGGCCATCGGCGGCCCCACCCCGCTCCCAAAGAAGGCCAGTGGGAAGACCAGGAAAGCCAACCTTCAAAAAGTAAAGTAAAATAACGAATGGCTCCCTGGGTAGAGTTTCAGCGCTGCTTTCATCTTGTTTAAGCAGCACATACATTTGAAACCTTGGAAATATGGAGATCCGATGAAGTGGCGGGAGGCAAATGGCAACGGCTGTGGCGCCCGGGCCCTGGGCCCGCCGATGCCAGGTGCGGGGAGCTGGCAGAGGGGAGCGTGGCGTAGGCCAGCCCCTCACTTTCCAGATGCTAAACCTAGGGCACAAAGAGCTGAGTTAGTAGGGGAGTGGGGGGGCAGGGCTGGCGCCCAACGGTCCGCTTGTCTCACCTGGTGCCCTCCCGCCAGCATCTCCCAAGGTGTGTTCCATCTGGTATGCGCCCTCAGTGAGGATGGCTCTCGCTGTTCCGAACAATGGACCCTGTGGTCAGACAGCTGCACGGTAACGCTGCCTCTTGAAACAAACAGGGCCCCTTCACCGAAACGGAAGCATGGCTATCCAGAAACTCCTAATGGCCTGCCACCAACTGGGAAACGCTGGAGGAAACAAAAGGAAAGGGTGGCTTCTTTAGGCTGCATCCCGTTCCCAGCCACCAGAGGCTCAAACCGTAAGGACGTCTGTTGACACCAGCAAGAAGCACCACGGTGGGCAGCTCCACGGTCCCAGGCTCCGGATTGGCATCCCGAGTCTCAATTCTCACGGCCCTCCCCTCCTGGTCACAAGATGGCGGCCACAGCTCCAGGCGTCCCGGACCCTCACACAACCTCACACAAAAGCAGAAAGCAAGGAGGTGTCAAAAAGGAAGCACAACTACCCCTGTGTTTTTCTTTTTATTCCCAGAAGCCCCCATCCCCTGGGTAAGTCTCATTGACAGAAGAACTGAGTCATATGCTTTGCTTTGTGGCAAAGAAGACCCAAGTCCTCGGACCTGCCGTACTACTATTGCAATCCTTCCCTGAGACCAGGCCCATTATCTCTCAGCTCCCACGGCAAAAGAGGAGAAATGGCTATTTGGGGGCTACTAATGGGGTCTACCATGATAGATTTCTTTACTCCAGGACTTCTGAAAGCTTTTATGTGAGAATGTGTACTGTTCGTCTCAAGGGGCGGCACTAATGTACAGTCTCCCAAACTCACGTGACCACAGAACCATTCTGTCACTAAGCATCTCATGAGACTTGGTTCTACGGAGCATACTTTGAGAAACAGTGCCCAGTGTATCCCCTCAGCATCTCCCTTCATAATCTGCGTGACATCACTTTTAGGCTAGACAGAAACCTCTTCAACCTTGAATAAATACAATTTTCATAAATTTCTGTGTTCTTGATGTTTTCTTAAGTCTTTCCCTGTCCAAGTCAAACTTAGAACCAGAAGGACAATTTTTTTGTCTCTGCCAAAAGCCTTGCATTTAGACATTTATCCTGAAATGTTTTCAGTCCCCACAAAACTCTTCAAAGTTTTAAAAATAAAAAAGGCAAGATGAAGTCCTGAAACCTGAATGCCAGCAGCTATTCTAAAATGTTCTAACAATTCCATCCACCCACGGATGCCATGTTCACCCTGTGTGCCACGTGTCTCTGTCTTTTCTCTCTAACTGGCAGTTTAAGGTTCCTTTCTTCCAGGAGCCAGACCGTGGTGTCCACTTGGAAATAGCTGCTCAAAGCTCCACAGCTCAGGCTGAGAGGCAAACTTCAGCGTGTATTGACTGAGGTTTCAGAAATGCTCTCCCTTCTGCACACTGATTGCGAAATATCACAGCTCTCACCAAGCAGCACTCAGGGACCGTGCTAAGCATTTCATCTGCATGATTTCCATTCTTCATCCAAGCTGCAAGCCAGCTAGTACTATCATCCCCGATTTTACAGATGAGAGCACGAAGCCCAGGTCTGCCTGACTCCAGAGCCTGTGTGCACGGTAATGCCCGCCGGCTTGCTGGAAAGATGTTCTATCCGCCCATTGTTGGAGACACCTTTCTGTTTGGAAGTGAACCTAGGCTCACCAGCTCCCTTCATGAAGGGGTAACCACATGACTAATAAAATTTGCTCATTGCTTTATAAAACATTTTTTTTTCTTTAAGGCTGGACTCGGTAGAAATTGCAACAAGTGTAACCAAGCCCTCCTTGGGGAAGATTTGGTGTCTACGCATGCATATGTATTAGGAAAGTGGGGTATAATCACATTTTCCTCCTATTAGGTAAAGCCAGCTCAAAACTTATATTAAGGACAATCTTTAAAGAAAACATTTCTAGAAGGGGAGCTTGTCTGTTGCAGCAGAGTACCAATCAGACTTATTAACAATATAAAAATATGTAAATCCAACATTTTTCGAACATCTATACGAGACACCAGTGATTATATATATATATATATATATATATATATATATATATCCCTTAATTTTTTTCTTCGAGTTCTTACAACCATCTTGAGACGTGCATGTTATTGCCCTCGCTCCAGTTTAACAAATCAGGAAACCAGGGTTTCAAGAGGTTAATTAGCAAGGTGACGTTACAAAGCTAGATTTGACAGCAAATTCAGAATTCAGAATTGAGAAATACAGGATGATTATGGGCAAAGGAGTCCAGGCTCTAGTAGCTACGGCCACCACCTTCTTCTGCCAGGCCAGGGGCGGGGCGGGGGGGCCTCCGGATCCACTAGCCTGCAGCCGAAGAGATGCCAAGACACAAGGTTTGGTCAGTGATGGCTGTGGCCCCCTCAGCTTGGCAGCAGGACTCAACAGCGTCAGGCTGGCCTGTACCATTTCTGTACATTCAAGCGGAGATGCCAGGAGCTTGAGGGCATCGAGTGGGTGTCCTCGCTTCCCCATCTGCCCTGAAGGATAAGTCATTACCGCTTGCTTAACCAGCTGACAAGCTACTTGCCTTGTGAATTAACAGTGCTTGTAAGTTACCGTGAGCTCCTTGGAGGAAGGCACCAAAGCATTACTTATTACTCTTCTTGCTTTCACCATGCAGCCTGTATTATAAAAATATAGTCTGAAATGTCTGCTTGAATTGGACGATCCTTTTCAAAGGATCGCTGAAAGTGTCCGTTGTCTTGATTTCTGGAAGGGCTTCATCTGTGCCATAAAATCTCTTGAACAAAAAGGAGAAACCAGAAAGTAAATTCACCTCGACATGGTGAAATAAAAGAGAATGTCTGTTTCATATGATCATGCTTAGGCTTGGCTGCTTTTAAGATGTTTCAAGGGATTTTCTTTCTTTCCTTTTTTTTCCTCCTTCCAAACTACCTTCTTTGTTTCGGGATCCCTCTTTGCCCCCCTGCCTTTTCGACAGTGTCACTTACTCTTTGCCAGAGACTAAATGAATGTGAGTACACAAAGGGACAATGAGACTCGTTACCTGAGGCAAGAAGCCACCTGCACGCATTTAGAGAGGCTCCTTCTCATATACCTTGCCAGTTTGTACCAAAGGCATTTACAGGAGGGCCACCACCCAGCTTTCTTACTCAGGGCGGAGAGGGGACGGGTTATCCCCACGGCGATCCAAAACTGAGGAGTTCTGACGAAGCCACAGGAAAATGCACCTGAAGTGTTGTTATTATTAGTATTATTATTACTATTATTGGGCTTATTCATTGCAGTCCCTTTCTGCTACAAAGATATTACAAAGACAACGGTAACTGAGCCATTCTGATTGACATTAAATGCATCTGATTATAAGCTATTTTTAGGCATAAAGAGGCCAGGGCCAAGCGGGCCAGATTGAAAGGGCAGAGATGTTAAGTGACCTGCCCAGTGTTTCCTCACCACCTTTATCCACTATAACCTAGAAAGTCAAAACAATAAGAAAATGCAAGATGTCTTGCTCCCGGTAATCAATGCTGGCAGACCCTTTTGCTTCTCAGCAGAACTGGCTTTGTTTCCCCCTTGCATTCCTTATTCTGCCTTCCCTCCACTCCTTGCCGGATTCTACAGAAATGAAATTAGGAAATATTAGGCAGAAAGCACCCCACAAAGGCAACACACTAAATATATTCATAGCCGCTGCTTTCACAGGCAACATATAAAGGAAAAGCTAGGAGGGGGAGTCTCCGCGCAATGAAAGACCCATCTGGGCAGCGACAAGTTACCCGAAACGTCTAACGGAGAGTAGGAAGAAGTCAACGACGGTTGTGGACACAGAATAAACCAAGGCACTATTCACCCAAGAAGCCCCGTTGTACCCAGCAGAGACCGAAGACACAGAGAGAGAAAGTCCGTGCGGTTTGCTCACTTCCGATTTTGCCAAGCATGAAGCACACCTGCGAGGTCAGCTCGCAAGGTGTCTGTGCGGTGGGTGGGCAGGTGGCGGAGGAAGGTACGCATGGGGGCTGCGGGCTGCTCTCGCATCAATCAGTTTGGGGGGCGGGGGGAGCGCTTCGGCACAGGCCCTTCCGGCCCCCCGTCCAAGGGCCCTAGTTACTGAATTACCAAAAGGACTCCAGATCAGGCAAGCTCTTCGGAAAGGCCAGCGGGGGTGCGGCCCCAACGATGGCGTCTCAGCAAAGCCCTATTACAACTTTGATCTGGAAGTGAAGTTGCTTCCCAAAAGGTTGGTGTTTAGGAAGAACCCATGCCCACAGCCATTATGGCGCCTGGCTCATAGTAGGCATTTGCTATTTGCTGAAGGTATGAATGACTGCAGTCTCAACTGTGACCTGTGTAAGATTTGGTCTCATGTTCCCAGTTACGCTGATGGGTCTAGAAAGTAGATATCTGAGACATTGCACGGTTTTCTTTCACATTCTATAAGCTATAATATAGCTGATGTATGCTAGGTGGCACAAATTAAAGGAAGGACGAGTGGGAGGCTTTTGGGAGGGAAAAAATATCCTCCCAAGTTATTGAACAAAATACTGTGTTCAACTCCCCAAGGTAGGGAAGGGTGAGAGGAGCCTGCCTTGGCAGTTAGTCTAATGAGCTGGTCCATGAGGGCCGGGACTATCTTCTACTCATCAGATCGGGGCAGAGCCTCTGGGGAGAGGCCCAAGCCCGAAACACCAGAAGCCATGCAAGACCCAAGCATAAACTGAACAAATATTTTTCCAAAGAAGACACACAGATGGCAACAGACACACGAAAGGATGCTCAACCATATTTACCATCAGGGAAATTCAAGCCACAGCCACCATGGGATATCACCTCATACCAGTCAGAATGGCTGGTGTCGAAACTACAAGAAGAAATAAGAAATGTTGGCAAAGAGGTGGAGAACAGGTGCACTGTAGGCAGGAATATAAATTGGTGCAGCTGCTGTGGAACACAGCACAGAGGGTCCTCAAAAAATTAAAAGTAGAAATACCATACAATCTAGCAATTCCACTTCTGGGTATTTGCCTGAGGGAAAAAAAAACTAATTTGAAAAGATGTATGCACCCCTATGTTTAATGCAACATATTTACAATAGCCAAGATACAGAAGCAACCCAAGTGCCATCAATAGATGGATGAATAAAGGAGATGTGGTGTACACTCATGATATACCATTAAAACAATGAAATCTTGCCATTCATGATTCCATGGATGGACCTAGAGGGTATTATGCTAAGAGAAGCAAGCCAGACAAAGACTGATTCCATCTGATTTCACTTATATGTGGAATCTAAAAAACAAAACAAATGAATAAACAAACAAACCAAAAAACCCGCCAGAATCGGAGTCATCATTACAGAGAACCAACAGGTGGCTCCTAAACGGAAGGGTGGGGGACATGGGTGAAGTAAGTGAAGCGGATGAGCAGATGCAAGCTTCCACTTATAAATAAGTCCCAGGGACAGAAAGCACAGTGTAGGTAATGTAGTCAGTAACATCCTAATAACTTCATAGGGTGACAGATGGTAACTACACTTACGAGGAGCATTTTGTAATGTATATAATTGTCAGGTCACTGTGTTATATACCTGCAACAATATAATATTGTATGTCAACTCTACTTCAATTAAAAATGAAATGAAATTTAAAATTATAAAAATCAAATAGACCTAGACAGAGCCGGAAAGTAAGTAAGTGGGGAAATGACAGAGGGAGGAGGAGGGGTTGAGAGGACAGAGAAGTCAGTCAGAATATGAAGAATTAGAGGAATTCTGTATAAAAGCTGAGGACTTGAGTGGAAGAATGAGAAAAACCAAGCTCTCAGGTTAAACATGTTGTGAATTTTAAAAGTAGTTTAAAAAATAATTGATTTTATTTTGTATTCCCTAACCCTATGTTCTCTCAACATTTTACTGTAAAACTGTTCAAATATATAGAGATGTTGAAAATTATACACTGAGCACACCCACCACCTAGATTTTAAACTGATCATTCCATGATATTTGCTTGATCACACATCGATTCATCCATCCACCTTCTTCCTATTATCAACTCATTCTATTTTTGATATTTTGTTTCCAGCATTTCCCTATGAAAACATAGGTCTGTTGTGAAATGCTCATTATTTTTGTTATTATATCAAGGTGAGTGTAGAATGGTCCCGCTAATTGTCCTACAATATATATTCTCCTCTATTTCCATAGTAACAGAATTTTAAAATATGTGTATGGAAATTCAGTACAAAACTGCATTCCCCAGCCTCCTCTGCAGCTAGATATAGCCATGTGTCTAAGTTCTGACCCATAAAATGTAAGAGGAAATGTCATGTGACAGCTTCCAGGACCTTTCCAAGAGGCAGCATGCCAGTGCCTATGCCTGGTTTGCTATTAACTACTCTGCTGCCTGGAACATGGATGTCACCATCTTGGGGCCATGTGGACGAGGACCACAGCCTAGGGACGGCAGTTTGGAGCTGTGAGCTGAATGAAGTGTGCAGCCTTGAAGACAGCAAGGAGCAGAGCTGCCATAGCTGTCCTGGACAGCGAACTCTGGGCGAAATTTACATGAGAGGGAAATAAACATTGTTCTTCTTCGCCTTACTCATTTCCAGTACTCTGTTACTTGCAACTAAACCTAATTCTAACAAATGCAACAAGACAAAAATCAAACAGTAGAGAAGGGCTTAAAATGAAAAGAAAGTGACATACCCCAGTACTTCCCCAACCCAGCTGAGCTCCCTAAAGCAGCACTTTTAACTCTTTTAATTAGTTACTTCCACATCTCTAAATAATGTTTCTATTCTTATTTCTCCATCTCTCCATTGTAGACACCATTTCTTGACTTCAGCTCACTGAGCCCCTCTTCCATTTCTTTATTCTTCCTGCCAGTAAAGGTTCATCACTATTTGCATTTCTCTAGTATTTGTGTTTGTAAATGTAGTATTATTTGTACCACTAAAGATGAAATCTCTTGTCTCCCTGCTTTGTAGATGAGCGCATCCAGCTCCAAGGCTTTCCGCTTCTTTCCTGTCATCTCCGCCTCCGTTGTTTTCATGTTTCCATGGTCCGTGTTGGTGCCCTTTGCGTGCTTTAACTGACAGCTTCACTTCAGAGTGAGGAGTGCCTGCCTTGATTCTTTTGGATTCTGAAATGCCAGAATGTAGAGGGCTCTGCCCTGGGTGCCAAATCCTACCTTCGGTGCCCTAATTTGGCTGTAGTCCTTCAGCCTTCAATCTAGAACTCACATAGTACGTTGTAATTATGTGTCTGCATGTCCATCACATCCAGGCCCTTTGTCCTTGGGAACACACATGAGTCTGGCACATGGAGCTATAATGAATGACCAAAGTTGTTTGAGTGATAAAACTGAACCAGAACGCTAGTAATTTACTTCCTATCCATTGGTCCTGAAGATTTCTTGAGAAGTCAGTGTTTGAGGTCCAATATGTAAGCCCACATTCTCCTGTAATACAATCAGCTTTGTTACTTCTTGGCAGATAAAAGTGAAGTTTGCATAGACACATTTAGCATGTTTCTCTTTCTCCAAGTCTCAGGGGCTCTAGCAACCCAGCGGGCACCTTGCAAGCACCACGTTTGAGCTGAAGAACACCTCTGTAAAGTTAGGTTCAAGCTGAGAGTACAAATGCCCACCACGACTGCCTGTTTGGTGGCCACAGACAGAGGCTTCTGAGATCATGAGATGTTGCTCCAAACAGGCTGTTGGTTCAGTGCATATTTTCTCCACAGAGAGACAGATAAGAATGCAGGGACTCATATTCAGAGGCATTTAGCTGGGAAGAATGGCAGCCCTGTCATGTATATTTTGGGTACAAAAATTCAAACTATAATAAACATAAGAAGCACACATTTGTAAAGATCACTTTTGGCTTGGTGCTGTCATGTAGTCAAAAGGGTGGAGGGTGGAGATAGGAAATCTAAAAATAAAAACATGTAAAAAATTAATTAATTTAATTTAAAACATGTATACTGATATGTCTTTCCTACTTTGTTTCATGCAAGTTCAAGCCTGTCTGACTCCTTAGATTGAGCTGTCAACAGCTCTGCAGAGATCTTCAGACCGTAAATTTGGAGAAGACCATGAAAGGTGACTGTATCCATCCTTCTCACCCCAAGTGAGACAGCCTCTAAACCACTTGGAAGTCTTTAGCCCAATCCTACATCCTTCCTTGCTGATATTATTACATTCAGACCATAGGCAGGCGTGATCAGTGGCCAGAGCTCAGATAAAAAAGTTGAAACCTGAGTGGAGAGTCAGTGAAGTGACTAAAATGAATGAGGCAAATGATTCAAGGAGCAGAGATCCCATACAGAAGCAGGCTGTCCCAGAAAAGGCACTGTGGGGATGACGTGCCAGTCCTCAAATCACTTTCTCCTACAATGCCATGTAGTCGGTGTGCCCACCAAATGCACAGCCACATGCAGAAACGCTACACCTCCTACGACACTGTCCTCTTTACAACCTCCCAGTCCGCAGGGGCCTCCTTGGTCAGTGGCTCAGCTCCCCCAGGCAATCAGCCATTGTTACTGCCCTCTTCTTACCCACCCTCCCTTACTTAGCAAGACTGTTCATCTGCTGTGTGGTACTGTATTGCTATCCCTCTTAACCTGCCCTCTAGACTGCTAGTGCTCCCCCAAGAACCTCTCCTTCTTCCTGCAGTAAAACAGTCCCCAAATTTTAGCTAGCCAGATGGTAACCTAGCACTAAGACTACACTTCCCAGTCTCCCTGGCTAGCTGTGGTCACATGACTAAATTATTGTAGGAATATGTGTAATTTCCAGGTCATGTTCTTAAAGGGAGTGGTTGTGCCTTCCCTTTTCTCCTTTCTGCTGGCTGGAACGCAAAGCCATCATACGAGTCTGGGAGCTTAATGAACCAGATGAACACCCTAAGAGAAGGCAGAGTAACAAGGTGGAGAGAGCCTGGCTCCCTGACACCATCAGGCCACCACTGCAGCCCTGGATTGCCTACCCCGTCCTTAAGTAAGCAAGAAATAAGCTTCTGTCTTGTTTCAGCCACTAGATTTCTGAGTCTTTTTGCTCTGTAGTCTATTCTGTCTCGGAATGCAGCACTACTCCAGATCATTTTTACTGTGTTTGCAATCCACCCCAAATGCCAAAGCTCCATTCCCACATTCCTAGCACCCTACTGAACCCCTTCATTACCCTCAACCAAGTTCTAACTCTCCCTATGTTCATCTTTCTTTGGTGCACTGCAATTAGAGCTCACAATATTAGAGTAGTGGGTAGTACTTGGTTAGGGTGGTAGCTCTTCGTTAAAGGGAACCAAAAAAATGGGACACCTGGGTGGCTCAGTCAGTTAAATGTCTGCCTTCTGCTCAGGTCATGATCCCAGGGTGCTGGGATCAAGTCTTGTATCGGGCTCCCTGCTCAGCGGGGAGCCTGCTTCTCCCTCTGTCTGCCACTCCCCCTGCTTGTGCTCTCTCTCTCTCTGACAAATAAATAAATAAATATATATATATATATATTTTAAAAATATATAAATAAAATAAAATAAATATATAAATATATATTATATATAATACATATATTATATATTATATATAAATTATTATATATATACATATAATATATGTATTATATATAATATATATAAATATATATAAATAAAATAAATAAAGTGAACCAAAAGGTATGTTTGGGCTCATAGAACGTATCAGTAAATGCTTGTCAAATGAATCCATGATGAGTAGAAAGTCTTACCACTAATGCAAAGGAAATGCGAAGAAATTTTCTCCCTCAAATTCTTTAAAATAATTATCATCATCATCCTACATTCATTGAATCAATGTGCTGGATATTGTACTAGTAAGCAATTTGCACGCATTATCTTTTAATCTCACAAGAATTTAATAAGCTATGCATTATTTTTTTAATTTAAATTTTTATTATCATACCCATTTTACAGATGAGGAAACTGGGCTCGGAGAAGCTAGGTAAGTTGCCTTCGGCAAGTTAAGTGGCGGAGCCAGATTCATAGCTGTTAGTCTTATTCCAATGCTACCTGCATCCTTAACCGTTGTGCTCACTGTGGTGGCTTAAGACAAAGAAACAGGTAAGTGAAGAATGAGTTCTGGAGCTCTTACTCTTCATATTTGCTGCATTGGGAAGTGCCCCCAAAACCCTTGAGAAAGAAACGGTCGCAGATCACGCAGGGATCACTGTTCACCACCTGAGAGCAAATGGCCCCGGTATCCAGGGTTCTGGAAACCCAGACTTTAAAAACTCATATTTGTTATACTTTCTGGTGAATAAATGCTTTTACAAACCCTGGCTCGCTTGATTCATAAAACCATCTTGTAATATAATCAGGCCTATAATATTATTCTTCCATTCTCCAGAGGAGGAAACTGAGACCCAGATTCTTGACTGTGCCAGTGAGGGGCTAAACCCCTAGGGATCTGAGCCCAGGACTTTGGCTCCCTCCATGTCTCATGCTCTTTCTAGTTAGCATGCTAACGTTCATCTGTCCCTTACTCACCCCCTTCCTCGAAATAAGCTATGGAGAAATGTATTAGCCTTTCCAGAAGGAAAAACAAATAATGCTAGGTTTTTAAATATTATTTTGAAATGTTTTTTTAGAGGCGTCCAGGCCCGACAGCTAGGAAGGCTGTAGACGGCACAAAGTGCAGTGGTGTGAATTCAGCCAGGACTGCGGGAAATACCATCCATGGTTTTCACTTAGGTGGTCAGGCTACCTACATTTTTCTGGTACCTTCAGGGTCTGGCCAAAGTCCACATCGGACGAACCATCCTGAGCCCTGAGAAGCCTCCTGCTGGCCCCCCTCCGCAGAGAGCAGGACGGGTGCGGTCCAGGTGACGCGAAGCCAGCGGTGCAGGGGCTGCGTTCCGTGACGCCGGACACCCAAAGGATGCTGGTTTCCACCGGTGCCAAACACGCACGAAACGCCCTTTTATTTCTCCGTATTCAGACGGTCGGATCCAGAGCCCATTCACCTGGACACTGAACTTCTTAGTTGAGAGTTTACCAGAAGTGAACAGGGAGTGTTTGTCCTGGGTATTTTCGGGGCCCATGAGTCCTTGGGGGTGAGGGGCGGGTGACACAGCTGCGAGCAAAGGCCATCCAGCCTCGGCCTTCGCCTTCCAGGGAGTCCCGCAGGGCCGCGGCTCAGGACGACTGAGCGGCCGCCAGCCCGGAGAGGACAGCCACAGAGCTGGGGGTGTTTCTGGGAGCAGCTTATGGGCTTTGGCTGGCCTGCTGTCCAGGCCGCAGGGCCATGGGGCCGCAGACTTGGGAAACACGGGGACGTGGGGCCTAGCCCAGGCTCGGCGGCCAAACGGCCTCCTCAAACCAGAGGGCTGTGAGCAAGGAAGAGAAGGGGCCAGGCCACAGCACCAGCCCAGGGCGGGACATGGGGGGGAGGTGTGAGAGCAGAGAGAGCTGGGGGAGAAGGAGCTCCTGGGGCGTCTGTGTGTGTGTGTGTGTGTGTGTGTGTGAGAGAGAGAGAGAGAGAGAGAGAGAGACAGAGACAGAGACAGAGAGACAGAGACAGAGAGATCAGACCATTACCTGTGAGGGAGGGTAAGATCAGGTGAGCTGATGGCCCCTGTGGAGTGTGGACATTACTTCCTCTCTCACCTTAGGCCAGTCCCTGACCTCAGCCCCGGCCAAGCACCACCTCCACCCTGCCACCCCCCACCCTGTCCCCTCCCTGGTCCCAAATGCCCCAGGGATCACTCAGCCCCTCATCCCTGCTTGCAAGCGCCTCTTCTGTTTTCCCAAAACTGTGGAAGAAGGTCGGGACACTCTAGATGGCCCTTTGGGCGCCTTCCAAAACTACGCGTCTAAAAAGAAACGGGCTGTAAAAGAGGCCTTTTAAAAGGAGGGCCCCTCACCTTCCTGGAGCAGCAACAGACTGCGAAATCTGCAGCTCGCTGCTGTTCCTCTCTGCGGAGAGATGTTCCCCCTGCCCCCCCTCTGGCGGGCTGTCGGCAGGGAGGGAGGCTTGGAAAGCCTTCAGGATAAGCAACAGTGGGAACACTGCGCTTTCACCCCGAGAAGGCCACACACGGAGACTGCACGAAGAAACACACACACACACACAAATACGGGCAAACAAAACGAAATCTCCATTCAGTCCATCTTTCAACACGGAGCAAACCCACGGCAAACATTGCAAAATCGGGGCTTGGCTGGAGGCGGCCACAGGGTCTTTCCACGGGTATTAAAGCAACTGGCGGGCGTTAACCCTTTGCGCGCTGCCTGTCATTTTATCCTTCACATGAGAAGGAGGGGAGACACTGGGTTTTTAAAAAGCCTCAAACATAATCAAAAGTGATGGTGTCTAGCGTATGCTGTTAAGGAAGAGAAGCAGGACACTGAACTGAATCTTTGAATAATATTACAATAACATTAAAACAACATTTTAAAAGTCCACGATGGCCATATTAATTAGTGCGGATTTATGCCGACTTCAGGAAACAGATAGAAGCTTAGCAGGAAATGAACTCGAGTGTGGTTGTGGGATTATCTAGCTCAGGGCTCCTTACGCTTGAATATGCACACGGCCCACCGGGGGTCTGCGGGAAATGCAGCGGCAGATCCAGGTCAGGAGTGGGGCCTTGCCGAGGAGCACCCCCTGGGACAGCAGAGGCTAGCAAGCGTGTGTGTGGGTGGGGGGGTGTCTTCTTGACATCCCTTGGTATTTTCAGATCTTCTGGAAGGAACGCATTGCTTACTTTGACCGTCACGGGGTAGCTTCTTGCTGGAATAAGGTAGCTGTAGATGGAGCCCGGCGCCTGGGACATGGGACTTCTCCCGCTTGGATTCTCAGCCTAGAGTGGGGGTCGCGGGGAATCCCCGGGAAGCTTTACAAAGCATTCGCCCCCTGGGGACTTGTCGGAATGGGGTGGGGGGAGGCTGTGTAATTGGAGCGCTCCTGGACCACACACCACGCCGGTTCCCCAGGGCGGACAGCCACCAGGGCAGGCACTCCGGCTCAGACTTTCCACTGAGCTCTCGTTCAGATCTAGGCCTGCGTGTGGCTCTGGCTGCAGTGGCCCGAAGTGGCAGAAGAGAAACATAGTGTATTTTATGTTCCCAACCAGTAAAACCCAACTTTTATGTGCTTATCTAGGGCCATTCAGCGCTCATACTGTGTGTTGGTGCTAAAGAGACGATCCCTCTTTTATGTATAATTGAGAAAAAGAACTGGCAGTGACCAAGGGGTGAAGGGCTGTAGGAGGTACAGACTTCCAGTTACAGAATGAATATGTCAGGGGGACGAAAGGTACAGCACAGGGAATAGAGTCAATGGGGAAAAAAACTGGTATGAGCTTGTCACTATCACAGTTGCAGACTGAGGCAAGTAACCCAGCAGGACCCTGGGTTTTAGAGGTTTACAAAGTGGGTCAGAGGCACTAAGAATCTAATAGTTATGAATACTGGATGAATGGGCATCTTGGTGAGTTCTTCTGTCAGTAGGATAAGTCAGAAGCATCATTGCCCGAAATGTCCCTCTTCTGCGGAAGCACAGAGAAATGTTTTTTTGTCAAGATGCTGTCATAGCAGATGGTGGCTACACTTGTGGTGAGCACAGCGTAAGTATAAACTTGCAGAATCACCGAGTGGTGTTCCTGAAACTCATGTAACTGTGTCAACTATACTTCCATTAAAAAAACATTTTTTTTAAACCCAACTCACTCTACAGTGAAATGAAACTTATGTTAAAAACAAGACCACAGGTTCAAAATGGAGTCACTTATGCTAAGCCCCATGTCACCAAACCAAGGCTTAATGACAGTCTCAACTCTCCCAGAAGTGAAATTTTGAACCAGTCGATGAGGAATCACCTGATCGGAGCTAGTTAGGTAATCTGCCTGACAGACTCCTGCCATTCCCCCAAGGAAAGGAAACGGAAAGGAAAAGCTTTGCAACAACTAGCCCATTTATTTGCCTACCATAACTTCCTTGTTCCTGCTCCCTTCTGCCTTGAATTTTGTACAACCTGGACCTCCTGTCTGCGATGTTGAATTCTGCCCAGTTTGAATCAATTTTTACTCAAACTCTTCAATTAAAAAAAAAAAACTTGCTGTCACAAATACAGCAATATTAGCTTAATCGTAATATGCACATTTACACCCTTTTGTTGTCTTGCTTCGAGGATATGGAAAATGAGATGCATTCGTTTGTCTACTATATCCTCCATGTTTTATTTGATTAGTCAGCACTCTTTCAATTCAAACCAGTGTAAGAAAATGGGAATCTGAGCTCTGTAACTTAAAGGTAGTCTTCAGGCATAGCTGGATCCAGAAACTCCAGTGAGGCCATCAGAACTCAGCCTCATTCCTTCCCTCTCAATTCAGCTTCCCTCCATGTTGGCTTTTTTACCAGGCAGGTTCAGGACTGGAGACAGATGCTAGGAGATTCAGGCTTATTCTTCACCCTCTGAAACTGCAGAAAAAGAAGAATGTCTGTCATAACAATTCAAACATCCCCTAACTGAATCTTACTAGGTGGACTTGGGTCACATGCAGGGATTTAGACCAATCACTCCAACATGGGAAACCCGTTCCTCAGGCCTGGGCAGGTGCTCACTGCAGACCCAGACATAAATATAGTCAGGGATTTATGTGTGGAGAAGTAAGAAGTTTCTAGAAAACTATGGATTCTATGATTAAAAGAAAGGAAAATAAACCCTAGGCAATTGCGAAGAAGAGTAAGTGTCCAATTCAGTATGTAATTATCAACATACTAATATTCACAAATGTTCTTTTTTGAACTTTACTGTTCAGCTTAATTAGCTGGAGCAGTGCTTCCCCAACTTCTGTATGTCTTGGTTCTTGTGGAAGAATTATAATGTGTGTAGGCAGCCTGGGGTGGGGAGGGGAGGATTTGGGATCCCCACAGTCCCTGCTGATCCCTGGGCCAGGGTTCCAGACATCCCAAGTTCTGAGAGGAGCATTGGGGCCAACTCTTGGGACTCTCTAAGTTTGGGCATAATACAGCGCTTAAGGCCCAATGTGGCCATTAAGAAAAAAAAAAAAAAAGAGTTATTGCAGGCATAGTTCGAAGTTTATTGCTAACTACCCTTATACCTTCCCCTTCTCACCTACCTCACCTCCAAACAAACAATCTCTTATTCAGCCATTATTTATTGAGCACATTCTGTGCACCAGGCAGTTTTAGGCCCTTGGAATACGTCCATGAATAAAGCAAAGAACTTCATCTGGTAGAAATTCTTTTGTGTATATGGAGGTGGGTGGAGACAGACAATAAGCAATAAACAGAATAAATGAGTAAAGTATAAAGTATATTAGAAGGTGGTATTAGGGAAAGAAAAAGAAAAGTAGAGCCAAAGAAAAGTCTTTCAAAAAGAATTCAAGAAATGGCTCTGTCTCCAGTAGTTTCAGATCCTTTCCTTACCTACAAATTCCAGGAGACCAGAAAGGTTCACCTCACTTATAAAGGATGTCAGTGCCCACATCTGGGCACCAGAGCATACCTGGAAGCTCCAAGCCCAGGTCTACAGTGTCAAGGAAGGAGAAGTACACGGGGCACCTGGGTGGCACAGCGGTTAAGCGTCTGCCTTCGGCTCAGGGCATGATCCCGGCGTGATGGGATCGAGCCCCACATCAGGCTCCTCCGCTATGAGCCTGCTTCTCCCTCTCCCACTCCCCCTGCTTGTGTTCCCTCTCTCGCTGGCTGTCTCTATCTCTGTCGAATAAATAAATAAAATATAAAAAAAAAAAAAGGAAAGAGAAGTACAGCTAGGATCAAATACAGATATGGGAAAGCCATCATGTTCTCCAACTTCAGACCTGGAAGGGACTCTCTAGGTTAGAATCACTCGCTTGTGGGGCGCCTGGGTGGCACAGCGGTTAAGTGCCTGCCTTCGGCTCAGGGCGTGATCCCGGCATTGTGGGATCGAGCCCCACATCAGGCTCCTCCGCTATGAGCCTGCTTCTTCCTCTCCCACTCCCCCTGCTTGTGTTCCCTCTCTCACTGGCTGTCTCTATCTCTGTTAAATAAATAAATAAAATCTTAAAAAAAAAAAAAAGAATCACTCACTTGTGCTGTAGATGTGAGTAGCACCAGGCTTACCTCTGACTCACGGTCTCTTGTGAGGAGACGCAAGTCTCAGCTGGGGACTATATTGACTATCTCTTGTTCCATAATAAATAATCTCACAATCCAGTGGCTTATAAGAATGACTTGTTGGGGTGCCTGGGTGGCTCAGTTGGTTAAGCAACTGGCTTTGGCTCAGGTCATGATCCCAGAGTCCTGGGATCAAGTCTCACATCGGGCTCCCTGCTTGGTGCGGAGCCTGTTCCCCTCTCCTTCTCCCCTGCTTGTACTCTCTCTCTGTCAAATAAATAAATAAAATCTTAAAAAGAAAGAAAGAAAGAAAGAAAGAAAGAAAGAAAGAAAGAAAGAAAGAAAGAAAGAAAGAAAAAGAAAAAAAAGAATGACTTGTTAAAATGTCGCAGCTTCTAACAAACTGAGGACCTCAGAGGGGAGGGGGGTGGGGGAATGGGATAGTAAGGAGGGTACGTATTGCATGGTGCACTGGGTGTTATACACAACTAATGAATCATCGAGCCTTACATCAGAAACCGGGGATGTACTGTATGGTGACTAACATAACATAATTAATAATCATTAAAAAAAAAAAAAAGTCGCAGCTTCTATGGGTCAGGAACCTGGGTGTGGCTTTAGTGGGATCCTGACCTTCAGGGTTCCTCACAGACTCGAATTGAGGTATTGGTTCCAAGGTTGCCCACAGACTTGTAACAGAGGTTCAACTGGGGCAGGATCCACTTCCAAGCTTGCTGGGTGGTTGTCTGCAGGACTCAGTTCTTCCAAGGCTGTTGGACTGAGGACCTCAGTTCCTCGCCTCATGGCCTCTCCAACGTGGCAGCTTCTTCCTCAAAGCCAGCAAGAGAGATAGGTTGCTAGCCAGATGGAAGGCACGATCTTCTGTAACCTGATCATAGAGCAAGTCAGTAGGTCCAGCTGTGCCCAGGGCAAGGATGGCATCAGGATTTGTCTACCAGGACGTAGGAATTATTGTGGACCATGTTCAAAGCCACCTATTCCAAGGACCCTGGGCTCTGCTTTCAGGATTTCTCTGTCCTGTTTTCTTGGTTCCTTGCACTCTGTTTCAACTAAGTGACGACAGAGCCAGTCCCACCACATAGTTTCTTTAGTCTTGAATGCTAACGCACACTTTCATTCTCTCCCTCCATCTGCTTTTCCAGGTTTTTCTTCTCTTAGTGAAGTTCATTCAAGGAGGCCACCTCACGCGGAAGTTGACCACACCTCAACCAGGTCCACACGGCCAGACAACTCTCACTTACTCAGCTGGCTTTAACTCCATTTCAAACCTCATAGCCCCAGCCAGACCCAACACGCACAAACCCACTGAGACACTTGGGAAGAAGGGGTTTTCCCCACCGGGAATTTGGAACAGGAAGAATTTGTCAAACTGAGAAGTGAGGCCCCGACAGGGAAGATCAGTGGAAATGTTTGATCAGTGTTCATTGCTCTTGGGCATTGCTGAGAGGATGGTTTCTCACAAGCTGGCAGATAAACGAGGGTAATGGATGGTTCTAAATAAAGAAAATTCTAACAGCTCCGCTCCAGCCCTATGTAGGCCAGATTGCATTGCAGAGAAAACACAAATGAGCTTTCCTTCTGAGATCCAAATAAGGCAATTCTACAACTGATAGGGCACGAATTGGCGGGGGGGGGGGGGTGGCTGTCATGGTCTGTTCATAATGTGACATAGAGAAACACTACACAGTGCTGTGTCTGTGGTCCACACACGAACACTGTTCTGAACACATGCAAATGAAAAGTTCAATGAGCTAACGTACCCCTCCTTTGTCCCTCCTCTTTAGTCCATTTTCCACATTTTATTATATATTTTCTTTAAAACTCCCCGTTTCTATTTTGGCATCTACCCATAGTGGCCATTTTGAAACTCCGTCTGCTAAAACATTTGAGTCACTTAACGTCTTTTGTCTTCCTTCCTTCCTTCCTTCCTTCCTTCCTTCCTTCCTTCCTTCTTTCCTTCCTTCCTTCCTTCTTTCCTTCCTTCCTTCCTTCCTTCCTTCCTTCCTTCCTTCCTTCCTTCCGTTTCCCTCCCTCTCTGTCTCTTTCCTTCCCTTCTTTTTTTTTCCTTCTTTTTTTTTCTTGCCATGATGCCACGCCTTTCATACCCTTGAACGCCTTTGTAAACGCAACTCACTTCAAAGCCGTGTTTAAAACCTCACCTGAAGGAGAGAGGTAGTGACGAAATGCATTCCCCACACCCTGTGTGCTTCTTACCAAACTCAATCCTTTGAGGGCTGGGTGCCCTGAGATTGTGCGGCCTTCACCCCAAGATTAGTGTGTCTGTCCTTCTAGGGCGGGACGTCACTGACGCGTCCTCTTACTTCTATTCTTCTTGGGGTGCCCACATTTTTTTAAAATGATTTCTCCTCTTATCCTTACAGTTGGTTCTGAAAGAAAACTTTCATTTCTACTTGGAGTCTCAGACGTGTTGACAATGTCTACTTTGGTTATTCCTTTTAAAGAATTTTACCTCGTGTTTTTTTTTTCTTTAATCACTCGTTTGTGTACACACTTTTCTCTCACTGGAAAGCAGTCATTGTGCGAGTGTACCAGAGCTGTCATAACAAAGTACCACAGACGGGGTGGCTTAAACAACAGAAATTTATTCCGCACAGTTCTGGAGGCTGGAGGTCTGAAATCCAGGTGTCAGCATGATTGGTTTCCTGAGGCCTGTCTTCCTGGCTTGTAAAGGGTTGTCTTCTCCCGGTGCCCACACAAGGCCTTCCCTCTCTCTCTCTCTGTGTGTGTGTGTGTGTGTGTGTGTGTGTGTGTGTGTCCTAATCTCCTCTTCTTATAAGGACACCAGTCAGATTGGATTAGGGCCCACCCTAATGACCTCATTTTAACTTAACCACCTCTTTAAAGGCTGCATCTCCAAATACAATTACGTTCCATGGTACTGGGACTAGGATTTCAACGTGTGAGTTTTGGGGGTTGGCGCAGGGACATGATTTAGCCCATAACCGCCTAAAATACAGATAAGCAAAACTAAGATAAAAAGCCACATCAAATCACAGTTGTGGCCTTCCAGTGCTTCTGAATTTCCTTAGCATAAATTCCGGCCCTTATTTCAGCTACAGCTCCCTACCTGATCTGAGCGCCTCCCTCTCACACATCTCCTCGGTCGCTCACTGCCATCACACCGGCTTGCTTGCACGCACCAGCGCCCATCCTCCTCAGGCCTTTGCACTTGCTGTTCCCACATACGTGCATATCTGAGGCCTCCTCATGCCTTCCGATCGTGGACTCGGCTCAGGTGCAGAAGATTACAGAGCCTTCTGTGAGCCGCGATCTGAGGTGGCCCCCTCCGCAGGCGTTCTAGAACAGAGCTTCTGCACCTCAGCACTGTGGACGTCTTGGGCTGGTTGATCCTTTGCGGTGGGGCCTGTGCTGTGCATCGTAGGACGTTAGCACCATCCCTGTCCTCTACACACTGGACAAGTGGTGACAATCAAAAGTGTCCCCAGACATTTCCAAATGCTCCCTGGGGGGCAAAATTGGCCCCGGCCAAGGAGCGCCAGCCTAGAGAAACAGTGTAGTGTGATGGTGACGTGCAGACATGGGGGCACCAATCCTCACTCTCGTCGCTGCCTCAGTCTTCTCATTTATAAAATGAGAATAATAGTTATTAATAATATATTCACGGGGTGCCAGTCGGTTAAGCGTCCGACACTTGGTTTCAGCTCAGGTCATGATCTCAGGGTCGTGAGATCAAGCCCCGCGTCAGGCTCTGCACTGAGGGTGGAGCCTGCTTGAGATTCTCTCTCTCCTTCTCCCTCTGTCGCCCTACTAGTGCTCTAAATAAATAAATACATAAATAAATAAATAAAATGTTTATGATAATATATTCACTCATTTAATAAGAATTAGGTTAGTTAGTTTAATATAAGGTAGATTATTGTGAGGATTCACTGAGGTAATGTGCCTCAAGTGTTTGGAGCAGCACGAGACCCAGAGTAGGCATTTGGTAAGCGGTAGCCAGTATTATTCTCGCATTATCCTGCTTTTTCCTACGTCTGTGTTTGTTTATTAGTCTGTCAATGCCACCAGGTGCCTGGGACACTGCTCTGAGTAAGTACTATAGTAAGTACTCCACAACTACATGCTGAGTGAGCGAGTGGAAGTCTGTCCACCAGAACAGAAAGCCATTGTCCGTTGTGTTCTGGACACACCTCGAGCACAGGCGGCACTCAACACCTGGCACATAGTAGGTGTTCAGTAATTACACGTGCTGATTTATTGAATGCACTGAATGAACGGAGAGAAGGTTTACTGTAAACTGGCCGGTGCAGGCACATAGTTCCTCAGGTTGCTTTTCAGTATTGATTGCTCTTCCCATCATACTTTTCTTTTTCTACACCATGAACTTGGGAGGAAATCAAAGAACAAATCTGGTCCCTTTTACTTCTCTGATGGGACTCCTATGTCGAGGTGATCTTTAAGGCTCCTGACTAGCTCGAGGGTCTAAGTATCTGTTGACTTCCCCTTCCCCCAGCCCTGACCGTACCCCCAGAGCTCCTCTCCACCCATCTCCACCCATGCCCCAGGCAGTGATGACCCTCTTAGCTGCTTCCTGAAACAGCCATGCCCTCCCCCTTCCATGGCTCACAGGTGAGCCTGGGGCTACCCTACCAGGAGATGGAGTCACATTCACCCAGGGAAGCCTAGGGGATAGCCAAGCTCCCAATGTCACGGCGGTTACTGCATGGAAGACACCAAACGCCTGTGTTGCAAGCATCTCACACAGTGAAGGAAGGTTCCAGTGGACTCTCCACAACATCCATAGGTGATGTCTGCAGTCTGGTCATCACAGAGCTCTCTGAAGCCCGTCTGTAGTGTAAGCAGGTAGAACAGGCCATTTTTCACGTCAAAGTGACGCCAAACACATTGGGCTTGCTGTATGTCAGGCACAGTTCCAAGGGCTGATTGTCTCCTGGAACCCCCAACCACAGCAGGCCAGTTACTCCACTAGCGCCCCCACTTTACAGGCAGGACACTGAGGCGTGGGAAGCCGGAAGAACTTCCTGCAGGTTTACGACAGCCAGCTTGTCCCAGTTTGCCCAGGACGTTCCTGGTTCCGGTGCTATAAATCCCATAACCCAGGAAACCTCTCCGAGCCTGGCAAAGCAGGACAGCTGGTCACCCAACTCAGGTCATCCAGCCTTGCAGCAGCAGAGCTGGGATTTAAACCCTGTTGTCAGCCAGGGGACTGCACAATCCACACTCAACTGCTGTGGAATGTGGCCTCCAAGGTATCGCGATGTACAGTAACTGAGGAAAACTCCATCTGTCAGTTCATCAAATTCAGGAGACACTCTGAAATAAATCTTATTTTCATGATGACACACGCACACACACACACACACAAGATAAGTCTGCTTACCAAAACCATAGGGATTGCAGAGGAAATAAAATTGCTATTTCCCCTTTGCTAAAATGATCCAGTGTTTGGCTCAATTTCCCCCCTTGTCCTTGGTCATGAAGACCTGGTCACTCATTTTTTGATCTTGATCCAGAAGATGTCCCCATGTCTAAGGGGATGAATCAGTGATCTCACATGTTGATATCAGGCGAACATTAACCACACCTAACTTGCTTCTGTGCTGTGCTGCGTGCCTGGCAGAGACTAAACAAAACCACTGCTGAATGTTTCCCTCCAACCAAAAGGACTGTTTCCTGCAGCTGGTGATACGGCTTACAATCATCAGATAGGGACTTGAAGGTCAGCTGTTGGACAGAGCTGAAATCTGTCTTTAGAAAGGACCAAAAAACCAATCAGCTTATATTGTTTCTCGTTATTTGTCTTTTACTCAGCACATATTAAGCTCATCGCAAATATGCAGCCATATCCCCTGGCTTATGGGCTTTTACTTAAAGTAAGAATGGCATTCTTGGCCTCTCTCTGACCTAAAAAAATCTACTCTAAAATCTACTCAGGGGTCTTGAGCTGCTTGGCACCCTCCCTTTGGCCAACTGCTCTTCATAAATCTGATTCTTGAATAGCTCAGGAAAATGGGGGAGGCATGAGTCCCCTTCAATTCTGAGTGCTCCTGAGCTCAGCTCTTGCCTTCGACTGTCAGGGGTACTCATGATGTTTGAGACAATAAGAAAACTAGGAGATTAATGAAGAACCACCCTCTTTAGGAGTTAACCAAACTTTTCAGCAAGTTTCTGAGTTCGCTATGCAAAAGACCCAGCTGGCAACTAGATCGCAATTCTCCCTGCCCCACGGGGAGATGCTGGTGCAGGAGCCTGAGTGGGCCCAGACATCTTCATTCTTAGCAAGCTCCCCAGATGATTCTGATGGGTTTTGCAGTCTCACTGTGAGAAACTCTGCCCTGAGATGTCATTTAAGGTTTGTCTTAGAAGGTGCTTTCTTAAAATCTCCCTTTTGGAAAGAGATGGAAATCTAAAATGTAAAGTGTTTCCCGTATTTTCTCTTTCGTGTACGTTTTGTGCAACTCCCTCACCATGGGTGTTTGGGCAGGCAGAGCGTCCCACCACACATTCCACAGGTGCGGGTGTAGCCATTCATTGTCATTGCGCATAATATTCCAGAATATGGCCACACCACAGCGTACATCAGGGTTGGTTCCAGCTTTGAGCAATTAGGAACACTGTTACTATGAATAGTTTTCTACATGTGAGCTTTCTTTAAAAAGCCTAACGGTGGGGGCCCATCTCCACAAAGGCCATCTCCAGTAAAGGCAAGAGTCAAGGACAGACTGGTTAGAGATGCTGGTGGGGACAAAGGACCAGCAGGGCAGAGCAGGGAACATGTCTACAGCATCACCTTTTTAAAAACAAAAGTTTAATGAATTCAAATAAAATGAAAAAAATTATAAGAGACTAGCTTTAGGGTCAAGGAATGTCCGAGCTGGAAAGTTCTAGGTATTCAGTGCTCTTATTTCATAGATGCGGCCCTGTGGAGGGATTTGCGCATGCGCGGGATGAGGTGCGCGAGAAAAAAAGAGCCGACTCCGTTATCCAATCAGGAAGCACTTCTAGAGGTCAGTGCAGCTGTGCACAGGTGGTGCAGGTCCAACAGTTGCCATCAGCTGCTATTTCCTTTGTACATTTGATTTTCAATATCCCTGCGTTTGAAATGTGTAGAGAATATTGGTGTTTCAATTATTTTTGCAAATGCTGTGTCTGATTCCCGCCGGCTCAATCATCTCAGCCACAGCACTGATGGAGAGAGATGTCAACAACGCGGCCCGGCCGCGGCAGCTGGGGCTGAACCTAAAGTGGGCCCCACGATGCCCACGCCTGCGCTCCAGGTCCCCACTAGGCAGGTGTCCACGCAGTCCCCTTATTTTGGAGGAAGTGGGGACAGTCACTCAGCCATACTCTCCTTTTCTTTTCTTTTCTTTTCTTTTCTTCCTTTTCTTTTTATATAATCTCTACACCCAATGTGGGGCTCAAACCCACAACCCCGAGATCAAGAGTTGCACGCTCTACCGACTGAACCAGCCAGGAGCCCCAGCCACACTCTACTTTAATAAGGCATCTCTTTCTTTACACATTTGACACAAATTCAACAAGCATCGGGCACCTAAAATGAGGATGACCTGATCCTGTCCCCAAGTAGCCAGCAGGCCAATAGGGAAGTGGCCTGAAAACCAGGTCGTGTGATAAGGGTGAGGTTCACACAAAGAGATACAACCGTAAAGTATTTGCTGACCTCCTCCTTTGCTGCCATCAGACTCAGATGGCCCCGGAAGGCTATCAATGCAAAACCGGCAAGAGGCGGGCCACCACCAGAGGGCAGTGTGGGGATGTTGGCCTGCACATGCTCAGTTTTTTGGTTTCCCCATCATTCTGGGATTGAGCATTGCAATGTAGATTTCAGCAACAATATCAATACTAATTGATAGCTTCCTTGTCTAAGAAACAGTGCACGTGACTCCTACAGCAGCCTGCTATAGTTTAAGATATAGGCTGAAAATAAATGAAGCCTCACAACCTTCTCAAGTGGGTTGCAGAATTTGTATTATCCAAACCAATATTTTTCATTGTTTTTCTCTTGCTTTTTTTTTTTTTTCGCGTTCCTGGCCCTCTGAGGCATAAAGCCCTGTGTGTAACAGTCATATTTAGATGTTTTATCATTTTCATTTAAAGATGAAATAAAATGAAAACGTAATGTCTTTCCGTTTCTTTACATCCTAACCTAATTTGCTTTAGACCTCTGTGGACATATTGATTTTTATGTTGGGCTCATGGAGTATAGGGATCACTAATACAGAAACAGTGGCTTCATCAAACCACCTATGGGCAACCTGACCCAGGATTTCTCTGGTGAAGAGAAATTCCTTGGGTAAAAGAGCAACATTACTGCACAGAAAATACTGATTGCCTGGTAAATTAATGAAGACTGTCACTTTCGTGACTGCCAATTGGTTATGGAGGAAGGAACAAAGATATGTGTCAGTAACAAAGATACGCTGTAACGTACTCTTATATACTATTTTCTCTATCACTACGAGATCACTATTCCATGATTGAAATTACAGAAGAAGACAGGAAGGGTTGAGGCAAACTGATTATACAATAGAGGATCCCAGCTAAGTGCTCCAGGTGAAAATTAAAAAAAAAAAAAAAAAAAAAAAAAAGCAAAGTCCCTGCCAAAATGCCCTGGAGAGAAATTCTTTCCAGAACCAAAATTTGGCAAAAACTTCAACACAGTAAAAATCACCATCGCTAGGTTTCTGATTTCATTTTCCCCTGAAACTATATGGGAGGTAGCCTGGCTCTGGCTTGCCCATAAGAGCAGAAGTGGTAAATACTAATCTTAAATTCTAACTTCTAGTTACTGTGAGACCTTGCATAATCTATGTACTTTCCTTCCCCAAATAGGTAAATGATATTTTAACAAGTACAGGGATGAATCTGGCCCAAGAGCTACTTGGAAGACAGGGATATACATTTACTTTTAGAAAATTACAGAAGTTTTGTCAAAGAGGTCAGTTAACGAAAATGTCTAAAGAAATACTTTGTAGTGAAGACAGGGCATACATGTATATTGTCTCCTTTTTCTTTCAGAAATGCCCTTTGCTCAAAAAAAAAAGTATAATTTTTAACTTAGCAAATAATTGTAATTAATCTGGTTGCTTTTAAGAAAAAGAGGCCAAGAAGTTTTGTTCTTGTTTATGTTGTACTTTTTGAAGTAGTGAACTAATAGCATTTTGATATTTATTTGTGAGTAATTTGGTAGCAGAAAGATTAATATTTAACATGTACCAAAAAGCTTCTGTGCTCAAGGCACTGTCTTAGTTGTAGATAAAAGCAATAACCTTGCAAGAAGTCCCACATTATGAAGT
The DNA here is from genome assembly GCF_024610735.1 of Ursus americanus. Lineage (NCBI taxonomy): Eukaryota > Metazoa > Chordata > Mammalia > Carnivora > Ursidae > Ursus > Ursus americanus. The sequence continues at coordinate 27,663,690 of NC_142160.1, read as the reverse complement.
TGAGAGAGGACATGAGAGAGATGGGAAAGGCAGGGTCTTTTGCACCCACCAGACTGAAGTTTGAATTCTAATTCAACAATATACAAGTGTGTGACCTTGGAAAAATCGCTTAACTTCTCTGAACCCGAGTTTCTGACAATTGGGCATGGCGGCGATCGCCACCCCACCTCTGCAGGTCTGTGGCCCGACAGGAGTGTCTTCAGAAAGCAGCAGCTCATGACTCATGAGCATGTCCACACTGCCCTGAGACATCACCGCTGCCCTCAAAGCAGTCGCAGCCTAGTTAGGGATGTAGAGAAGCAGCCGCGCCCCTTCCAAGTCCACGTCTGTATTCCCACTACTAGCTGGGTAGTTCTGTTTGGGTGCTTTGCCCCTAAATTTCAAGTAGGAAATGCTGTCCTTTGGTTCATTCTTCAGGGCGTGGCTGGTTTCTGTCGGAGGTATTTCCCTTTCCTGCCACGCAGTCACTCAGGCTCAGGCCTCACCTCCAGCCCCGCTCTCGCTGATTCACCTCAGTGAGTCCCACGGACACTCTGTCCCCAGGGCCCCCCCCAACCCGCTCTCTAGCTGTCTCTGAGCTGCTCACTCCTTCTGCCTGGACTGGCACCTAGCTCTCCCTCAGGCATCCTGCCTTTTCACGGCCTCTGCCCTTTTTGCCTGGCTCATTTTTTCCAGCCCCTTCTGCTCAGGCCCTTACAAGGGAAAGACGGGCCTCTTCTGGGGGGGCTCAAGCCCTTCACCTTCTGACCATAACCTCCTTCCCTGCTGTTAAGTTGCAGGGCTCCTTTCTGCTCCGTAGGGACAGATCATCTGACAGTCCCTTTGAAGGCCACCATGGACATCCTCCGCTGTGCCTCTGGCCAGGCCCCCTTCTTCTGCTGGAATTCCCTCTCTCCATCCCTGCTCGAATCTGAATGGGACCACCTTTGGAGGCCAAATCAAGTCAAATCTTTTTGAAGTCTTCCTGCTCTTGGGCTCCTTATCCCTCCCTTCATACAACTGGCAGCATTATTCTCGGGGGCATTGCTTGCCAATTCTCTCGGGCCTCGAATGGTTGACGGTCTTGTCCATGCTCTGTCTTGCCCTCGGCCCAATGATGGATTCCCTGAGGATGGCTTCTAGTCAAACTTCCATAGCTTCCAGCACTGCCTTGAGCCATAAGCCTTCTCTTGGTAAATAAGGAAGTAGATGTAGAGAAGTTAAGGTATGGGAGGTATGGCCGAGGGGTCTGGAACCCAGCTCTGTGGGTACCTGCCCGGCGCCTTCCTGCACCCTGCCGAGGCCTGAAATTAGCCATCCCCAGGCACTGTATGGGTGGCTCAGAGTCATACCCAGTTCCCAACTTTGGCTTCCCTGGAAGCTAAAGGCAGAAATCAGAAAATGGGCTGGGGCAGCTGGCTCTGCCACGCCCCCAGACCCCTGGTGAAAGGACAGGTGTCACTTTTGTTATTTAGAAGTCCAGAGCCCTTCTCCCCCCTTCCTCACACCATTTTCATTTCTGAAACACCCCCTTTAGCCTTTTAATCCGATAGCTGCTAACCTGGGGTAAGACAGGGGTTCATCTGCACCCCGACTGCGTTTACTGAAATGCTTTGCCCCGGCCCCTGCAAGCACAGGTCTGAGCAAGCCCCTCGGACAGTCAGCTGTCCATCTACGTGCGGCATCCCTGGCCGCACTTTCTTTCAGCTGGGGAAAAAAGAAAAACAACCCAAACTAACAGAGCGTGGAAAAGCTCACTTTTTAGACAAACTGAGATTTGAGACCCCAAAGCCCACGAGATGCTTTAGGGAGTTCTAGCTTTGGAATTTCCTTTTTACCGCCAAACAGTTAAGGACAAAGATCTGATGCCCAGGGAGGCTGAAAGGATCCAGGGCTGCTGTCATTACCCCCAGACACAGCCCCTCCGCCGAGCACCCCTCCCCGCAGACGGCCATTTGGACATCCTGTAACCTGAAACACATACTTTCAAGCAGTTGAGAGGGGGTGCAAATGACAGTCAGCTACACAAATAATTTGCCCCCCAAATGTTTGTCAGCTCCCTGCCATGGCCACTTCCATTTATAGCTTATAAACGGTTATTAGCTGGCTCCTTCACATCTGATAACCCAGCCCCGAGCAGGTGGCGAGAACGGTGGGTGATTACAGGGCCTCCCAGGGAGGTGCTGTGCGCCTGCCCGTGGGTGGTCTTCCTGCCTGAGTGCAGTGCCCACATGAGAAGACGTTGTAGAAAGCCTCCAATTTGGAAGATAACAGTCTGTGTTGTCTGTTTGTGTAAAGTGCTGTCCAAGTACAGCTGGCTTTGCTTTCTGGCCAGCCAACATTGCTAGGAAGGGTTGGAAGTTCAGCATCGGCTCCCCGAACCCAAGCCCTTCCCCCTCCTGGTTTGGTCAAACAGACCTCAGTGCTCATGTTCCATGGATTCCTTAGGAGGTTTGATTCAAACTGAGTGTTACCCCAGCTGAGATGAGGCCCACGGCCCGGCCGAGGACATGGAGGCCAGAGGGCTGTACCCGGTCAGAAGGAGGGGCTGCTTGAAATCTTTTGGCTCTCTGTGATTTTCTTCTTTGGTTTAAAAAAGTTTTGCAAGGCTGCACATCTTGCTTTTCTCAAAAACAGTGCCCAATGCGGGAGACCACAGTCATCAGGCCCCTGTTCCCCTGGCGGTTCTGAAGCAGAGAGGGCAGGAAGGACAGATGTTAGACAGGGGTTTCTACGGATGTCTGGGGCTAGGTCCATCCTTGCTGTGCGGGGCCCTGGCGCGCATTTCAGGATACTTTGCAGTACCTCTGACCTTCAGCCAGACATGCCAGTGGCAACCCGCACTTCAGTTTTGTTTTTTGTTTGTTTGTTTTTTAAGATTTTATGTATTTATTTGACAAAGAGAGGGACAGAGCACAAGCAGGGGAGCAGCAGGCAGAGGGAGGGGGAGAAGCAGGCTCCCCACTGAGCAGGGAGCTGGATGCGGGGCTCCATCCCAGGACCCTGGGATCATGACCTGAGCTGAAGGAAGATGCTTAACCAACTGAGCCACCCAGGCTCCCCCCACCGCCAGCTTCCGTTTGGACAAACAAAAATGCCTCCAGATATTACCTATGAGCAGGCCAACATCATCTCCAGTGAAGACCCACAGGGTTAGTCCCTGATAAATATAAATTAGCCTGAATTACCCTGATAAGATAGGAGAGATTTCACAATACTAGAGCAGTGCACTAAAACAGTGTAGAACAGACTCTCAGAAAATATTTATTAATTAACCAATAAAATTCTGATGATGTTGTCTCTTGACAAAAAATGGTAATCAGCTAGCAAACCAAACACTAGACAATTCTTGGCAATAAAACTTGAAAACAAAATACAAAAAAGTGAACTTCATGCTCCAAAATTTAAAAAGTGAGTCTGGTGATGATAATGTGATTAGTTAAAATAATAAAGATAATTGCTAACTTCTTTGAGGATTTTCTATGGAACAGACACTGTGCTAAAATATTCAGTATTTTCTTAAACCCCAGCTGCCATAAAGGAGGTAGGTCCTGTTATCATGGCAATTTTATAGATGAGAATCCCAGTCTGGTCCAAGAAGACTGTTCCCAAAGTGCTTTCCAGAATGTTCTCTAACTCCAAATCATTTCCTATTCCCTGAACCCAAAAATGAGCTAAGAGTTTGAATGTATGTGGATAATGGTCACTATAGAATAGGCTTTTAGAAAAATTCTAAACTCAAAAAAAAAGTAATAATGACAGTAATGAGAACAGCTACCTTTAGTGATTGCTTGCTAGGAGGCAGACCACATGCTAAGTGTGTTGCAAGCATTCTATCTTGAACCCTCACAATCATCTTGAAGGAGGCAGGACGCCATTCACAGGAAGGAAGACAAGAGATTAAGGGACTTGCTGGAGGTCCCATACCAGAGTCATGATCAACTCAGCCCTTCAGGCTCCAGAGCGCGAGATCTGGATGCTTCTGCTCCAGTAATATCTGCCACCACCTGGCAAAGTGCTTCCTGAGCCCATCTTAGGTGACAGGTGGTAGGGCTGCCCATCTCAGCCCAAGATGCGCTGTGGTCTCTGCGACCCCTCCTTAGCCTAATTTAGGGCTGAGGGTCTTCATGGTGGGACCCCATGTCGCTGCCCCGCCATTCCCATGGCAGTCTTCTTCTTTGACCCCTATTTCCCTGCTCCCTTTTCTGTGTCAGGACTTGTCTCACTGGTAAGGGCACCAAGGAGTCACCATCTTTTGGTTGGTGTCATCAGGCCTGAGAGTCATTGGGACCCCATAGTACAAGACTAAAATCTCCTCTAGGGGCAGCCGAAGCGGGAGCCCACGTGCACAGTTCTTCCCTGAGAGGGCATGGGAAGAGTGTCCCCTCACTAGCGGCCGGACCAATCTCTGGGCCTGGCTCTTTAGGACTGTGACTCTCCATCCAGAGGCTGGCTGATAGGACTGGTCACCCTCTAAGTTCCCTCTTGGGGGAGAAACTGCCCCTGCAGAATCCCGTGCTTCTGCTTGAATTCTCCCACCTTGAGGATCTTGCGTCCTTTTTCGGCGGTCCATGCCACACTCAGACAGCCACGTTTGTCAGAATGGGATTTTCTTTCTTTCACGTTGGTTATAGCTGAGCCTCCCTGGCATTCACCACTGGTTTAACTTTTGGTATTTAAAACACCAATTCTTTCCCTCCTCTCAAGACAGTCTTACACATTGGTATGAGGGAGCAGGCATGGAGGGAAATGCATGGCTTTGGAATCCTACCTAAACTCAATACAACTCCCAGTTACCCACAAGGTGAGCTGAGTGGGCTCTTAAACCCATGAGAGTTGGTGTTCTTATCTGTGGGATGGGCACCTACTTAAAGAAACATTGTAAGAATCACAAACAATGTGTGTGTAAGACCCAACATCATCATTCTCAAACAGCAACACATTTGAGGAGACTGTAATTTTTTTTTTGGCACATCCAAAAGGATTAACAGGTTAGCATTTTTAAAAAGGATGCAACTTGGAAGTTGGAAAGATAACTTGTAATCGTAATTAATATATTCTTCCCTTGGCTTCGCACCATATCAGGTTGGCATCATGGTAGGGCTGTTCACCACGCTGACAGCACTGTTTTACATACTCACCCTCTTGGCATGTCCCAGTGAACATACCATGTTTTCTTGGCGAGGCCTCACCCTGCACCCTGCCCAGTAATTCACTCGGCAGGTGCCCTTCACCCTCGCCTTCCTCGCCCAGCCAGCCTGGCTTAACATCCTGGCCTCCAGAAGTCATCAGAACAGTGCACCCTTAGCCTGGATTGTAGGTAGGACACATTTGTATATACCACTCAAAAGTTCACGGGGTTTTCTGCCGCGTGATGGTGGAGAAAGTGCCTGTCCATAGAAGGTACTCAAGAGTGGCAATTATTACTATCATGAAAAATTTTAGAGACTGTTTTCAGGGTTTTTTTCTTTAAAAGCACACAGGTCTTTAACCTGTTTTTTGTTGACATGGTCTTTGAGTCGTTGCATTGTGGCTACTGACGCCATTAGGATTCAGTGTGCGCTGGTCAGCACCAGCCTCTCAAGATTCCATTCATTCATGGAACACACTTATCCAGTGCCCCTGCGTACCCTGGAAACACAAAGATAAATCAGATCTGGCTTCTTCCTGCAAGAAACTGCTGTTTCCTCAGTTACTCTGTGGATTTTGAAAATGTAGCTCAGAGTTCCCTAAAGTAAAGGTGCCTAAGCCTGGGTGTCTTCACAAAAGGCTTTGAGTTCTAAATAATTGTAAAAAGCAAATACAGGCCTTACATGCCCTTGAGGCTTCAAGACTAGACTTTGGAAGTACTGGGTTGTGTGACCTTGAGCATGTTGGATAATTTCCAGGGTCCCATGTCTGTCTTCGAGGAGACACAAGGATAAGTGACCTCATCCTGCCTGAGAAACAAGTAAAACAATGCGAGCAAAAGCATTTGCAGATCTTAAAAATTAAAAAAAAAAATTTTCTTCATCAAATGAAGTGTTTTAAATAGACTCTCTTAGATCCTTTCTGCTGTAATTTGCTGGATTTGCAGGATGGCTCGACCATGCAGTTTGAAGGTGAAGCATGTGGGAACACGCTGTGAGTATTGGCAGCTGCTTGCAACTACCAGGGATTAGAGATTTTCTCAAATGGGGAGAAATGATAAGCGGGAGCATATCAAGGGCGTGGCAATGGGAGAGGTCCAGCCAAGCGCACAATGGGATGGATTGTTCGAGGGAAGTTTGAAAACAATCATAAAACCCACCCAGGGTCCTGCTGGTTTTTTGTTTTCACCACGTGCGAGCGTTCTAAACAGCACCAGTGATGAAGTACACCTCAGGAAAAAAAATTCTGTTGGTCTTTCTCAACAATTGCTGTGATTACTGTGGAGTTTTAATCGTGTAGATGGAAGCTTCACATCAGCACATTTTTCGAGCTTATCCTTGAAGAACATTATACTGTAAATGAGGTTACTCTCGAGGGTCTCGCTGATACAGGCGATCTCCAACACACGCGGGCCCCACTCCACGCTTTCGGTGCAAGATGAAGTTCAGAGAGCTTCGGAGTCCTGGGGCAGGAGTCCTTCCCAGAGCACACGAGCAGCCCCCGCGGCACCCCACACCCCTCGAGTAAGCAGCAGCTTTGCTGTACAGGGTGCGAGCACAGCGATGGGGAAGATGAAGAGGAACAGTCTAAGTTATTCAATTCAGCTACTCCAGGTGATCACTGGAGTTTTGATATTTGACATTGAAAACTCTGGCACAAATTGCAAGGAGCAATATCTTTTCATTAAGCATGGATTTTGTTTCATTCATGAACTATTTTACTGAATGTGAATCATATCTTTAAATTGCAACTTACTGTTCTTTTTAAGTTGTCTGAGAACTAATAAACAAATTAGGATAACCAAGATTATGAATTATTAGTACTTAAAATAATATCACTGCGGAGGGGAGGGTTAAAAAATTGATGCCGCACGTGGAGTCCAATATGCGACCAAGGACGAGAACAGTGTTTATTCTCTCCATCACCGTGACTAATCGAATCTGGAATTGCAGCTTGTAGAAAATGGCCAATCTCCTCCTTCAGGTCTCGAATGGGTCTGCACCCCAGTGAAGAGCTAGCTGGCTGAACAGAACGTTGACATGCTCTTTCTACTGAGACATACAGAAGTGCAGGTACTCATTTCCCGTCAAGAGCAGAATGGGAGCTAGTCATTCATCTATTCACTCACTCACTCACTCATTCATTTAACACATCTTCGTGGAGTGCTGCTTACTTCCTATCAGACACTGTTCTGGAAGTTGGGGGCATAAAATCTCTACCCTCGGGAAATTTCCATCCCAGTTTTCAGGGGAGGGGTGCAGGGAATCAGACAATCACAACCAGGTAAAATTAATACATTAGGTCAGAGGTGGTGAATGCCGTGGGGACCAGCAGAGCTGGGGAAGGGGAACAAGGAATGCCACCCAGAGTGGGAGCCGGTATGCTTGAAGGGCTCACGCTGAAAAGGCAACACTTAGCAGGTGCTCAAAGGAGGGGAGGAAAAAGGACTTCAAAGAGCCTGAAATTTAGGGAAAAGGAATTCAGCCAGTGGGCCTGCGAGTGCCATGGCTCTGAGGTACCCGAGAACAGAGGAGGCCCTCATGGTGGAGCAAAGGGACAGCAGGGCAGGAGGCAGGGAAGAGTGCCGGAGAGGGAGTAGGGTCAGGTATGCGGGCCACGTGCTACCGAGGTCCTTTTCCTATGAAGCTCCGGGAGGTGAGCGGAGAAAGGACATATCCGGATGTTTTACAGGAACTGGTCTGTCGGTGCACAATCAGATCACGGAGGTGTGCAAACCTGGGAGCCAAATCTGGCCTTCCACCTGTGTTTGTAACGCATCAGAGGTAAGGATGGTTTTTATATTTTTAGGTAGTTAAAAAATGTCCCCCCAAAGTACTATTTTGTGATCTGGGAAAATTATGTGATGTTTGAATTTCAGCATCCATTTATTTGTGTCCATTTATCTGTGGCTGTTTACATGCTCCAAGAGCAAAGCTGAATCATTGTAACAGGACCATAAGACCCGCAAAACCTAAAATATTTACCATTTGGCCCTAGGAGAGAAATTTTGTCGACACCTGGACCAGAGCGCAGAGGGTGCATGCAGGGAGACCAGGAAGGGGCTCTTGCATCAATGCAGGTAGAGATGATGATGGCTTGGGCCAGAGCCCAGCAGAGGTGACGAGGAGAGCTGGCTGGACTGGGGCTGTGTTTTGATGGAAGAGGTGGCAGAATTCAGTGACAGATCCGATAGAGTATGTGAGGGAAAGAAGGAGTCAAGGGTGACAGCTTGTGCAATGCGCACTGGGGTTGCTTTGGACTATGATGGGGAAGCTGGAGGAAAAGCACGGATCTTGTTGGGGAGGAGACGAGCGTTCGGTGCGCCTCGGTCCTGTCTTGGTAATGACCTTTGTGTGTTCTTTTTCACATTCACCTAATTCAGCTCTGTTACCTGGAGGGATCTAACATAAAAGACTAGCTGTAATTACGAGGTCCTCCTACTCACTGACACGGAATTCAAAGTCACCTGTGCATTAGATAGACCAGAGACTCAGGTTAACCTGAGAGACATCACATGGGTGGCAATGCACAAAGGCATGTCAATAAAATAAAATAAAAGCAACATGGCATTAGGTTGGGTTTCCCCAGAAACTGCTTTTGAGACACAGACTGATGTGCCAGAGTTCATTTGGAAGATAATGTCAGAAACCCAGGGGAGTAGAGGGGGAGTGAGGCAGAGAGGAGAGGAATGTCTACAGGCAGCAGGTCACCATTCCTGGCAACAGGTGTCTAGCTTGCTGGGGACCTGTAGGAGACCGGACAAAACCTGCCTCGCAGTTGTCATTTTCCAGCCCTCTCCGTGCTTGGCAGAGGGCGACTGCAAGGGCTGTGAGCTCCCTGGCCCTTCCACCCCATCCCACCTGTGGACTCGGCATGATTCTGCCTCGAGAAAGCCCGGGGCAGAGGCGCAGGAGACCCTGCGGCGGCGGAGGACACGGAGTGCGGAGGGGATGCAGGTTACCAGCGAGACAGCGAAAGCACCGGATCGTGCGTGACCGTGACCGTGACCGTGACCGTGACCGTGACCGTGACAGCGATGCAGGCCTCCGGGAGCGTCCCCTGCGATACCTAGAGCCTTCGGGGAAACTTGCTTCATCCGCGCGCCTGTTTCGAGGCGCAGCCAAGGAACGTTCTCAAGACCAGTGGGAGTTTTCGACGACCCAAGGAATTGTTGCCATTGTTGGCCTTCAGTCTAAGAGCCTTTTGTGACCAGAGCTAAAGCGTTTTCATGCGACCTGCTTCCTAAGCTGCCACAAGCATTTTCAGTCATATCGCTTCAGCGTCTATTTAACTGAAAACAACACGTATTTTCTCTTCGGCTCTTGAAAAGAGAAAACATCACTTCATTTACTGCGGACAATGGCAAAATCTTCCAGGATATTGACCAGAGGCTAGAATGACTACATTTGTGCTAATCAGCAAGGAAGCATTCAGTGCAGGCCAGTGGATAGAGCTGAATTGCCATGACGTGATAAGAGGATTTTGCCAGCAAAATACACTTTCCGCGGTAGAAGCACATTTCACGGACTTTTGACTTTAATTTATAAATATCTGAAAGACTGAACAAATTCCATGAACTCATGCTTCCTCGTGTTTCCAGAAAGTGTTCAGATCCACCTGCAGTTAGATATAATGGTGTCCACATAGAGGGGTGAACAAATAAGTGTGAACCCCAGAATCATGTGGGTTAATTATTAGGGCACATACACAGGAACACACACTCACAGGAACACACAGGCACACACTCGCAGGCACACACACACACTCACAGACACACGCACATACTCACAGACATACACTCACAGACACACTCACAGGAACACACTCACAGACACACACAGGCACACACTCAGACACACACACAGACACACTCACAGGCACACACTCACAGACACACACTCACAGGCACACACACTGACACACATACTCACAGACACATACACTCACAGACACACACAGGCACAGGCACACACAGATACACACAGGCACACACTCACAGACACACACAGGCACACACTCACAGACATACACTCACAGGCACACACACACTCACAGACACACACAGGCACACACTCACAGACACACACACAGGCACACACACAGGCACAGGCACACACTCACAGACACACACAGACACACACAGGCACACACTCATAAACATACACTCACAGGCACTCACAGACACACACAGACACACACACACACAGGCACACACACTCACAGGCACACACAGGCACAGGCACACACTCACAGACACACACAGACACACACAGGCACACACTCACAGACATACACTCACAGACACACACTCACAGGCACACACAGACACACACTCACAGACATACACTCACAGACACACAGACACACACAGGCACACACTCACAGGCACACACAGGCACACACTCACAGACATACACTCACAGACACACTCACAGACACACACAGGCACACACTCACAGACATACACTCACAGACACACAGACACACACAGGCACACAGTCACAGGCACACACAGGCACACACTCACAGACACACTCACAGACACACACAGGCACACACTCACAGACACACACTCACAGGCACACACAGGCACACACTCACAGACATACACTCACAGACACACTCATAGACACACACAGGCACACACTCACAGACACACACACTCACAGACGCACACTCACAGGCTCACACACAGGCACACACACAGGCACAGAAGTTCACTTGCAGAACTGTGATACTGTGGTTTATAATAAATATATATTTGGTCTTTATCCTGTTTCTGACACAGAGCTCCTGAAACTCTTGGAATTTCCTAGTTAGATGCAATGGGAGCATCTTTTGTTACATTGCTTGGTCTGCTGTCCTCAGTTCCTAAAATAGTTTCGGAATATAAAAGTGGAAGCAGTGTCCTGTTATTCAAAATGAGCCCCTTTCAACCAAACCTGAGTTTATGTTGATGAAGTGACTTTCGGAAAGCCTCTCAGTAACTTGAGGATGGGGTCTAGTTGCCAGGAGAACCAGAGTGCTTAGAGGGTTGGAAATTTCAGTTTCCCCACCGACCCCAATTGGAATCTCCAGCAAGGGGAGAGGGGCTGGAGATTGAGTTCAACCAGCAATGGCCGATGATTTCATCCATCATACCTATGGAATGAAGCGTCCACACAAATCCAAAAGGAAGGCAGGGTTTGGAGAGCTTCCAGGTTGTGTGAGCACGTGGCAGTCTGGGGAGAGATGGCGTCCCTGGAAAGGGAAGGGAAGCCCCTAGGCCCTTCCCACAGACCTTGCCCAACGGATCTCTTCCATCTGGCTGTTTCTGAGTTCTATCCTTTTGTGAGAAGCTGGCAATCTAGTAAATAAGCGCTTTCCTGGGTTCTGTGAGCAGCTCTAGCAAAATTAAACAAATCTGAGGAAGGCCTTGTGGAATTTATAGCTGGTCGGTCAGAGGCACAGGTGACAACCTGGACAGGGGATCGGCATCTGAAGTGTGAGTGTGGGGGGAGGGGAACGGTCTTGTGGGACTGAGTCTTAACCCAGTGGGATCTGACACCATGTCCAGTGTCCAGGTAGGTAGTGTCTGAATTACGTTCAATTGTAGGACACCAGCTGGTGCTGTGGAATTGGTTGGTGTGTCGGGGCGGGGGACATATATTTAGAGGACAGATGTGCTCAGAGTATTGTGTCTCACTGTAGAGTTCTTCCCTTATAACCCAGTGGCTCTGAATGCCAAATAAGTTGCTGAAAGCCTACCAAGTTCTGGTCTTAGTGAGAACTCTAAGTTGCTTAAACGTTTTCTGTTAAATTATCTGGATCTTTTAAAGATTTCCATTTCTCCTTTCAGTTAGAAGTATAGAAATACGCAGTGATTTAAGGAAAACAAAACTCCTAGGTCCATAAAAGGTTGCTGGTTGTCATGAAAAGGGTGTCCCTAGAGATAGCAATGAATAGGAAACATGGTCGGAGCACTTTTCAATTGCTCAAGCTTAAATGCCTCACTCAGTCCTCAATATGAAGTTAGTGGGTAACGAGAGGAAAAGTAGAGTTCCCCAAACGTAGCATTATTTTTAGTTTAGATATGGTCCCCCATCCTTTGTCAGGGGTGCCAACCAAGCTTTGCCATTTCTGAGCCTTAACTAGATAAGTAGTGTACACACACACACACACACACACACACACACACACACACACACATTTTGATCAAAAAAAGATTTTCATCTCAAAGAATGTATAATTAATTTTAAAACTTTTTTTCCATAAAAAGATAACCCCTTTTAATCAAGGGGTCCCTGGCTGGCTCAGTCAGTAGACCATGTGACTCTTGATCTCAGGGTGGTGAATTCAAGCCCCATGTTGAGAGTAGAGTTTACTTAAAGAAAAAAAAATCTTTCAGTCAAAACAGCTCATATGTGAGAGGATTTTGACTCCTCATTAATTTAGAAGAGAGAATATTTTGTGGAAGGAGGTCTTTAGAGTGGGGTTCAACTAATGTCAACCACTCATCCTGAAAGTGTAAAAGCTGGAGCATTCCACCTGCTTGTAGCGGCCAGAGACCCAAGACCACCCCCATTCTCAAGATCCTCCCCTGTCAGGAGTCAGAGGCTGCGTGGGAAAGGGAGGTCAGTGCAGGGACGGGTACTGGATGGGCGAAGCTGGCTTAAGAGGCCTGTTGACAGAGCTAACACCAGTCAGAGCCCAGAAGAACATTTGGGCTTTGTTCCCATCAAGAGCAATTCTTTAATTAGGCACAATGAAGGGACGCCAGCCAAACTGGGGGGTGCTGTGGAGGTGGGCAGCTGCTGGCTAAGGGGCAGGCCAGGAATTCGGTATGCCAGTGCCTTCCCTGGGGAGGACACGAGGAAGCGGGACGTGAGGCCACGGTGAACCATTAGGCAGAAGCCATGGGTTACAAAGAGGGAAGGACACATGTGGGCTGGTGACGTGGTTCTCAAAGGCCGAGGCCAGAAGACCTTGGAGGAGCCACTCGGAGTGCTTGAACAGAGGCTTCTGCAGCAGCTGGGACGGGCAAGGGGATCATTTGGCTGCACGGCCAGCCTCCAGGGCCTCCGGAGGGAAAAGCCTGCGCAATACAGCTCTTGCAACCTGCTCTCGCGTCTTCCTGCGTCCAAGCCAGCATCAGGGCGGAGGCAGGAGCAGCAGTGCTCTCACCCACCTGCAGGCCACGGCCACGGCCACGGCCACGGCCACGGCTATTGCTACCCTTACCTCCTCAGGCCGCCCCTTCTCCCGGAGCTAGACCGGCTTTCAAAGGGACGTGACCTTCGTGCAGGCGGGACATTTTGTTTTCCATCTACTGGCTTTTCAGACTTCTGTAAATGGTCTGTTAACAACATTGGCCCACTTTCCTGGTGAAACGTGTGTCTTTCTCATTTCGATGTGTAAGAGCTTTTCTATGTTAGCAAAAAGAAATGTCCACCTGTCCTAACTGTTGCAAATATTTCTTTAGCTTTTCATTTCTAAAAATTTCTGTGGCATTTTGTGACACACAGAATTTTATATTTTTATGAAGTGATAGCCAAGGTCTTCCGTTGTATGATTCTTTTCTTCACTCTTATGTGACTAGGTAAATACCCACCTGTATTTTTCTAGTTCATTGATGTTTTTATTTTACACATTTAACTCTTCAGACCATCTGGAGTGCATTTTGGTGTGAGGTAGGAAATTTAACATTTTTTTCCCGAATAGTTAACTAGTAGCATAAGCCATGAGCTACTGATGTGTTAATAAGGTGGAGAATTTTATTCCTCGAAATGCTCCATGAGTTGTTCATTGAAGTGAGGAAAGAGCTCTGTTTCCAAGGGATTGCCATGTGCTTTTGTCCACGAGGACCAAGGGATGACCAGGGAGTTAGAAACTCCAGGTGCTCTGGCCATCCTAGAGAGGTCTGGAAGGAGCACGGGGGAATGGAAGTCCTCGTGGCCGCTGGGGTAGCCCCCGGTGACACGGGGTGAAGGAGAGAGTGGGGGGCAGTGATCCTGCTGCACGGAGAGAGGAAGGAGGGAGACTGGTTCGGTGAGTATTGAGCTCTGGGAAGAGATCCCTGGCAAGTTTTTAAAAGATGAATTTTGTTAAGAAAAGCTATAGGAAAACGTCTATCATTCTTCAAAGCATATTAAGTTGAAGATGTTTTCTTTCAATGTGACTGCAAACACTGCACCACATGGGACATATATCTGGGTTACATTTGGAAGGGTACCTCATTTGCAAATACATGATTTTGTATTCTTTTACTTAGGCTGTATTACTACATTCTCGAATATACTAGACTCTCTCTCTCTGAGGTTTGTATTCTGTTCCTTCCTTGTACTAGTGCCTGCTTGAAAGAGCACATGAACTTGCATCGTGTTTAACTTTCCATAATCCAGCCCATGAGGGGAACATGTCCACTGTGCCTGAGACATCCAGATTACGGTAGACTCTAACCCCCGGCAAATGCCGTGTGAGAAACCTAGCTGGAAATGGTACCTGACATGCCAGGTGAGAGGTGAGGGGCACTCCTTCCTTTTTCCCATGCTGGTCTGAGTAGAGCAAGGGATGCAGCTGGTCACCCGTGTGCCTGGCTGCCGGGACCAGTTAGGCTCCCAGCGAGCATAACGGATCAGGGTGAGAAGGAGGTTTATGTGAGCGGGGGACACAGGACTGAAGACGGAAGAGCAAAAGGCTGAAAGCAATCTAGATGCAAGATCCCAGGGACATCATCTGGGACCGAAATCTAGGAAATGCAAGGAAAACATTGTGTCTTTCTACGACCATCACCATGAGCCTCCAAGAATGGCCCTAGGTACATCATGGACTTGGAAGAAATTCTGAGTCTTGCTCTGATCTGGAGTTACTTGCTATTCCTTTTATTTTAGACTCTTTTCTTTGCACAGGACTTTTTACTAGGTTATCTTTAAAAATACACAGAATCAAAATCAGAATTTAGAATGAGTTTGAGAGAAAGTATTACAGTAGTAAGTGTAAAAAACATTTCAATAAAATTCCAATGAGCATTCTTTTTGTGCTAACATATATCAAATATGTCATTTTTTCCCTGACCGTATGTTATCTTATTGTATAGATGTTCAAAAATGTCCTCTCATTATGGACAGTTTTTTCGCTATTGCAAACAAATCTGGATTGAACAGTTTTGTTTATAAGATGAATCATATCAATTAATTTCTTTAAAACCATTATTGTGGGCGCCTGGGTGACTCAGTCAGGTAAGTGTCTGCCTTTGGCTCAGGTCATGATCCCAGGGTCCTGGGATCGGGTCCTGAGTTGGGCTCCCCACTCAGCGGGGAGTCTGCTTCGCCCTCTCCCTCTGCTCCTCCCTTCCCAGCTCGTTATCTCTCTCTCTTTCTCTCAAATAAATAAATTTTTAAAAATCTTTAAAAAATAGTAAAACCATCATTGGCTATGACCCTGTTGCTGTTGGGATAAGCTATCCTCTTAAACCTGGTTTATGAAGCTCCTTGTGATCCAGCCCCAGTTCCCTTGCGAGCCTCCTCTCCAGCCAGGCTCCATGCCCCCCACACCTCCAGACTCAGCTCCAGTGCCCCCTCCTTTGTAAAACCTCTCTGACCTTGTCCCAGGTCAAGCATTGTTTCCTTGCTCTGAGGCACCACAGCTTTTTATTCCCACATGCATGAAAACAGGTATCATGAGTATTTTTCAGGAGATTCTCTTGCCCTGGAGTCAGGCTTCTGAGGCCAGCAAGTGGGTTTCCTTTCCTGTTCTATAGACAGCCTCGTGCCCAGCCCCTCGTGTAGGTAGGACCTGACACAGCAAAATAGCTGCTCAGTGCTTGTGGCGAGAATGTATGATTATTCAATGGAGTTTCATTGAATCACTGATCTTTCTAACTGAAGTTTAAATTCTCTCTTGGGCTTGACCCTTTTTAGAAGTGAGTAAACTATTATCTGAGAGTAAACAGAGCAAACAGGCTGTCACACCAGTAACAGTCCTCTTCTGGCCACCTAGTGTTGTAAGACCACCTCAAAGATCCCTTAGCCGTGGTTTGGTGGGCCAGGCTAGAGAAATGAAAGAGTGTGCTGGAAGGAGAAGAGAACACCAGAAGTCTTTCTATGAGATCAGTCCCAGGACCACATCTACGACAGTTTCCAGGACAGCAGAACCCAAAGTCTACTCTAGAATGGACCATCGTGGGTATCTAGGTCATGTCTTCTCTGAGGCCTGCCATCTTGTCAGGGGGGAGGAGTGAGGTGCTGGTTGGGGGATAGCAGCACCTCAGGACGTGGAATTAGGAATGCAAATGTTTTTGAGAAATTGGAAACGTGGAGATAGGGCGCTAGACCCCAAAGTCCAGCAGGGCACTTGCCCTCCAGCCCAGGAGGCCAAGCCTTCATGGCAAAGCTCGGCTGTGAGTGAACGACTGCCCTGCAATAATAACACAGTTCAGTGGCTTCAGAATTTTGCAGTGACCCACAGCAAGAAGTACATTTTATGCCTCCAGCCAAAACTAGCACACACAAATAGGCATAATTAAAACAAAATTCTCATATTTATTTTCATATATGCAACATAGTTTGACATTTTCAGTTCGATTCTCTCCTATTATTATTTTTAAGGCTGGTCATAACCCTCTGCATTGCTTTCAGGACCTGCAGGGTGAGAATCGTTGCCCAAGGATAACTGAAGAAAGAACAGTATCTTCATTTCATGGGATGAGGAGTGTGTGGCTGCCAAGGACGACTGTCGTGTGCGCCAACACCATTAACCTTAAGTAGGTGACGAAGGCTCAGAGTCCTCCGTTGTTAGGAAAACACCGGCCATAACCTGTTAAGTATTAATTGTGCATTGGGAAGAGACAAAGAGATTTAGAGGAAGAGAGAGAGAAGAAAGGCCCTTTCAAAACGTTCATGCTTTTGCCCTCCTTGGGCTCAGGAGTGGAGTGGCGGATACAGCAGAAGGAAGACATAAAAGACACAGCAGAATGCCAGAAGAATCTTTCTGAAGAAGAAATTACTCATATTCCTCTTTTTATCAAGCACACAAAGTCAGAATCTGCTAGTTAGTTAATCTGCAGATCGAAACTCGTTCTTGGTCCAGAGAAGAGAGAGGATTATAGGTAGGAGCTAAGCAGACAGCATGAACTTTTTAATAACACCAAGTTCACAAATATTTTTTCTCCCACTCTTGGGAAAGTAGAAGGAAATAAATTAGAGGCACATGCCAGGACCTTCAACCTCCCTGCCTCCCACTAGCATCTAGAACAACTAAACATCAAGCATCCCTTAGTGATTTCCTCTTTGTGTGAACATGCATGAGCGATGGGAAAGAGATATACTTGAGGCCAGTACATTTTTAACTCCCTGGGAGGTATTTTTTTAATCTAAACATGCCTTCATTTGGGCCTTCAAAGATGATATAATGAAGCCACTTTCCCTGAGTGCCGTATCTTATTCTATCAGCAACTTTTTATAGACTTGCACACTACATCAATTAACACCTTTTAACTCAGGACAAACTCCTCCTCTGGAAATAGTTCAATCCTAAAGGAAATGCAGATATGGGAAGGGCCAAAGTTGTTCGATAGTCAAGAATTTAAGCATTATCCTCTGTCCCAAACAGCAACAGTGGAATTTGCTGTGAGTTTAGGCTATGCCACTGCCAAAGGCAGGTGCACCGAACACACACACACACACACACACACACACACACACACACACACACACACCTTACTTTTTTTTACATAAAACTTTATTTTTGTTTGAAGCCCTCATTCTACTACCTGGCAGAACCTTAACATTTGTCAATTCAGGATAATTTCTTTTCAGCATTTTCCAGCTTCCCATTTCTCTCTTGGGTTGTACCTTCCGTTCTGGAGGCTTTCTGCTGGGCTCCTGGCTGTCACTGATGACATCCTGCCACTCCCTGAAGGGCCATACGCCCACCCACCTGGGGCTGGGCAGGTCACGCGTCCTCCCTGCTACAGACTCTCAGCGGAACAGCCTGTCCTTCCCAGGTCTGTGTGTCCCACTTTCCCCAACAGCTATTCCTGTTTGGTGTTTCAGGAATATTCAGCTGTCTACACTGAAGTGGAAATTCTCATTAGATCCCAGAAAAACATACTTGAAGCTCCAGGATGGGTTACTCCAACAGTCTGATTTCCTTTCACTTGAAAATATGTGAAATGTAATAAGCGGGGCATATGCTACTTTCTTGGGACCGAGTCAGTGTGGTTACTTCTGGAAAGCAAGTGCTTCAGGATGAGGAAAATCAGTGTGCTAAGCGTGCTCTGCTCACCCCTCCCGCGTCCCTCTGGGTTCTTCCCCACCGTGCTTGGTGCCTCGGGGACACCGCCTGTCTCTCCTCGGGTCTCTGCCCCCTGACTCCGGTGTCGTTCCTGCCAGAAGTGCTGGCAGAAGATCAAAGGGCGGGAGGCTGGGAAGAGGGGTATACGGCTCTGCCTGCTCCTTTCCTTCTGAGTCACAGGTGGGCAGAGGCTGCTCTCCCTTCCCGAAAGCTGCAGGGTTGTTGGTGGCGGTGTCCTGCAGTCACAGCCACAGTCACAGTGAGGCTGTCTCTCTCTCCCTCTCCGGGGACCACTCCCTGCCCTGCCCGGCCTTTTAGGCCTAAGGATGGCCCTGGGTCTCCAATGTGTCCCCACCCCTTGTTGGCTTCCCTTCATCCTGCCCACCCACGGCTTTGTAAAGAGTTCCTTCACTGAACTCCCGCTAGCTCCCCTGCGTGCCCGTGCCATCTGTTTTCTGCCGGAACCTGACAGAAGCAGTTAGGTCTACAGACGCTCACCGGTGGGAGGACCCTGCTTTCTGTCGCTACAGAGTAACACCTCCTGGATCTGCTGGGGGACAGGTTACGATGGAACAGAGAGCCTATTCACACCCCGTGGTATTAGAGCCAACACATCCATCCCGCTGACTGTCATATTTATAGCCCCTTCAAAGGGGACCACCCTGTCCTCAGCCCCTGAGGATGAGGCAGCCCTGGGTGGCCATTTCTTTCCCCATGTGTTTCTGCTCTTTTTTTTTGTCCCCATCTGTCTCCCTAAAGCTGGCGCAGGACCTCATACCTGGGACGAGGACAATGAGTTCTTAGGTTGACAGCAACCTGTGTCATGCTTAGCTCGAAAAGTCGAACCAGACCTGTCAGTGTCTTCCTTCCAAAACGTGACTCTGAAAAAGCGTGAAGACATTGGTAGCTGCACCTGACGTGGACAGGTGGACAGAGTCACCGGGCAGAAGAAAGTCCTCATGGAAGGGGGACCACCGAGGGTCCCGCCACCCGGAGATCCTGAGGAACGAGGAGCTGTGATAAGCAGCTGGGGGGCTCTGCACAGCAGCGGGAGGGAGCGCAGCGGGGAGGGGGAGGCCACAGAGCGGCTCCGCCGAGCGGGGTAACAGCAGAGCCCTTGAGAAGAGAGACCTCTGAGCCATTCCAGAACGCTCGTGTAGAAGAAGCAGGGGGGCCTTCCGGACAGGACGGCTTCTCATGAAGCGTCTGTTTGCCTGACGAGAACACAGTTCTTACCAAGACGCTTTACGTCTCATTAGAGGGACTTCAGAGGAGCTGCTAGACTCGCCAGGGGCCCTGGGTCGGGTCCTCATGCTCCCGCCGCTCCGGATGCCATCTGGACGGCTGTCCCGGCTCCCAAGGGATGAGGTTCCTGGGACATCTCCGAGCAGGGTCGTTAAGAGCATGGTCTGTGGAGCCAGCCTGTCTGGGTTTCTAGCCCAGGTTTGTCACATAGCTATGTCGCCTCTGGGCAAACTGCTGACTTCTCTGTCTCTGTTTTCTCATCTGTAAAATGAGGATAATAACTATACCCCTCTCGCGAAGTCAGTGTCAGGATTAAATAAGTTAATACATGGAACAGTGAGGAAGTCATGGTGTTTCCTAAAATTGTTATTAGTATCACTTGCACAACCCCAATTCCCCTCTTCATTAGATGTTAGTGAGAGGGGGGGCCGGGGGGCGAGGGTGGGGGAGGGGCGGTCAGCAGCGGGGGTTGGGGGGCAGCAGCGGTGGGGAGGTTAGCAGGGGTGGAATGTGGGGCCTTCAGCATCTGCCTGCCGGTACCCCATCCCTATTACCAGCTGCACGACTTTGCAACTTACTTCATTTTCCATTTCCCCACCTGCAAAATTGGAATCATAATAACAGCCACCTTGAAAGGTTGTTGGAGGCGCCCAATGGACAACGCATAGGGCGGATTTCACAGGGCCTGGTGCACAGGAAACACTGAGCAAAGCTGAAGTGTTATCACTGCTCGGGTTAGAGTATATGAACCCCTCTCCATTAAAGCAGTCTGTCTAAAACAGGACTTTTTCATTCACGTGGAGCTCTTTGGCCTAAGGTGTCTCTATCTTTGCTTAGTTCTAAAAGTGAGCTTATGTTAATACTGATCCTTCAAATACAGAGAACTTATGAAGTTATTGGTGATGTCAGTTTCTAGATGTCTTCCAAATCTGAAATAATTAAATACACTCATCAGAGCCTACAGTTGAATACATGCGCTCCTGTCCTGTGTACTGAGCATCCGTTGGGCTTGACCCCAGGAGCTAGTATCATAAAGACGAATAGGTCCTTACCCCTGACCATGAGGAGTCCGCAGTTCAAGGGGGGAGGCGGGCACGTGAGCGCGTAGTTCCCGTGCAATGTGATACTTCCTCTGAAGGAGACCCTCCCCAAGGGCAATGACAGCTCCGAGGAAGGGGGAGTTAACCTACGTGCAGGCAGAGGTGGGAGCAGCCTCCAGGAAACCTTAGTACATCACCTTTGAGTTGGGTCACGAAGGATACATAGGAGCTCACCAGAAAGAGAAGGAATGCGTGGAAGCGAAGGAAATGCATTGTGGGAGAAGGAACAACGGTCCACAGACCCGAAGCTGTCCGGGAAGGGGGAGAGGGAGAGGCGGGGAGGGAAGGAGAAGGAGATGGAATTGTGTCAGAGCCTAATCAAGAAGGGCCTCCTAGGAATGGAAAGGAATTTGGAGCCCATCTGCGGGCAGTGGAGAGGAGGTCAGATGTTTACAAAGACAATGTGACCATTTTCTGGTTTCACTCTGGCAGCAAGCATGGTGGACAAGAGACTGGACACAAAAATGACCCAATCCCAGCACACCTGAAATGCAAATGTGGAAAAGTTGAAAAGCTTAGATCTTTTCCACAGAATGTTTGGGAGCCAATCCAGTATGAAATCTCTCACTGTCTCTCAGGAGTGAGAATCCACTTGGCACAGATGGAGATAAGCGATGCATCTCAAGGGGGAGGACAGAGGAGGATGGGCAAGGTCCCCGTTCCATGGCCTTAACTTTGGCCAGAAGCGCTGTTACCTCACTTGACTTTCAAGCACTCTGCCATCAGGGTGATTAACTCAAGCCAAGTTCAGAGACACCCACCACTGTCAGGGTAAGACAAACTCTTGGACCTCCTTTCTCAGGTGTATGCTCTGGGTTCCTGACTGCAAATCTTCTCCACTGCTCCCAACAGACATTTGTAAGAGTTTCCAGGTCAGCCGAGGTCTGGACTGCCATGGAGAAGAGGGGGAAAGCTTCGGGGACACAGGGAAAGGCACGAGAAGGGCAGCTCTCCTGGGATTTGCCGAGGACAGAAGGAGCAAGGAGCAACACGTTTATTCTTCGAAGCAGCGTCAGCTCTGCTCACTAGAAAACCAGCCAGTAGGAACTACAATCGGCTTTAAGTGACTTTGGCAGGTGAACGCAATCAAATCCCAGAGGAAAAGGCAAAACCCCAGAAGCCCGGCCCAGGTGCAGAGTTTGACTGGATCTCCGCCACCAGAGGGGTCCCCAGATGCTGCCCAGGGGAACTTGAATATGCCCACTCCTCTCCATCTTCATCCTTCGAATATGCCACAGGAAACATCACGCTAATTTTTTGGAGGAAAATGGCACCATACTTTACTGATAAAAAATGGCCCAACACTGTGATAAGCTCTTTATAAAGTCAGATTCTAGTGGCTGTGGTTGTCATGGCAATCTAACCCCAAGAGATCAGGGACCCGTAGGGCTTATTTGTGGGTTTGTGTTTTTAGTGCATCTATAATACCTGTTATCTGATCTAAGACCTACCAGGTCACTTTCCTATTCCTGAACGGCAAACAGCCGTTTCAAATTGGAAACAGCCCACAACCAGCCAAATGGACCCCACATTAGCTTTGGACCTCTCACCAAAGGCCCCACGTGGGCACCACACACACACATCCTGTGTCCCCATATTACAGCTGCATCAACAGAGGCACGCGGTGAAGGGACAGCCCCGGGATCGCCCAGAGAGCCCCTGTCTGAGCCAAGAATAAGATCTGGGCCTCCTGACTCTTGCTCTATTCCCCTAATGCTCTCTGCCCTTATAAGGTGATTAAATGGTCCTTTTTCTCCTTAAAAGGGGGGGAGTGGTGGGAAGTGGGGAGGGGGAAGAAGAAGGGGGCAAAATTAATTTGAATGCAACTATTTTGCACAAGCCTCAGAACACTGTAGTTCTTTTATTCGTTTGGAAGGAGTGGGTATACAGAACAGCTTTGTTTTTCAATTCATTCACTTCCACAGAAAAAGGCCACCCTTTCTGTTTATACTAAAGGGACTGGATGTCGGAGCCATCGCCATGTGTGTGGTGTAAATAAGAAAGGCCACCGATGGAGATCCGTCCCTTTCATGATGAGGAAATAAAAGTTAGTTACTTGGGATCCAGGGGAAGTTTCTTACTTACCAGATGTCAGCTTTTATTTTTTGTTTTCCCAAAGTAGGTAAAATAGCTGTGGTTTTGCATTCATTCCCTTTAATTTTTAGAGCGCTGGTGACTTCGAAAGCGCTTCTACAGACATAAATGCTTTCATGGGAAAGGAAGGCATCCAGAAAACACACCCGAGATGAGGGACATCCAGAGAACAAAGTCGGTCCGGGTTATCATGGGACAATGACATCCCTGCAGCCTTGTAGCTCGGAGCTGGCTGTCGGTAATTCCTTGGCCAAGATAACCAGGCCCCTGAGGGGTTCGCTGATTACTGTTGTAACATCTCACTGATAAAGGAATGCGATATTTGTGCATGTCTGTTGCAAGAAGATAAATCTGGTTGTGCACACGGGCCAGAGGTGACAAGGGGATAGCAATAACAGATCTGGACTTTTCAAATCCTCCATCTGCAACATTTGCCCCAGTCCAGTTCTTTAGCACCCCTGCCCCAAACAGCAACTCTTGACAAGGTTTGCAAGGAATAGGATGGGGTCACTCATTTCATCGTCCAGAACTCTCTGAAAACAGAACTCTTAACTACAGCGTGTTTGTAATTCATCTCCAGTTATACTTGCACGATTAAAATATATAGCAAAGAAAACATTTTGGTAACGTCCGTGTTGACCTTTGAACTTGTGCTTTGCTCCATCAGTGTTGTTTGATTTACAAGGAAGTGACAGTTTGTTTCTGTCTTAAGCTTGTAATTTTCACTCGAGTCCAGCAGTGACCTCAAAGGCACAGGCCAACTCTTGTGATCAGGGGTGGGTCAGTGACTCAGAGAAACAGGCTTCATTTCCAAGTAGTAATGCAGGAAGTTTGGATGAGCCTGACCTTCCCAAATTCCCAGGCTGGAAGTTCGAAGGCCCAGCTGGTGCATGATGTTGGACTAAGTTTGGAGTGAGTCAGTCATTCGCCTGAGCCCCAAGATAGCACATCACCTCAGACAGGTGTGGACTTGAGAAACGAATCTCCTCCCTCACCTTTACGATGCCACACCTTTCACGCCGTCATTTCCCGCCTCGCTCCGGTGGCTCTGAGCCGGCAGGATGGCTGATAAACTGGCGTAGGCCCTCTACACTTGATAAAAGCGCAAATGCTAGAAAAAGCTCGCCAGAGAAACCCATCTTACTGTTCGTTTTGATCCCAAGGAAGCTTGAAGCCTCATTAGCATTCGGAACCCCTTGTCCTTAAGGGTTGAGGCTCCACAGCTACTAACATGCCCAGAAACAGGGCTTCCTGGGCAGTGTGCTCGGCTAACCATTCTACCCAGAAGTCTCCCCCCTGTCTGATCCCCCACATCCGGCCCTTTACCAAGACGCCGCAGTTCTACCCCCACTGTCTGTCCCCGTCCATCCGTCCCCTGCGCTGGGAGCCTCCTCTCACTGCCTCCCCTCAGGCCCTACAGCCAGCTCTCCCTACGCAGCAGGGAGCCAGGCGGATCTTTCCGAAACATGCATCAGATGGAGCCAACCCCCCACTTAGAATCATCTAATGGCTTTCTGTTGCACCAAAAATAAAGCACAATGTTCAACATGACTCCGAAAGCTGCCGGTGATCTGGTTCCTTCCTGCCTTCCCAGCCCAGCTGCGGGCCCCTCTCCCCTGCCCACACTCCAGGCCAACGGCGCGGGCCTGTATTCGGCTGCTGGACCATGGCAGAGCCAAACTCTCCCGGACTCCCGGGACTCGCAGGGGCCGGGAACGCTCTTCCTCCTGCCTCTGGGCCTGGACGGTGCCGACCCACCAAGCAAGCTCCAGCCAGTGATCTGTAAGGGCAGCACTTCTTAAACGCTTCCACTCTCCCAAACACAGACTTCAACCCACTTTGATAGTTACCCCTCCCTGCGCTTCTCACAGTTAATCATTACATTTCTGTATCATTGTTCGGTCCCTAGCGGTCTCTCCTTGTGGACGGGTGCATGCCTATGAATATCCAATATCCTCTCCTTTAATACAAGAACTCGGGCTTTTACCATCGTGACCCGCCTGAAAAACCTACATTTCCCGCTCTCCCTGTGGCTGGTTGTGGCCAGGTAACTAGGTTCCCTTCCCCGTCCACCTTCTTGGTTGTGACCGGAGTGGAGCTATGACGGGTGAAGCTTGGGTGGCCATCTTGGGCCTTGAGGTGGGAGTCACAGGCTTGCAGTGCCTGCCACAGCAAGGAAGAGCCTGGGTCCCTGGTGAAACCAAAATAGCTTCCATGTGGGCCTCGGACTGTCAAATTTCAGTGCCCCCTTCATAGGAGAGAAGCAAACTTCCATCTTGTTTAAGCTGGTTTTGTTGTTATTGATCTGCATGGAACGAGTATCTACAGAAAAGTGAATGCACTGGATTGTGAAGGATAGACTAATAACTGAGTTTCTCTCCCATCTTCTCTGGGGAAAGAAAGGGGAGCACAGGCAAAGTTCTAGGTCTCTAGAACCTTTGGGTCTTTCATGTGCCATGGGTTTGAGATCTGTTCAACATCTTTTTACAGTCTCACACATCTTTGGCAAAGGTTTTCTTTTCTCTCTTTGAAAAACTGAAATTTCACTTTGTTTCTTACCATAATCTGCTTGTAAATTAGGTCACGAAATTTATTGAGCCAGCTTTTTAGACTGCATGTGAGTTAAGGTTCTCAGATCTATGTTATATAGGATTATGTTCTAAATATAGCTTCATTATATGAATCAGTGAATTTGCAAAGAGAACACCTGCAGATCATATGTCTCAATAAGACCCTGACATCCCTGATGAGGAAGCTGGCATCCGGAGAGGTAACAGGCAAGGCTCATGTTGGCTCAAAAACAAATGCTTAAGGTCAATCTGAAGTCAACACAAGAGAGTGCCTATGGAGTTCTCACTCACGGGCTTCTTACATTAATTTCTAACACCAAGGAAAAAAGGGACTTGTGCTCAAGGAAGGTTGTATCAGGGCTCAGCAAACTAGGACACATGGACCAAATCCAGCCAACTCCCATTACGTACAAATAAAGTTTTATTGAAACACAGCCACACCAACTTGTTTATGCATTATCTGTGGCTACTTTAGGACTTTAATGTAAGTAGTTGAAACACAGACCGTATGGCCCACAAAGCCAAAAATATTTACTACCTGGCACTTTACAGAAAAATGTTGCCGACCTCTGGTTTATGTGATCAGGACATGTTTTTCTCAGGTACTTCTTCATTGCTCCAATTATGAGAAAACAGAATGTTCTCCCAGAAGTACACTTCACATTCCCAGTGAGACCCTACCCATGCCTGCTGTGTCCCTTTTTAAGTGTGCACTTTGGATTTTTGAGCTCTACCCTGTGGGCGCCTCCCCCCTTTGTGGCATGTGCATGCCTCCTGCCCCTTCTGCAGAGATGGAGGGAGGTTGGCCTTAGTCCTTTTCTGGCTAGGTCCTCCCCATCTGCCCTCCCCATTTGGGGGCTGCTGATGCCCAGGGAGGAAGAACTTCTCCCTACCTATCCTAAGAACGGCCTCACCCCTTCCCTAGACTAAATCCACCTGGGGTTCCCCCTGAAGGTGGAAATTGTTCTTTGCTGAAGAGTAAGGCTGTGCGGCTGCCCCCTAAAGGTGCCACCAGGGACAGAGTCCCTCACCAGCCACTTGGCTGCTATCTTACCCGCAGGGGTGAGGCCTCTCCACCTCTCCTCTCCCAGGAGGCCCCTAAGTGCCAGGTCTCCAGCCTGGAGGATGGCTCACGTGGAAGTACTCTTCTTGTCCACGGTCTCCCTTCTCCTCAATCCCAGCATGCATTTCCTCTGAGATTTCCCCTGGTTGGGGTCCTCCATCCCCACTCCCTCTTCAGAGAGGGGTGACTTCTGGCCCCAGCATCTGACTGCGGGCAGTGGAGGGGACAAAGCTCCAGTCTAGCCTGCAACTCATCCTCTCCTGAAGCTCCTGAAAGCAGACGTACGGTGTCTCCAGGCAGCTTAATTTCCTTCTGACAGTGTGTATCCACCACCAATACAAACCAGTGAGAAACTTGCTGGTTCTCCCTTCAGCAGATCTCTGAGGTACAACCTTATTACCCTGGGAAATATTCGCTCTTCCTGCCAGGACACCTCAAAGCTTCCCCACAGTAACTGAAAGCCAGAGGCACCTTCCCTTCACCCTGCCTCCCCATGTTCCTTCCTGATGCTCGAAGACCTTCCTCCTCTTTCCAGGAAAGCATGAGTTTGTCACCCCACAGAAACTCCTCTCCCTGTCTCTTGCTGTATTTTATCCTCCAAGGCTGCAGGGTAGCAATGGGGACCCTGAAACTTCCATTTGGTTCAGTTGTTTTTAAGATTCTATTCCTGGGAAAGGTTTGCGATGAGCCTTCCCAGGTAAGGGGGGCAGAACAGCATTCTTATACTTCCCTCTCCTGAAGTCCCATCTGCACAAGCTTTTCCCGGCCACTGCCAGTCTCCCTGACCTGAGCAGATGGCCCTGGCAGAAACGTAGAAGGCAGGGTTCTGAATCATTTGGCATTTAAAGACCCTGGGGTTATTGCTGAGCATGAAGGAAAAATATAACAATAATAATAATAGCCGACTATTGTTAATTATTTGTCATTTCAGGGTTTACATATATTCTGTCACTTGTTCTGCAAAACAACTTCATGTGGCAGGAAATAGTATTATCCAGTTTTATAGAGGCACAGAGATTAATCTTCCAGGGAAATCTGCCTGTGAATCCCACTCGTACGCCTGGGCTGCGCTGGCTGCCGCCCTGGCCCCTGGTCGTGCAGCTTTCCCAGGAGATCTGGCAGTGCCATTTCAAAGCCTTTGACCTGGCAGTTCTACATCTTGGAATTTTTCCAAACCAAACCAAAGACGTGGGCAGATATGTCTATGTAAGAATGCTCGTAAAAATCTTTCGCATTCATGTAAAAAAATTAGGAATGACCTGAATATCCAACAATAGGGCATTAATTATGTAAATTGCAGAATATATGATAGATTATCACAAAACTATTAGCAATTAATGTGTAGAAAGATACATATGGAAATGGGAAATTACTGTATATTGAGAAGTGAAGACATCAGATTATAAAACAGTGTCCCATAATCTTAAAAAAATGAACACATCAGGACAAAAAAAGACTGGAAAATCTCTAAAAATTAACAGTGGTTATCTCTGGATGGTGGTATTTTGGTGCTATTTATTTTTTTAAGTGACGTTCTATACAAAAAAGTCAACAACAATGAAATCTTTACACTTACCTGTATAGAGGGCCATTCACAAATCTCTCATACCAAAAAGGATTTGCTATCTCTCTCTCTCTTTTATTTTCATTAAGTTACTACATTGTATGGAAAATGAGACTCTCTGGATTCTACAAAGGCAATTGTCTTTTCATCTCAGCTCTGAAAAAAAGATCAAAATGGATTTCTCATTGGTGAAAATAACTTCATAACTGGGGTTGAAGAATAACACCAAATAGAGTTTAACACCAAAGACATATAATAGACCCATCTATTCTGGCCTACCGAAGCCAGAACTCAAGACTATCTTCATCTAATTACACAAAACGTAATTTATGCAAAAAGAGAGAGAGAGAAGAAATTGCAGGAAAAAATACGCGTTCAACTGTTTGCAAATTCTCTAATGTTTATTTGATAAATAAATTTAATATTAATAAATATTAATGTCACCAAGCTAGATTTCATGAAGAAAAGCTTTAATAACAAATGTTTGGGAAGGTACCCTTTGAGATGATTGAACTCAAAATACAGCTGGCAGAAAAGGGAGAAAGAGGGAAGAAGGAGAAGTTGGGGCAGGGGTAGGAGGTAGAGTGGGGAGAGGAGAGGGAAAGGGAGGAGAAAGGGGAGTGTGGGATAAGAAGAAATATGGATCCGGCTAGAATGAGATGTAATCTCTATCTCCTACAAGGGAGCTGAATTGAGGCAATGTTCCATCTTGAGATCTTGAGCTCTTCCGAAACAGCCCGTGCTGTAGCACCAACAGTATCAACATCACCTGGGAGTTCGATGGAACTGTAGTCTCAGACTCCACCCCAAAACTACTGGATCAAAATCTGCACAAAATCCCCAGGTTATTCAAATGCACATTAAAGTTGAAGAAGCGCTAATCTGCTCGTCGTCCAAAGCCCATGGCTATTATGGAATTACTTAGAAAAAAACTGAGTCTCCCATCTCTCTTTAGTGACCCCTAGTGGCCAGCCCCAAAGATCCGTAATACAGGATGGCTGTATTTTGAGCTCCAGCATAAACCAACACCTGTCTAACCTTCCACCAGTAGATCAATCCAAGGTCTCAAACACTTGGAAGATTAGAATCCCAGCCGGCCATCACAGTAGAAGATCTGAGGTCGTCCAGTGCAAGCTGGGAGGGTATATTTTTCTGCACATTGCTGGTGTTGCACTTCAAAAACATTCCTGAATGAGATTACTCTCTGTGAGTATCTGAAAAATACTGAAAACTAACTTTGGGTCTCTTGACTGCAGACAAATCCAGATGATCCATTTTTTACATTACCAAGTGCATCTTATATATTGCCTCTCGAACTGGTCATCAGCAAAGTCTTTATTTAAAAAAAAAAAAATGTGTCCCTTTCCAGGCTGGTCAATGTTCATCTGGCCATGGAATTTATATTGTGGTTTGAGTTTTATGAGAAAAGTAGGCAAGTTCAAGGTCTTGCAGAGGTGAGAGAAGCACCCTAGACATCATCTGGAACATTTCCCAGAGTGTATTTCATCTGCAGAATATTAATAGACATTACAAAGAGCGTTCCAGAATCAAATTAATTTGGGAAACACTGGGCTGAACAAAGGTGGAAAGAGTTCTTTACTGTAGGAGTTCTCAGAGCCTTTATTAAATTAAGATGCCTTGTAGGTCTCCAAAGCAATTCTTTCATAGAACACACACACGGTTATTTTCTTGTTTTTGTTTTGTTTACTCTTGGGGAAATCTGATCTCTGGAACCTCAGAGTTGTTGAGTAGCTCACCGTCAGTCATCATGCTAACAGCAGTGCCCACACCTTCTGATGCTTAATCCATTGCTCTTGCACCCGAAATTGCTTCCCATCATTCTGAGCTTATCTATCAACCCATCCACCATTTTGTGTTCTATGGATAAATGCAGAAGTGTGGAGGAGAAAAAAAAATGGCAGGGAGAAAAGAAAGGAAGGAAGAATAAAAGTGAGGGAAAAGAGGAGAACGGAAAATGAGAACTTTGCATCAATTTGGAAGAGGGGACTTGGAAGCAAATCACCTGAATGGAGACTGATTTTCTTTGATGCTTTTTCTCTAAAGCAATGAGCTGCTGCGAACTGGTCACAAGAATTCACATCAGACCACTAATGCATGGTTCAAGTGGTCCAAAATGCTACACCCCACATTGATGGACACAAAATGTTCATTTCTTCAGTTTACAAGGAAGCTGTAGACACATGTCCATGTGTCCATACATGTCACCGCTGGGTCCTTCAGTACTCTTGGTGGCATGTCTTTACTGGTGGGGTCTGTCTTCTTCAGAGGAAGTCTATCTACCATAAATTTTCAGATCCTTGCTTCCTCATCTCTGCCCACAATTGCATAAGGTCCAATCTCTATAATAAATTCTTCATTCTGTAATATTCATCGTGGTCAGCTTCTCTGAGCCCTGTCTGACACAACCCTAAACACTGGCTCTTGTGTTCTTCTACTCAGATTTTGATGTTTCCTGTTGGGAGGTCCAAATATTAGATTCCAGTTGCACTTCACTCTGCTTTCCTTTCATGGACCATCAGGCTTCTTTCCAGCCTTCACTTTTGCTTTGAACCTCCTGGCCTGAAAATGGCATCTTTAGATACTGCTTCTTGCCACAAGCCCAAGATTTTCTCTATTTCTCACCCTCTCACCATGTCTGACAAAGTTCTCTAGTCAAAAAGAAAGCAAGTGCAAGTAAGTTGATGCTACATTCATAGTACCAAAGAATTTAAAGGTAGTATAAAGGTTTTACCTTCTATGACTGAAACTTAGAAGTCAAGGGTTTGTAGAGCTAAAGATAATGAAATGTGGTTCCTCAGAAAGTTAAAAATAGAGCTACGTTATGACCCAGCCATTGCACTACCGGGTGTTTACCCCAAAGATACAGATGTAGTGAAGAGAAGGGCCATATGCACCCCAATGTTCATAGCAGCATTGTCCACAATAGACAAATTTTTGAAGGAGCCGAGATGCCCTTCAACAGATGAATGGATAAAGAAGATGTGGTCTATATATACAATGGAATATTACTCAGCCATCAGAAAGAATGATCACCCAACATTTGCATCAACATGGACGGGACTGGAGGAGATTATGCTAAGTGAAATAAGTCAAGCAGAGAAAGACAACTATCATATGGTTTCACTCACTTGTGGAACATAAGGAGTAACAGGGAGATCATTAGGAGAAGGAAGGGAAAAATGAAGGGGGGAGGTAAACAGGGGGAAGTAACCACGAGAGACTATGGACTCCGGGAAACAAACTGAGGGCTTCAGAGGGGAGGGGGTGGGGGGATGGCCTAGCCCGGTGAAGGATATTAAGGAGGGCACATATTGCATGGAGCACTGGGTGTTATATGCAAACAATGAATCATGGAACGTTATACCAAAAGCTAATGATGTATGGTGACTAACATATCATAAAAATAAATAAATATAAAAAAATAAATAAAATGTGGTTCAAAGAGCAGTGATCCTTCTAGTTGGTGCTATGAGAATAATTCATTATAGGTTAGTTTAACTGCTTTCAGGTGCTTATTTCTAGCTCTTACTAATACGTGATATATGAACACTTCTCTTCAGTCTTGGTGTAGTAGCAGGATGCTAGTTTTTAAACATCAGACTTGAGGTGGTCATATGTGTCATAAAATGAGTGCTCTGACTTCATCAGCGTTAATGCCCCGTAATACGATGTTTAAAAAAGCAGAGGGATTACAGACTGTTCCATCCATGCAGCGCTGCTGGGCATGTCCCTTTGGCTTCCTATTGACTAGACTATTTTACAGCTCTGTAGGGAGAGAGATTAACTTGTACAACATTGATAGCAAAGAGAAATGATTCTTGTTTGAGAGCAATGCAAATGATTCCTGCTCATTACAACACAAATGAATTATGTCCAGTAGAGATGCATTCAGTTTCCATCTGATGGAGAAGATAGCCCCAAACAACCCCCAGACATTACAGATTATTACTCTGTAGAATATTAAACAGTTTGGCATCTGTTAGCAAGTTTATTTTTCAGCATTCTTTAGTCTGCCTATGTAAATCTGTTCTTCAAAATCTCCTTTGAAACCAGTCTTAACATTTTACTGGTTCCCTTACTAAAGAGTTCCATACAATTTTGACATGTATATAATTTATATTTGTATATGAGTCATTTTTTTAACTTTTTGAAAAGTATACTGTACCAATAGCCAAAATGATGGTCATTGTTTCATTTATACTTGCTTCGTGGTATTTATATCATGTTAATATAAACCAAGTGTGATGTTCCGACTCATTTAAAAATAATTTCAAAGGGAAGCTTCCCTGGTCTAAACTTCTCCTCCCATACATTCTAAAATAGTTCGATGTCTTATAGCCTAGTCAGTCTCAATATTCCAAGTATTCCAACAATATGAAGTTTCCTCAAAAAGTTAAAAAATTTAAATATCAGATGATCCAGTAATTCCACTACTGGGCATTTATTCAAAGACAACAAAAGCACTAGCACCTCACAAAGCACGAAAGCACTTCACAGAGATATATGCACCCCTATGTTTATCGCAGCATTATTTACAATAGCCAAGAATGGAAACAACTTACCTGTCCATCAATAGATGAATGGATAAAGATGTGATACACAGACACACACACACAGTGGAGTATTAGCCATATATAAGAATGGAATCTTCCATTTATGACAACATGGATGGACCTAGAGGTATTATGTTGAGTGAAATAACTCAGAGAAAGACAAATACCATATGCTTTCACTTATATGTAGAAGCTAAAAAACAAAACGAATGAACAAACAAACCAAGAGAAAACAGACTCCTAAATATCAGGAACAAACTGATGGTCACCAGAGGGGAGGGTAGTCGAGGAACGTGTGAAATAGGAAGAAAAAAATGTCAAAGGGCAGCTGTCCTGGTCTTAACTTCTCTTCCCATATAGTCTAAAATACTTGGATGCCTTACCACGTAGTATATCTCAATATTCCAAACACCATAACATATACCTGGAGAGGTTAGAGACCCACGTGAGCTAGGTGGGGCCCTCCATCTTGACTCAGCTCTCATTACACCGATGAGAACATGTAGAACCATGGGAGCTTGAGATGCCTAAATCTCTTACTTCTTCTTGTAGAATAAAATTGTAAGAAGAGGATTCCAGGCAACCACAATTGACATATTAAAGTAGACTCAAGAGTTGAGAAGTATCGCAGTATTTATTTTACCAAAACAAATAAGTGAAATAAACAAATCAAGCACACAAATTGTACAAGGCAACTAAAACCATGGGAATTCTCTTAAATTCTTCTTGTCCTTTGTCTTTACCTCTGCAATGGCCCTTATCACTCAATTCTTTACTAGTCTCATTTACGGTTGGATGTTATCCAATCCTTTCTACAGCAACTCTGTTGATGTTGGGTAATCTGTCCCACAGTGCCCAGCATCCTGGCCTTCTTGCATTCTTTGCTCCTCCCTTCTTCCATATCCTGCTCTCCTTCTGCAGGTGGCATGCTCTCTCTCTACTGAAAGTTCTGTGTGAATGCACACACACACACACACACACACACACACACACACACACTCCATGACTCCTGTTCATCCTTCAGCTCAGACGGCATTTCTCAAGGAAGCTTTTGTAGCCACTCCAGACCACAGCAGACTGTCCCGCTTTACACCCTCATAGACTTTGTGCTTTTCCTTCCAAGCTCTTGTATGTGATTATTTGTCTCTCTCCCTCATTGTCAATAAAATCCGGGATCATTGTATCACCACTGTATCCCCAGGCCTGGCAGAATGCCTGGTACATAGAAGGTGTTCTTGAATGAATTAATAAGAGCTCAATGCCTATTTGTTACATGGATGAATAGATGGTTGTTTGGTCTGTTATAGTCCCTAAAAGCAAAAGAAGCTGTTAAAATAGTGTGACTCTGACTTACTGTTAATGTCTGAATAAAAGGGACCATTCAAATTTTAGACTGAGTTTGACAACGTACTGTGTTGGTGAGTTGTGGGGAGTCATTCCCCCACATTTCTAGGGGGAACTGGTAAACCTCTTTGAAGGACAATTTGGCAAAAGCTTTAAAAGATTACAAAACTCACAAATCTTTTGATCCAATAATTCCACTTTCAGAAATACATTTTCTCTCTACGCTTAACATTCATGAAATAATCTTTCAGTGGTATTGGTGGTGGCAGCTTCTAGAATAGTAAACTACTGAAACAACCTAAACAACCAATGACAGGAGACTAATTAAATGTCTAATAAATAATTAAATAATATTATGCAATGAAAGTTCCAAGCAACAGAATACTTTGCAGCCATTAAAAAGAATGAGAAAGGTTTATACATATTGATATGGAATAATCTCGAAGGTTATTATACCACGAAGTGAAAGAACTGCTGCAGTGCACTTGTGCTTTTGTGTATGCATAGGATGTTTCTGAAAGTAGCTATCACAGATTGGTCCCAGGAGTTGTTTTGGGGAGGGGAGATGTGTGGCTACAGGGCAGGGATAGGAAAGAGATTTCGGTTTCATTGTATACACGTTTTTAACGTTTAGTGGTGTACCATTATCATGCATGATTTATTCCAGCAACTAGCAAATGCAAGTCTAAAAAACGTTTAAAAAAATATAACTATTGGTGTAGTAGCTGAAAAAAATGTTAATGAGAGTGAGATCTGGATGAAGTTTCATTGATGTTGCTTTGATTTTTCTTTCTTTTTTTAAAAAAAAGATTTTATTTATTTATTTATTTATTTATTTATTTATTTATTTATTTATTTGACAGAGAGAGAGACAGCCAGAGAGAGAGAGAACACAAGCAGGGGGAGTGGGAGAGGAAGAAGCAGGCTCCCAGCAGAGCAGGGAGTCCGATGCGGGGCTCGATCCCGGGACTCTGGGATCATAACCCGAGCCGAAGGCAGATGCTTAACGACTAAGCCATCCAGGTGCCCCGTTGCTTTGATTTTCTTAATCCCAAATTTTCACACATAGATTCTCAATGTATCACTGACGTAAACAGTTCTTTTAGTCATTCCTTCTCTCCCCATCTCCCCTAAAACTTCCAGTCTTCCCAACAACCTCAAAGCTTATCTAATTTGGAAACAGGGGACCCATTATTTGGGAGGCCCAGAAACAGGACCACGTCTGGGTGAACACCAAGGCTCTTGACATAAAATCTCACCACCGTTGTGAAACCTGCTCAGCACATCCTGGCCTACTGTATTGACTTTGGCAATACTTGTTGGCCTTGTCATGCCAATAACGTTATTGAAACTAAATTGAATGAGCATGTGGCTATGTCCTCCAAATGTTTTCTGATACAGTCAAGTGGAAAACTGTAGATTACATTTATTTATTTTGTGATAAACCCTTTGTTTATGTTGCTGGTGATCCAGAAAAAGTGGTCTCTTACAACACGCTATGACCCAAACAACGACAAGTTGAATTACTATTTCATTTACCGTAGGAGACATTCCACCATGTGTTTCACAGAAACGATTTTTGACACAACTTTAGAAATGATAAATTACACCCAACAAAAACAAAAGAGAAACTTGGAGTTTTATAGCAGATGATTGTAAAGAAAACAGTTATTTGCATCTCTGTCTCCCATGTTTTCAAAAAACAATGTACTTGAAACAAAAAAGACCCAAGAATGGTAAAAACAATTTCATTTTCCTCTTATAATTGGAAACATTTGGAAAAAGCACTTTGTCTACTCAAGCTGCATATTAGGAGCTTAATCGTACATAGGGAATATTACTATGCCTTTTTCTCTCATTGCATTAGTATTCCAACTTTTACAAGTGACCAATAGTATGCCATTGAAACAAATGAACCAAGTACATTAGCGTTCCCACACTGCACATACAGTATAGCTGTCCTTTGTATTCCAAGGCATTCTATTGAAGTGTTAACCTAGTCTGTGAGTTCGTATAAAAGAAGGAGGCAGGGCTAGAAATGCTTTCCACACCCCAACCAGTAATAATAACGGTAGTAGGGGCACCCGGGTGGCTCAGTTGGTCAAGCATCCGACTCCTGGTTTCAGCTCAGGTCATTGTATCAGGGTCCTGGGATCAAGCCCCCAAGACAGGATATCAACTCAGCAGGGAGTCTGCTTATATCCCTCTCTTGCTGCCCCTCCCCCTGCTCACTCGCACTCTCTCTCTCTAAAATAAATAAATAAATCTTTTAAAAATAATAATAATGATGACAATTGTGTGGTCAAGTTGCATAAGAACAACATGAACCTTGGTCATTGGTGCACACACCAAGCTGTCATGAAAATCAAGATTGGCATGAAAACACTGACAGGATATCAGTACATGGAAGAATAATTCCAACTGGTCTTATTTATTTATTTATTTATTTATTCATTCATTCATTCATTCATTCATTCATTCTAACTGGTTTTAAACAGGTTCCTGATGTTCAGTATCCTCCCTTTCCTTTCAATTATCTTTCACTTATTTGAACCTGCTTTGAAAAGAACTGCCTACATATCACCTTGTCCATGAGACAAATACGTTTCTTATTAAGAACCCAGTACTGATTTCTATTTTTCAGAAATAACGACAGAAGCGTATTAATTTCTTGAAAGCCAAAATCATTATCTTTAATAACAGCATCCAGAATTAAATCAATTTATATTTACTAACCTTAAGCTGCAGATGAATTAATTCAATAATCCAGGGATACATTCTCCAGCTCAATTATCCCAGTCAGTTCACTGAGAAGGCATGTTTTTTTCAAGTCAATCGATTCAAGATAGATTTATGGAGGATTTACAATGCCCTAATTAGGTGATTAATTATTCCTGTTTTAAAATTTTAGTGATCAAAACCTCTTTAGCCAAGTTTTAGGGCATCACACATTGAGAACCCAATTAAGCAACGATTCCCATGCTGTAGTTGACGCAAGATTATTTCCTGAGGAAAATTCTGACTCTGTCCAGGTCCCACCTCTGTTTGCTTATGAGTTGGTATCCTCATTGGACTCTTTATTTTCATAACACAATACTAATGTCATCATTAGTTCTCTGTTGTTGATTTTTTTTAAGCACACAGATTATCTCTTCACAAAGGTAAAAAGGTAGAACTCGCTTTCAATAGCAAGAAATAGGTAACTCCCCACCACCAATAGGACAGACCGTACTTAAGATTTCTTACTATACTGCTATTATTTTACTGTTTACTTAAGAATCTCTTAGTGGGCTGTCTCAAGATTGGACTGACAGCTCAGTGTCAGCTAAGACCCAGATGCTCTCTCTCTTTACCCAAGACCGTCCTCAGCTAATTGGCTTTTCCATATTACACTTTTTGCCTCGTTTTTGTACTTACCACTATACCACTCATCACATCCATGCTCAAAACAGGAAGAAGGGAGAAGAAGCTTTTACAGAAAAAGACAGACAAGAGAAACGGGGCTGGGAATAGCTGTTGTGTTAGCCAAGCAATGAGTGGCTGTCTCAACAAGGAAACAGATTGCTAGAACATTCTGGCGTCATCAGAGTACTCATCTTCCATCCAGCTTGTATGAGGGTCAGGCATTCTCGGCACTCCTCTAGAAATTCCGAGGTCTATCCTTGAAATCTGCTGAGTCACTAGAGATCACACATTTGTCCTTTGCAGAATCACTGTCACTTGGTTGATGTTAGTGCTGTTATCTTCTATATTCGTAGAGTCTCTTATACTATAGGACCCAAGCCCATGAAATCCATTATTGAGATTTGCTGTAAAAATGTTCTTGAGGACAATTTCCATGCATTGCTCCCGATTCCCAAAATTAAGCCCTGAGAGATTTCTTTTAGAGCTCAGTGCTGGGAAAGATTCTCTTGCTCTAGGGAAATTGGCATGCTGTCTTCTTTCTAACACAAATAATGTAAAGCATGGTCCCATCCACTTAGCCTTGGGTACCAGAAGCACAGATCCAACTTTGGACCACAGCTGTAACAGCGCATGGCCCCAGGAGGCTCATTTGTCTTCCTGTTCTCCCTGACATGGTTTTCATTTGTTATTGTTTTATGGACTGTATCCTGTTGTAACCCATGTCAAATGTTCTGTGGAAAAGGAGCAATCAGTAGATGGGGAAGAGAGAGAATTAATGTATTTTTATTTCAATACATTTTATCAAAGCCAACTCAAAAGGCTAGAATCACCACAATGGTGAATCAAAGGGGCCGTCCATGAAGAATGACTTGACTGGAACACAGCACATTTTCTTACTACATAAAATGCTCCCAGCTTAAATGGATCCTTAATGATCAAGAATTGGGTTCTAAAATTCCTATTTTGGGGAGGATGTTTAATGGGTGATGGGAATTAAGGAGTACACTTGTTGTGATGAGCACATGTAAGTGTTAAATCACGAAATTGTACACCTGAAACTGTATGTTAACTAACTGGAATTTCAATAAAAACTTTTGTAAAAATCCTCTTTTTTATACTCTTTATACCTGTTTATACTTTGATGTATTTCATTTCCCTAATTTTTTTCATTAATTTATTGCTGAAAAATCACCAAAAGATTATTATTAACATTTGTTGATCTTTACTTTTACAGATGCCTGTGTCTGTGACAGGACTGCCTAGTTATCTGTCAAAATGCATCTTCTTCTTGCATGCAAACAGAACCTCGATTTAGTTGGAGGTACCAAAGTGCCCACCCCAAAAAAAGGTCTATTTCCCAATTTCTCCTGCAGCTTAGAATGACCACACAACCTGATTCCGGCAATGAGATTAGCTGGAGCATATTAGAAAGGGTTCCTATGAAATCCCCTTAAATGGGGTAGTCTCAGTTGGTGTCTTAGTTTGGTTCCCCCAAAAGATCCTGAGACAAGGATTTAGGTGCAGGTGGTTTACTCAGATGGTGATCACAAGAAGCAGAAGTGGAGGGGAGAGTAGGAAGGGGAAGGCAGAAGGGCAAAGGAAGGAAGCATTAATGAGCCAGTTACCAGGACCTCAGTCCCACTAGGGACCCTCAGAGGAGCTGTGTGGAATGTGCCTCACAACCATCTCAGTGGAGGACAAGTAAGCTGGCACCCCTTGTACTCCAGTAGTTGAGATCACCCTGAACTCCCCGACACTAACCAGTTGTTCTTGCTTGCAGTTGGGTAGTCTTCTGTGGCCCCAGCAAAGCCAAGAGATGCTGTAGTGTGGCTGGTATGCGATGCTTATAATGCGCATGGAATTATGGGCATAGATGGCTAAATGAGGGGGCCAAGGGAATGT
Organism: Ursus americanus; assembly: GCF_024610735.1. Classification (NCBI taxonomy): domain Eukaryota; kingdom Metazoa; phylum Chordata; class Mammalia; order Carnivora; family Ursidae; genus Ursus; species Ursus americanus. Next base: position 27,624,448 of record NC_142160.1, on the reverse strand, counting down.
GGTCAGAGCATCACAGCATCGACCAGAACCAGCACATGTCTATGCGCACCCCACTTTTTCCTTTTCCTTCTGCCCAGAGTGTAAACATGACAAGAACTCTAATAGCCGTGAGCACTGAGAGGGGGCCATACCCTTAGAAGGGCTGAGTGGAAAGTTACAAGAAACCTAGGCTCCTGAGTTACCATGGAGCTAAGAAACCTTGGACCATATAACTCTGAGCTTGTTATATAACCAAAAATAAATAAATAAATAAATAAATAAATAAATAAATAAATAAATAAATAAACAAACCCTGATGTTGTTTAAGCTTCAATTATAGGTTTGCTTTTAAATATTGCTGAACTCCCTATCTGATACACATCCCAGTGCCAGCCTCACTCACCAGAATCACTCACATGCGTACCATTAATAAATCACTGATTTGTCATTGTGAAAAACCCCCTCTGATTCAGTTCAAACTGGGCTCCTTCTCGGTGAAAGTTACCCGGAGGAAATCTTTCCCACTCTGATTTTTCTAAGCTGCCTGGAAATCAAGCAGCATTTCCCCCATGTATAATATCAAAAACATTATTAAACATCTGAGTTCACAGTTTCCTCTTTTCAACATATTTTGCATCAGTCAGCATAAGCTAACCACTAGAATTAACAATCCCCCAAACTCAGGGGCATGCCAAATAAAGGTCATTGTTTGATTACATCACAATTCAAAGCAGGTTGGAGGAGACCGTCCTCTGTGCACCATTTGGGGACCAAGCACGATCTATCTGGTGGCTCTGCCATGGCCTGAGGTCTCGGAGGCCTCCACTGCATCATCCGCCCCTGAGCAGCAGGAGAGAGAAGAGCAAGAGTGCAGGGGATTCCCAGGACGTTTCATGGTCTACGCTTGGATGTGGTATAACATGTCACTTCTGCCACATTCTCTGATCGGAGCTTGGTCACATGGTCCCACAGGTCTGTCTGCAGGAGAAACCTGGCAAATAAAGTCTATCTGGGTGCCCGGGAGGAAAAGAAAGCGGAGCTTAATGAACATTTAACATGCCTCTGAGGCCGATGTCTATGCTTACAAAGGGTTCCAAAAGAAGTTTCCCAACAGTCCTGCTGCCAGGGCTCCAGAGATTTGCACTCATGTTCTTCTAAAATTTCTTTCATACATGGTGTACCTCTTTGCATTTTAAAGCTTGCACCTGAAATTTTTCACCATAAGTGTAAAATAGTTGTGAAAGTATGCGATTCTGGCATATTTAAATATGACATTTGCGGTGGTTGCAGTGACCTGCCACCCAGATCCCCCTTCCAGGAAAGATTTATTGTCCCCCGGACCCACTGCTGCCGCCCTGCGGTCCTGTCAGGGTCTGCCTCAGTTGCAGAGCTGCTTCCTCCAGGGTCACGTCCCTTCCCAGCAGCCTACATCTGCTGAAGGATGGTGGTGGGGGTATAATGGTACAAGGCAGAGGCAAGCAATGCTGACAGACTGTTTTAGTGGCAGCACTCCCATGGGACTGGCCACGTCTGCCCCACGGCTGCATTGCAGGGCATCTTTCTCTGCCACTCCTGCTTTCCCTCTCTTCTTTCCATGCGGGTTCCTCTCAAGGGCACCCCCAAAAGAACATTTACACACAAAACCCCGTGTCACCATGCCCTTCCCAGAGGCTCAACCACAACATTTCAAAATAAAATGGTTATCCTGTTCCTTTATGGCAAAAATACATAAATAAAACTAAATTCATTTTTTTTAAAACATTCCTTAGGACCGTAAGTTTTCAAGCAACTAAAACATGTATCTGGATGGAGTTGTCGTTTCATTGTTATTACAATTGATCAAAAGCACTGTTGATATGAATGTGAATGGTTTTTAAAAAGAAAAAAAATAAGATTTTGGAAGTGAATCTCTTACCCTGATGGAAGAGGATTTTTTTTTTTTTTTTTTTTTGTCCTTAGAATGAAGAATCAACATTAAGGGACACCAATATTTTAATTATGGCCTTGTTAAACACTCTGAAAGTTTTCGGACCTTGAAGAAATTCACTTGAGAATATTCAGGAAGACTACGATATGCCTTGCTTTTGTAAAGTGGCAGAAGGCTGATTTTAAGAGTAAAGATGAGCAAAGGAAACCAGTCATACTTCCTGGTTAGTTGTAGGAAGAGGACAATTACAAGTTGACTCTGAAAACTCTCCTGACCTGGATCACGGAGCTCATTGCTAGCGCACCCTTTGGAAAATGTGTGCACCCTATTTGAAGACTGCTGTCCACTGCATGAATTTCTACCACCATTTGTTCTTCTTTTCTTTTGTGTTCTAGACATGTTGATCATATCAATTCCAAAGCACCTTCCCAGAGAAACGTCCTTTCCCATGGCCTCCTGGAATGGCCTCCCCAGCAAATGCGCCATCCCAGCGGCACCTGCCACAGCTGGACCAGGGTAGCATCTGATTTGACAATAGCTAATCTACAGGTGAGCCAGCAATCGAGGGCCTGGTGCAAGGTGATGAGCTGAGCCCATGAGAGGCTCTCTTTCAGAGGGATCTGAAGTAGAGACATGAAGAAAGCCACGCAGTTAGAAGACAGAGCAGAAGGTAAGGTGGACTCAGAAAGAGAGGAGCCCAACAGCAGAGTCATGGCCACAAGGGCCAAGAGGGAGAAGCCTTGGACTTGGGGAGACTATAATTCCCTGGGTTTTCAGAGCTCCTCGGTTCCTAACTGCCCATAGTCATAATAACTATTCTGGCTCCTTATTACTGAGTAACAAACCACCCCAAAACTTAGTGGCTTAGAACAAGGCATTTATTTTGCTTATGAATCTGTAATTTGGGCAGAGCTTGGCAGGAGCTCGTCTCCACGCCATGATGCCTCGGGCCTCAGCTGGGACGACTGGGGCCCCAGTCACAAAGCTAGTGACCCAAATTCAGGTCTTTCAAGTCTAACTTTGATACTGGCTGCCATCCTCAGTCTGCTCTCCGGGTGAAAGTTGGAAGTCATGGTATGTCCAAGTCGCTGGAGTCCCATCACCCCTTCCTTGTTCTTCCAGGAGCCATTTTCCCTCACACTTCACCAGCCAGCACACAACCGTCCGTGGCCTGAAGGATATAGAATGATAGCTGCCGTCAAAGTCAAATTGTCTGCATTTTGGACAGAGCTTTGCTGATTCAGGGCACAGAGGATGATCGTGTTGTATTGGTGGCCCAAGGCACAACTTGGCCAAACGAGTCTCTACGTCACCATGGAAGAATTATTAACAGAAATGCTAGGAGCACCAAGGAAAGAACACACAACGAGCCGTGTCTACACAGAGGCCCCAACCATCCCTTCATCCAGAGGCTCCAGAATGGTTGGTGGCCTACAGAGCCCACCGATATGATTGTTTGCTCCATACTGTGCTTTAAAAAAAAAAATTATTGCCGACTTTTACTGGGAGAAAAATGTAAAACTTTCACATTTTATTGGGAGACTTTGCATTTAAAAATAACCTTCTAACTTCTCTAGAAAAAACTCAAAGATGTGGAAACCCCGGGCCTACTTTCTCACACGGAGAATGTCAGGTGGAGCTGAGTGTCCCAGAATCTCCAAGGGGCCTGGGTTTTCCTCATTAGACGTCCCGTGCGGCTCCTTCGGCTTCCAAGTTTGAGATTCCCGCGGCTTTGAAAGGAAACGAGGTCGGAAAGAAGCACCTCTGTGTGAAGTACCAGCTCTGCCTTTTAAATGATGCTAATGAAGTTGTAGCCTGGCAGGTTAGTTATGGCAAATAGGTCCACATGGGTCATAGGTCATAGTTCGGCTTCAAGACTGTTGCCCCAAGGGTGGGTAGGAGGGTCCTGCAAGCACAGAAGAGGCGCGTTTGTCATGTGGTATTAGCTTCTCCTGGGCACGTATTCGTGCTGTTTTTACTGCATTCCTCAGAATCACTTTATTACCTATTAAATGCAAATTCCCAGGTCCTAATCTTTCACCCTATGACGGCAACGTTAGCACAGCAGGCCATTCACATCAGCCCCACTGCCTGCTGGAGGGGAGGCCTTTGTTGAGGACCCTGGAGGCTGTAAGTCTTGCCCTCACTCTGGGCCCCAGCAAAGCTGGGGGCTCTACAACGGAAGCTTAAAGCAGAGTGTTCTTGCCAAGTTTGGTCTGTTTGTGTCAGAACACACCAGCCTGGGGTAGAAGTAACATCACGGTATTTCCCTGGCGCTACCTCCAGCCGAGGAATTCCAGGCCCCAGTCCCCAGGGCTTCCCTGAGGGGCTTCTCTGACACGCTCAACATGTCCTTCAGGTACCGCCTGGCATTTGCCATTTTCCTCCTCTGAGGCTCCTTCTCTCCTGTGGTACCTGCCGCTGAGGCCACCCAAGCTCCCCGGAGGCTGTCACGTCCCTGTCATGGCACCTCTGGCTTGCTGGTCACATGTGGCTCTAACAGGGACCCCCAGAGAAAGGACTGTCATCCTCCCCAGCCCCCCAGCTGCACCCAGTCGCACAGAGCAGTGTGGCCCAGGCTCTGAGCTTGCATGACTATCGCCGCCTCCTTTCCCAGACTCAGCAGTGGTCCCTGGGGCTGGGCTGAGGACAGCGTGAGTGGCGGACGCCATGATGCATATTCAGGACCACCCTCCCTTCCACTGGCCCATTGTTCTTGAGCCGGACCTGGGCCCTCAACTCTTTCTGCCAGGGCATGTCCTCAAGGCCCATAGCCCCCCAAACAGGTCTGGATCTTAGGCCTAAACCCAGCTCAGGTTCCCACTGAGACCCTGGACATGGGACCACATGCCTGGGGCTTTCCAGAACACCAACTACACGGGCTGTTTTCCTGACCCCTCCAGATAAATGTTCCCCTACCCTTCTTTCAGTGTCCATCCTCTGCTTCTGCTTTTCTTCTCCTTGCTTCCTGTCATATAATATCTTTATTTTTTATTATCTATCTGCTATCAACCAGAGCATGAGCACCACGAGCAAGAACCCTGGTGTTGCCAAGTGCTGTATTCCCAGCACCTCGAACAGTGCCCAGCACACAGTGGGGGCACAATACATGCAATGAGTGAAGAATAGAGAGGGATTTGTTTTCCATTCTGAAAGCATGATTCCTTTTATCTGCTGGCGACAGTTAACAAACTGAAGGCATAGAGAGTAGAAGACAGATTAGGAGAGACTTCCTTTGCTTTTTACAATCGGCGCTGGCAACAGAAATGCCCAACAAGGAGAGGCGAGATGTTAAGGTTCTTTCTTTCTTTTTTTTTTTTTAAGATTTTATTTATTTATTTGACAGAGATAGAGACAGCCAGTGAGAGAGGGAACACAAGCAGGGGAGAGGGAGAGGAAGAAGCAGACTCCCAGCCGAGGAGCCCGATGTGGGACTCGATCCCGGAGCACCAGGATCACGCCCTGAGCCGAAGGCAGACGCTTAATGACTGAGCCACCAGGCGCCCCAAGACTCTTTCTAAACTGATAGAGGCTTAATCACTTAGAGTGATAATGGTGGATGAGCCTCTGCGGGATGAGAAGGATTTAGGTCTCATAACTAGAGTGTAGGACGGTGCCTGTACCCAGTTGTGCCTCCTGTGAACATGGACACGCCCATCCTTTTTGCCATTTTATTGCAAGGTACGATCGCAATCAATATCTGTGGTAGAATGACAATGTGCCTGGCACTGCGCCACGACCTGGGCATCGAGCAGCTGACACTTGGGAGCGAGATGATGGGCTGCAGCACCTGGTGGGAATAGTTGCCTATTTGTGGCAACCTGAGTCTGCTCTCAGAAGATTGGTCTGATTTAGACTATGGAAGCAAGCCCTTTACACTGCATTCTAAAATATCTAAATCCAATCAGGAAACCAAGAAAGTCTGATCTGGAAGCCTTCATAGTACTTACAAATTCACTGAAAATTCATATCTCATTTTCTTGTTAAATTATGGGCCAAATCTGAGTTCATGATTCTATTTCACTTAGCTTACTCATTTCTGACTTTTTAAAAAAGATTTTTATTTATTTAATTGTCAGACAGAGAGAAAGAAAGAGAGAGCGCACAAGCAGGGGGAGCAGCAGAGGCAGAGGGAGAAGCAGGTTCCCCACTGAGCAAGGAGCCCCATGCGGGACTCGATCCCAGAACCCTGGGATCATGACCTGAGCCAAAGGCAGATGTTTAACCAACTGAGTCACCCAATGTCCCTCACTTCCAATTTTCTAAGAGGCTCTACCTTATACTTACTAGAATATTTATTCATTAAGGGGCTACCATGTGTCAGGTTTAGGAGCAAGAGGTACAGAAAGGAACGCGGTAGAGAAGCTGAGAGAGCCTTCTTGTTCAGGGGCTCTGGAATCAGGCAGATCTGGGTTGGAAACTGGGCTCTTCCTCTTCCTTACTAGTTGCCTACTCTTGCCTCCTTGAGCCACTTCCTTCTTTTATAAAATGATCATACCCAACTGCTAGAGATGTTAGCATATTTAAACAAGATAAATCACGTAAAGTACCAATGCCCGATGGTATCACATAAAGGATGTTCCAGAAAAGGAAGCTATTTCCGCCCTGACGCACTCTGGTTACTAGGAGCCAACAGGAGTTCGGAGCAATTCAATGGCAGTTTCTCCTGAATAGGGACCTAACATTTTAGGATCAGAACATTTGGAGGCTTTGAATATCATCCAGTTTCCCAGAAGAGCGGGCAAAGGAAGCCATAGCATATTGACTGGTGTTGGCACATTTTCGGTGATCGGGACATAGACTGCTCACCTGGGGGCAGTCAGCTTCTCTGAGGGCAATGGCTCCCTTCGGGCACAATTACCATACTGCAGACAATATAGAATATCTAATAATAGTTTCTTTCCTCCCGGAGAGCAGGGGGCTGCTTCGCATAGTTTGCGTCCCTCGTAGAGCCCTAAATCTCTTTGTAATGTGAAACATGTCTGCGGAGAGCCTTTGTGCTGTTTGTTCTTATGGTTTCATGCAAAGATTGAGCAAGAAGAATTTGTTATAAACAGCTTGCAATTATTTAGTGAAAAAATATAAAAATAAAGTTGGGTGGGCATCAAGCAGACTTCTGGACAAATTCAAGCTCCCTCAACAAGAACGATGGAGTGTAACGGCACACAGGGTTCCGACCACAGACCTACATTCAGCCTGACTTAAAACCAAGGACTGTCTGCCTCTAGAGCCTCCGGTCTATGCTATACACGAGTGGCCTGGAACCATGGATGACGAGACACCTCCCCAGAGCCCACCCCCGATGACACATTCACCTGCAGGGAGGACCATCCTCAGAAAGATTGGGAAGAGTAATTCTCAGCTTTAGGAGGCCAGAGGTGGGGGAAGGAAGAAATTCTGCAAAAGGGATCGTGTGGGACTTTCCATCTACTTTTTTTTCTATGTAATTTCTGGTTCAAATTTTCATGTTTATGAATTGCAAGCTCCGTGTGGCTTATGACAAGCCATGTGTTCCTTCTGCCACTTACTTCGTCACCAGGAATCTCCTGGTGGAAAAAGACGAGCAGGGGGAGAGTGTGCGCTGGAGAGAGTCTCTCTTGGTCTATGGCTGTGATGCTATGTAAGAGTAACCACAGTAGCAGCAAAAGCCTTGATCTGTGTGTTCAGCAAGCCGTTGTGACGGAAGAGTCACCCAGGGAATCAATCTTTCGAGATGACGGTCAGACTGCCAAGTGCAAAGATTCTCTGCTAATCGTGTCCCTACCATTCTTGATAAACAGACGCTAGTCTCTGCTCTACTCTGACATAGTCACTGCAGTTTGCACATGACATTTCCGTGGTTCTGCTGAATTCATTAACTGCAATCTCTCTCCTTAGACTTCATAAACTACTTTATAAATAATTGTATAAACTAAGAGTGCGCTCTATTTCCTTTCCTGCTGCATCACGTCTCTGGTTTCTGCCGAGAATGCTCTATGAACCTTTGATGTCTCCATAGTTCGTACTTAAGAAGAATAGCTTGTTCTGCTGGAGATGAAGTTTAACATTTTTCTTTCCACAAATGGAACCTGAGAGGAGCTATTTCCCCTACATTCTTTCTCAAATGGAGCCACTGGTGCAGCCAAGCTAAATGACATAATTGTGTGTACGCTGTGTGTGTATGTATATTTTGACTAACCATGGGAATACTGTTCTGGTATTCCTTAGATTGATTACTTCTACCCAAGATTTTTCCATCAGCTCTGGGCCTCTTGTCAGAGGCCTTTCTGGTTGAGTGAGAAAAGCAAGCCAGCGATGCACTGTGCCGAGGGAACACGTGCTTTATGTTTGCTGACGGGGAAAGGGTTTGCCACCCCAAAATGACAACGCGAAGACAAAGCAAACACAGTCTCCACTTTCCTGACGTACACATTAGCTTTGGAAAATGCGTCTTCTGAAATTCCACCTCCCCCACCCCTGCCGTCCAAAGGAGGACCGTTTCCAAGAACAACAACCGCAGCTCCGGAGTCTGCCTCCATTGTCTTGCAAATGAAGTCTCTCTGCTTAATAAAGGTGCTGCTGGGTGAGTTTCAACGTTTCCGAGAGTGGAATAAACCAGCATGCTGCCTATCGGCCTTATTAGTAGTTGATGACAGGTTTTTGCGATCCATGGAGAAAGACCGAAGGGTGGAGGAGACCAAGTTTCCTGCGATATTTTAACCATATCCCGCCAGCCCGTCAGTCGCACACAGACTCACCTTCTCCTCTGCTCCCAGAGTGCTGTTCATGCTGCAAGCGGGGAACACACACTTACGTCCGCCGGGGCCCCTTGGCGGTGACTTCCTCCAAGCCTCAAGATGTGGCTTGCTGACTTCTGAGCCTCCGTGCTGACCGCAATGTCTGGGCCTGCTGACTGCGTGGCTGTAGAGATTTTCAACCCTTTTATCGCTTACAAGGACCTCCCCATACACTAAGATGCCTGAAGATTCTAGAAGTTCTGTCCCTTCCAGCCCTTCTCTGGCTTTGGCTACAACAGCTTTTCAGTCAGCTGCTCACGGACCCAAACCAGGGTGGTGAACACCAAACGACTCATCAGTTAGGTGATTAGTCTCTAACCAGTTGACCTGAAACTTTACCTGAACCCTAAAATCAATTAATTTATAAGCACAAGCTGCTCTAGAATTGCTTTGGCATCCCATAAACTAACAAGAAAAATTGAATTATGTTTTAAGAAAAGTTAGAGAAAAATATTTTTACATGTTTTATAGTAACTGAATTTTTCTAGTAAGTGCTTTTTCGAAACTCACCTACATTGATAGAAATTAAATAAATAAATGAAAGGAGGCTATGGAGTTAGTCTACGTAAGTGGTTCTCAAACGTTACTGAACATCAGAATCTCCTGAAAGCTCCCAGGAGGCTGGATAGTTTTCAAGAATCTCCAATTCTAGCAAGTTCCCCGGTGCTGGTGATGGGACCACACTTTGAGAACCACTGACATGGATAAGGAATTCAATCAGGCAGTGATCTTCATGGTTCGGGATTAAGTTTATCAGTTGTTTGACTTGATCTAATCGGGTTGATGCCTCCTCACTGAAGAGATAAAGGCCTCGTTTCTGTTTGTCTTATTTCCTCTCCTCACTGGAAGAAAAGCATGTGTTTGTTTGATGGAGACAAGAAATTAGTGAGCTGGTGGAAGCACGTAGTGCTAAGAGCCGGCTCTCAACAACAACAAAAGCCCCATTTGCAGCACCAGCCTCCCCGCCATCAAGCCCCCGGGGCAGCTGTGCAGCCCCCAAGAACTCTCTCCGGCCTGAGGCTGGGAAGAGAAGCACACCCTAGGCTGGCAGCAGGTGCCCAGCCCTGTTACCTACTAGCCACTGACCCTCGGGACATGTTGCCTAATCTCTTTAAGCCTCAATGTTCTTATCTGTAAAACAGGTAATCACAGCTCCTGGTCCTGCTGGGAGGGGTGGCAAGGCCTGCTAGGAACACCCGGCCCGAGGGCCCTCCCAGGCAGTAGCCGGGCATTAAAGGAACTTGATGCCTGACCCTGCTCACAGGTAGTCCTGAAGCAGCTGTTTTAAAGGCAGTCTGGTGGAAGAAGGCTGCTGAGAACATGTCCTCGGCCTCTCCCTGGTCTAACGCCGCCTGTGGCCGTTCCCTGGTCAGGGCTCACCTCTGATTACTTCATTTGCTCTGAGACTTTGTTCGGCAGCTAGTCTCAGCTCTGGGGGCACACGTTAATTGCACTAAAAAGTTTGCACTGAAAGGCCCATTCATGCTTCCCATTTTTTTTTTTTTTTAATTGAAGAGAAAGAGCATGAGCAGGGTAAGGGGTAGAGGGAGAAGCAGACACCCCACTGAACAAGGAGCCTGATGCAGGGCTCGATCCCAGGACCCCAGAATCACAACCTGAGCTAAAGGCAGCCTCTTATCCAACTGAGCCACCCAGGCGCCCTGAGGCTTCTCATTTCTATCTGCATTGTTGATTTGGTTGTTAGTTCATCCTCTGGGTCTGCCACCATAAGGATGATTGGGCTCTCTTTTAGCTATTTTTTCCCTGCCTTTCTTCTTTCCTGGGTAAATTTATAATCTGAACATTGGTCTGGTGCTTGGACTGTAAATTATCCTGCATTCCTTCCACACAACAGCATGCTAAGGAGTTGGCAACCTGTAAGCAGTTAAAAGTAGGCATGGGATTTATAATTGAGAAAAAAAAACAAAAAACAAAAAACAACTGGAAACAACTCAAAGGGCCAACAATAGGGGATTGGTTAAGTAAAGTCTGTGTAGCTACAGGATGCCCGCTATGCAACAATTAAAAATGACATTTGTGAAGTGTTTCTAAGAATATAAGAAAATGCAATGATAGGTACTGTAACAGATTCGACTGTATACCAACGACGGCAATGCACAGAGGAAAGACTAAAAGAAATATGCGGGAATATCAAAGTTGGCCATGACTGGGTAGAAAGATCAAGCATAATCCTTGCTCCCCCACCATCTTCTTCCTACCATGTCCCGATTTTATGTACTAATATCTCCTCTTTATGGAGTACGTGTGTGCCAGGCACAATGGTAAGCCATTTGTATATATCGTCTCTCATTCCCAGGACAGAAGTCAAGGTAAGGTTTATCTCTGTTGCACAGATAGCAGACTTAGGTACAAAGAGATTGGCCAACTTGCCCAAGTTAACAAGAGAACCAAGATTTGAAATAACATCTGTTTCACTCCAAAAGCCACACTCTTTCCGCCACACCACGCTTTAAAGATTATGCATTGCTTTTTTGATGTTCAAGCCATGTAGCAAACGTTGTTTTTAAAAAGCATAGTATGAAATTTTTGTTTAAATAGCTATGAAAGCCAAGGCTAGCGATCGTTTAAAGGCAGAAACATATGGGGGAAGAGGGTTGCACTCAAGGCCATTGCTTAATAAATCTATATAATTTAGAAAACTGCCTTTCCTTTCTGCCAGCAAAGTCAGCCCCATGTGGAGGCATATGGCACAGAATGCAGGCTCCGGTTCAGCCACCTTTCTCTTCTGGCTGAGTGTGCTGATGCAGTAAGCAACCTGTACTGCTACACCAGGCCCCCCTGGCTGGGTGTCATAAGCAACACACCTCTAAGAGATAGAGGCAGCATCTCTTTCATCCGTGTTCTTGCTCTCCTCTCCCAACACCCCTCTTTCCAACCTTCTTATCACCTGGGTTTCTTCCTGATTACCCTCTCTCTCTCTCTTTCTCTCTCTTTTTAGACAGCACAAACTTTATTGCCCTCTCTTTTTTGACACCTTGTGTGCCAAGACAGGTGTGTGCTGCTGTATCCTGTTCTTTCTTTCTTTCTTTCTTTCTTTCTTTCTTTCTTTCTTTCTTTCTTTTTAAGAGAGAGAATGAGGGTGGGGGACGGGAAGGAACAGAGGGAGAGGGAGAGTGAGAATCCAAGCAGGCTCCATGCCCAGTGCTGAGCACAACACAGGGCTCGATCTTACGACCCTGAGACCCTGACCCCAGCAGAAATCAAGAGTCAGATGTTTAACCAACTGAGTCGCCCAGGCACCCCTGTATCCTGCTCTTTAATGCCCTTGCTCGAATGGTAGCATCTTTACCTACTGTCTTGGACAACAGGTTTATGGGAAGAACCTTGAAGTGTTTAAGATAATAGTTATTTACCCGAAAATAGCAGACTTAAGAGTGTAGTGTTAAAACCAATGCACTTCCAACCTAAGCTTAAGCCCTCTCCACTTATCACACAGCCTTTCTTTTCTTCTTTTCTTTCTTTCTTTGAGTATACTGGACACAACGTTACATTAGTTTCCAGCGTACAATGTCGTGATTCAACTTCTCTACACGTTATCTCTGCTCACCACCAGTGTAGCTACCATCTGCCGCCACACAACATGGTCACAACGTCATTGACTATATGCCCTATGCTGAGCCTGTTACTCCCATGACTTATTCATTCCATAGCCCGGAACCTGTACCTCCCCGTCCCCTTCACCCATTTTGCCCATCCGTAGACCTACTGTCCTCTGGCAACCATCAGTTTGTTCTCTGTATTTATAGGTCGGTTCTGCTTTTTGTTTGTTTATTCATTTGTTTTGTTTTTTAGATTCCACACAGGAGTGAAATCATAGAGTATTCGTCTTTCTCTGTCTGACTTATGTCACTTAGCATATGCCCTCTGGGTCCATCCATGTAACAGTACCAGAGGCAAGCTCTCATCCTTTTTTATGGCTGTGTATTATTCGTGTGTGTGTGTGACATCTTTCTTATCCATCTGCCTATCGATGGACAATGGACACTGGGCAGCTTCATGTCTTGACTATTATAAATCATGCTGCAATAAACGTAGAGTGCATGTATTTTTTTGAATTCGTGTTTTTAGGGTTTTTTTGGTAAATACCCAGTAGTAGAATTATTAGATCATATGGTATTTCCATTTTTTGAGAAACCTCTATAGTTCCCATAGTTGTTGCACCCATTTACGTTCCCACCAAGAGTGCACAAGGGTTCCTTTTTCTCCACATCCTCACCAATACTTGTTATTTTGTGTTTTTGAATTTTAGCTGTTCTGACAGGTGTGTGGTGATATTTCATTTGGTTTTTATTTGCATTTCCCTGATTCCATTTATCACACAGCTTTTCAATACTTCTTTCAGCATCCTCTGGGATCCCATAATTCTTTGCCCATCTCTGTTATGATATACCTTGCCCTTTATTGTACTGATCTGTTTGCTTTTCTGCTTTCGACCACGGGCTCCTTTGAAGGCAGGACTGTGTCTTCCTTTCTGTACCCCTGGCGTATAGATTTGGTCAGAAAGGATCTAAATGACCTCATCTCAAAAAACTAAGAACCATGCATGACCTTGAGCATGTCTGTCCCAGAAAAGAATCACAAACCATTAGGAACAGCATTGTTCTTAGATTTGCTAATGAGCTTATCTCTCTCAGAGAGCACAGAACTCTCTAGGTCCCACCAAATCCTCCCAGCTTGGATTTCAATCCCTTCCCTTTGTTCCAGTCCTGAAGACCACAAAGAATACTGATTGGTACTTGCTTTGTAAAAACACTCACATATGTATATATCTGTTTACACTTGCCTTGTTCCAAGAAGTATTTCAGTTGGCTTATAAGAACATAAAACCTCCAACATAACAGCATGAAAGTAGGAACAAAATAGAAACTAAAGAGAGAGAGAGAGAGAGAGAAACAGAATGGGGACATATTCACATACTGAAAAGTAGAAGTCAAGTTCTTAGCCAAGTGAACCCTTGTACAGTGTTAACTTTGACCCAGCTACATTGAATTGAGCTGCCCCTACCTGAAGTTAACTACATCATGTTCCCAAAAACTTCAGGACTGGTGGTTCTGGGGCACAAACTGAAGTTCACCCCCATGAGCAATTCCCACCAAAACCTGCCCAAAGGAGGAGATGACCAGATTTGCCTCAGTCCTGCTGCTGATTGCTTTGAAGTCTAATCTGAGTCTTTGTAAGCCTTGCTCAGGCCAATGAGCCAATGAGTGTAATGGCAAGACAGGAGTGAGACCCCCGTCTCAGCCCTCTGTCAAGTGCACCCTAGGAAAGGAAGGATGCATAGGTATATTGGGTAAGAACTTTCTAAAAATCCACAAGAGGTGGGGATTTCTTAGTTGTTTGATGAACAGGCAGACACAAAGAAGTGATCACAGAATGTACAGCATTATCCTAGGAACTATGGATGTTTCCAAAATTGTGGTTTTTAAAAGTTCTTGAACATAAAGAGTTATATACCAGAGAGGGGGGTAGCAAAATACCCCAACTCTTTGGACAACAGACATGCACATCGTAAGTATATGGATATAGTGGAGTCACAAGTTTCACTGAGACACTTTCCTCCCCTTTAAGAGAAGGCAAAGTGTCCTAAGTAACTGCATTGCATGGGCAACAGAAGGAGGGAGGGAGGAAGAAGTGACCCACTCACCATGAACCTGAGCATCTTTCCAGAATGATTTTGTTCATTATTCCTTTATGATTGATATGTTGTGCAAGGGAAAACCTTTATTTCAAAACCTGGAAATTCTCAGATATTTCTGATCATATACTCTGAGAAAGGAGTTGGTGGGGATGGGGAAGGCAAAGGGGACCACTGGATTGGTCAGATCCTTCGGTCGTAAGTCACAGGAATCGGGTTAGCTAGGGAGAATGGGGGTTTATCTCACAGGAAAATTTATCTCACAGGACAATTGAACAACCCAGCCATAGGACAGAGAAGCAGCTGGGGCTCAAAAAACTAGAATGTAGGGCTGAACTCTTCCAAGATTTTTGTACCATCCCTGTCTTTTCTGCTTCATTCTGCATTTCAGCTTAAATCACTCAGGTTGGCCTTCCCTACCTGGTAATATATATGCCTTCCAGGCTCTGCTATATCTCTTATCCCTCAGCATCACCATCAGAGAGTGATGGAATCTATTTCCCCAGTTTCACCTAAAAAAACTGCCAGGGAAGGGCCCTGATTGGCCAGGACTAGATCAGGTAGTCACCCTGGATCCAATCAGCTATGGCCAGATGTGTGAGGGAGTGACACTATGATTGATGCAATGTTAGGGGACTTTTTTTTTTTTTTTAAGTAAGCCCTGCACCCATCATGGGGCTTAAAACCAGAAGCCCTGAGATCAAGAGTTGCATGCTGTACCAACTGAGCCAGCCAGGTACCCAGTCAGGGGGATTTCTTTAGTCAATGGACTCTGGCCCAAGAAATGGCATTGAATAAAAACTTAGAAGCCCTCTCTTGAGCCATAAGGCTGGAGAGGTGAAAGCAGCACTTCTCTGAAGAAAGGGGAAAAGAGCTAGACTAACAAGACATTAGGTGTCCGTCACAACCACCAACCTACAGGGTTCACATAGACACCAGGCACAACAGAGTGAACAGGTCTGGCAGATGGAGTATATGTAATAATTTGTAACTAAAGCCCTTTGTTTGCCAATAGAAGCCTCCATCCCTTTACCTCCAGCAGGAGAGAGGAAGCCCCCTGGGCTAAGGGAGGAACAGAGATACGGGGCCTGTAGCCCAAAGACAGTCCAAAGATATGGGTATCTTTATTCATATATAGAGTTCAGGACAGGGACCCAGAAGGGTATAGAAACTTCTTCTTCCTCAACATTTCTCAGGAAATAAGTACTGGATAGAAGGTCAAATTAAGAAAACAAATGAATGTCTGTATTATTTTCTAAACGCTATAGAAATGGTATAAATGTACATGACCAAATAATATAAATGTGGTAGTGAAATCATTTTTAAAGACTGCTCTACAATAAATGCATTTTAACTATTTAACAAACAAACAAAAAATACTTAATAACCCTTAATAGCTCTCAGTTCTTGGTTTTATGCTTTCTCTGTCACTTACAGCAGCTCTGCCGGGTTTCACAAGAACTTCCTGCTAAAAAGATGGCGACTTCAGTCATTCATTTGACAATAGAGTGTGTCCACCTTCCCAGCCAGCCACTGTGCTAAGTGCTATGGATATAGTGCTGAGTGAGACAGAGTTTGCATTCTAAAGCAGGGTACAATGGCAAATGAATATTGCAGATATGATCCTAAGGAGAAAAGGTTCAGGGGACTAAAAAAATTTCAAACGGGTGAATTTGCTGTCACACCTAAAGCATGGAAGCGAATCCCAGGCCTGCCCTGGTCCAGGTTACATATTAGTGCACCCGTCCTCCGGGAAGGAAACTTCCAGGCACACACAGACCATTCAAATAGGGAAATAGGGGTTGAAAGTGCTAGATGACGACTTGTTCTCAGTGGCTCTCTGTAACTCTAAGTTCCCAAAACTGAAAGTTAAACCATGGATTGGGTATTTCTCATCCACTTGCAACAAAAATGCCTTACAAGTGGTAGCTGTGTGTTCGATTCATTGACATACTGCGGGAGAAACAGAAGAAAGCTCTTCTGTCTCAGATACGGGGCAGGGAACTGTTTGTCCCTCTTTGAACTCAACATAAAAAACCTATGCTCATTATAAACAAAAACGGAATTCTCTAGACAACTGCTTAAGAGAACATGGACCACATGAGATGTGAGATGTTTTCATAAATGCCTAACTCAAAGCTTCAAAACGATAGGTGTTTTTGAAAGACTGTTAGATTCAGAAGAGCACGCACATTGGTCAGGATCAGTCTAGGTCGTGCTGCAGTGACAATGACCCCGATGGTCTCAGAGGAGGCTTGAACTGTAGTGGATTCTCTCTTGCTTATGTTACACATACGTCCTAAGCTGCTGGGGGACTTGGCCCATCGTAATCCCTCAGGGACCCAGGTTGGTAATGCCTCCAGCCTGCGCAGCATTCCACAATAGCTGGGGGTAGGACAATGGGGAATGGTGAAGCCTGCATTGGCTCTTAAAGCTTAAAGCTTATGCCTGGAAATGACACCTCACTTTTTATTATTATTTTTTTAAGTCAAAGCAAGTTGCATGTGGAACCACAGAGCACCTTACAACTTCAATGACTGACTTTATAAAAAATGATAATCATTCAGAATGATATCTTTAAGGATTGGGAATCTAATTCAGCTATATTGAATGTTCCATATGTTTTAATTTTTAGAGGCTATTTTGCAAGGCTTTAATCATCTTAACTAAGCACTTGATTAATGCAGAAAGGGGAGGGGTCTAATTACTCTCCCTATGAACCCAGGCTGGGTTTAGTAGGCTGCTTGACGCACCGAGTGCAGCAGCCCCAGTGTTCTGGGACTTCCAAGGTTAAGGCACAAGAAGCCTTGCAGCTCCTACCCAGACCCCGCAATAGGCAGAGCACGGGCCAACGTGGGACGGGTGGCACGAGGCGCTTGCTCTTGGAGCCCTGAGCTGCCGTGTAAGTAGTCCAACCACCCTCAAGTCAGCATGCTGGGGAGGCCATGTGGGGATCGTGTGGACAGCCTAGAGACTGACTACCTGACGAGAGAAACGCTCCCAGCTGGACATCTGTTTACTTCTTCGGTTTGAGTCTTGGATTAACGTATTTCTGCCTTCTAGGTGTTGTTCAAAGGTATAAGTATCCCTGGGCATAGTCATACATCTAATTGACTTCTTTAGGCTCTAATTCCCGAGTATGAATAAATGGATCAGTTGTTTGTTTGTTTTTTCCTAGGAGTTTTGGAAGGAATAGGAGTCTTGGTTCTTGAAGGGAAGGGAAGGGAGAGACATAGTTTTGAGGCCTGATGTATTGCCCGCAGCAGGGCTTACTTATGTGGTGGGCTGCCAGGAGTCAGCTAAACATGAAGCATATCCAAGGGTGAGATCCTCAGAGGACCTCCCACCCTCACCTCCACCCCCATTGTGCTAGGACTGCCCAGAGCTGGCAGCAGGGTGGGCTCTGAGCAGATCTGAGGTGGATTGTGGACTCAGTCTTGTCTCCTGGAAACCCACAGTCACACCATGACAGCTGTTTGGGTCTTTTCAGGAGAAACAGTAAATAGCAGCCCTCTTTCCCTACTCCAACTGTAAACAAATTGAGAAAAAACATCCCTCCCACTCCCCCAGTGTATGTGACCTGGGCACTGGAACTTCACATTCCTTCTGATAAAGTTGGTGAGAGAGGATGCGGCTTCAGGACTTATAGGCTCATGGGCTTATGCTGTGAACCCCAGAATCAGGCAGGCTTTATCACCTAGTCAAAGAAAGCTTTGGAAGACAGTGGGATTCCCAATCTGGCAAAACTTATGACATGGAGGAACACAGGAAAACACGTGCTTCCTGTGTGCATCTAAAAGAAAAGAGAGGGGCTGAAATGAGCAAGCCCAGTGTATTCCTCCCAACTTTATCAAAAAAGTAAGTTCCTCTATATCCCTGGATGGAGTCCACAGAGTGGCAGAGAGAGACCAGGAGAACTATACAAAGTGTGCACCCTCCACATGGAAAAAAACAGCAAGAGTGGGGAAGGAGCATCTCCCCCAACGGCAGAGTTGATAGTCACCTTGCAACATGGGCGGAGGCTTTCATCCCAGCAACACAGCGCTGGAGCAAATCACGCTGGTCTTGAGACCTGCAATATAGGTTTACCGGATTTGTGCTTGCTTCTCATTTCATGTCGGCAAGCATTCATCAGATGTCTGTTATAAACCTCACTCTTTGGTTGTGTGAGTCTAACTAGGACCTGCATTAATGAAGGTATAGTGCTAACAAATCCTAGATACAAAGGCTCTACGCCAGGCACTTTAATCAGGCTCTGGAAAATTGAGATGACTAGGACACTATCCTGCTGCTAAGGTGTTGTATATTCAGTGAATGAGACGGGCAAGTATAGAGCAATGACATATCCTGGGTATGTCCACAGTATCACAGAAGCAAAGAAACAATCGCTTTTGCCTGATGTGCTGAAGCAGGTGCCAGGTGAGGTGATGGCTTAGTCAAGCCTTGAAAGAAGAGTGGGGATTTGCCGTGTTCGGGAACAGCTTGAGGGAAGCCATGGAAGTAGAAAAGAGCAAGTCATATGCCCAGACTACCGCAGGTTCCCTCACCCAACAGGTAATTATTAAGTCCTCCTCCTGCAGTTGGTTTTAGGGATTTGATGCCGAATGAGATAGGCACAGTCTCTGTCCATGGCACATTTATTATCCTACTCTGGCAAAGAGAGAACAGTGGGAGGCGAGACTAGAAAAATGGTCAGGGATGAGATCGTGGAAGGTCCTGTATATCATGGCATGGAGGTTGGTATTTACCCAAAGTCTGTTCCCAGTCCGTTTCTGCCCACATCATGCTACAGAGGAGGCTTGTGATGGGGATGTACCGCATCCTCCTGGGGTCCAAAGTGGTCATTGCTCGTGGTGATGAGAAACAGGATATTCAACAAAGCAATGGCCTTTTATGTTTGAGAAATTCTAGTACATGGAATCTTTTCATCTTTTTTCCCAAGCCAAGCCATAATGACAATGAGTGAAAACACCAGTAAAAATAAACCAAAATTAAAACAAGCACTTGCACCATTATTACATTTAACACTGAAATGCAGGATGTAAAAATTTTAGCAAATCTTTTTAAAGCATAGAAGGATTAAATAAAGTCTCCATAGTCTCAGAATGTCTTCCTGGCCAAGAAAGAGACAAACAAACAAAAAAGGAGAGTTTTCTCCAAGTTAAAAGTTAAAGGGGGAAAAACCAATTCAACATCAAATTTTTATTGGACGCCCATACGCTCTAGGTTTGGTGCTGCAGCGTGTGAGAAAACAGCGCTGTCTCTTGAATGACCATTTAATGTTTGATGTTTAGAATTTAATGAATAAAACTTTGTTATGCTCACTCTAAATATGTTTTTAAAAGTAAAGTTCCAGTAGGTTTGGATTTCTGTAAGAAGAAAAGGATATTCTTCGTTGAAATTAGTTAATCTGAAACAATTGTGGAGGACACATTGCTTAAGTATTTTAAGAATAAATATAAGACCTTCCGAAACTTTCAAGTTTTTCCTGATGCTCCTTTTTAGAAAAGGAAAAAAAAAAAAAACAACTATTCCCTTCTGATTGGGGACAAAATGATAACGAGGGGATTTCGTATTGCTGACCTGGAATTGTGCTGTTTGGCTGCCGTCTCTCCGTTTCAGCTTTTGCAAGCTGTGGGGAGGGGAAAGTGTGGTCTTTGAGGTTCTCATCCCAGTTGTTAAGCAAGAGCCAGACATGACTGCATTCATTTCCAGTGACTTCCTGGATACTGTGGTAGTCGTTAAGATCTTTCACAAATCTCCTAATTTGCCTCTCTCTTCTACCTCCTTGTAAGTTGGAAGCCTCTTTGAAGCGAGGTGTGGTCATGTGACTTCCTTTGGCCAGTGAAATGTGAGAGCTCCAAGCACTGGTGTGTGACTCACCATGTCCCCTTCTCCACACATCCACCACCGTGGAGGCAGGTGGCAACATGGCACCTCCAGGCCCCAGTTCATTTGATGATGGGAACCTCTCAGTAAGAACGAGATCTGGGACTTTGTTATTCCAACGTAACGGGACCTCTGCTGGCTGACAGTTGTCCACTATGTACCCTGCATGGTGCTAGGCTCCCAGGATACCACAGGGTCACACCGTCCTGCAGAAACTCCTACCCCAGGATGAAAGAGAGACAGGAAAACAATTACGGGTAACAGCCACAGTTGAATGGTAAACCCAGCCTCAGGGGAATTAAAAAAGTGAAGAAAAGCGGTGAGAGATGTTTCTTCCCTATAAAATGTGAAGGAAAAAGATAAGAAAAATCTTTTTTACGTATTTAGTTACAATCTGCTCTATACTTAATTATACTCTATGCTGTTCATAATAAAGTGATAAAATTGTTCATCGTGGAAAGCTTGATATGCTACTTGATAAAGTATCTCTATGAAAACTCCAGTTCCAGGATGGCAAACGAGAGCCGTGTTTTCAATCAAGTCCAATGGGTGAGTAGTGGCTGCTGGCATTTTATTTGAGAAAGATTAGGATGCTGCATCTCAACTCAGGAGCAGGTTGACAGGATCAGTTACCAATGTCTGTCTTGTGTTTAGGAGAGGGGAATAACAGCCCATATGTTACTATTTGCAAACCTATGCCCAGCTGAAACAGAATTATTTGACAGCTTATCATGATTGCCCACCTTCCAAAGAAGAATGAAATAGCCTGGGAAACTCACATCTTTCCTGGAGAATAATAAGAAACATGTCATGTAATTTTCGTGCCCCCCCATCGGAATATAGCTATGAAAATAAGAAGCTAATATATGAAGAAAAAAATACACACATCATCTTGGTTGTGCTCTCTTAACTCTAATACTTATAATAGAGAATAGGCTAAGCTGCTGTAACAGAAAGACTTCAAGTACGGTGGTATTAATTCTTTGATGAAACAGTCCTGGAGCAGCTCTGCCAGCCTTGTCATTGGCTTAGTCGGGGATGGAGGTGGTTGCTCCAATGTGCATGGGTGCCGATAGCTCCTAGAGGAAGCCTAGGAAAAAAGACGTTCTATAACGAGCAGGGATCATCTCTGCTCACATTCCATTAGCCCCATTTTGGTCTATGATCACACCTAGCTTCATGGGAATCTGGAAAATATAATCCTTGGCTAGGCAGTCATGTACTGAGCTGCCCTTCAGGGCATTCTATTACTAAGAGGAAGAAAAGAAGGGTTATATTGGGAAGTCAGTAGTCCCATCACTGTTATCTGGGAACAGAGAGACCAATTTATACCGAAGAATCCAGAAAACCCCTTTATGAAAGAAGGGTGAATAAAAGCAATAAAGGACCTAAATTGGCAGAGAGATTTCCAAAAATTCTCACCAAAACGAAGATTTCCAAAAATTCTCACCAAAACGATGCTCACCAATTGGTGAACGCTCAACCGTCATCACCAGTAATAAGACACATCAACGTCTCGTACTTCCTGATATTATGCACTGAGAAAGGCACAACGTCACCTTGTGTTATTGCCAAAAATATATAACAGCAATCTAATCATGAGAAACCATTACATACACCCAAACTGAGGGACTTTTTACAAAACAGCTGGCCAATGCTCTTCACAAGTGTCAAGATCCTGAAAGATAAGGAAAGATGAGGAACCGGCCCAGATTGGAAGAGATAAGGAGACATGACAACTAAATGCAATGTGGGATCCTGGAGCAGAAAAAGAACATTAATGGGAAAACCTGAAATCGAATGAGGTGTGTAGGTCAGTTACTGGTGTTTTGTCAACATTAGTTTCCTGGTTTTGATAGCTGTATTAGAGATTTGTAAGATGTTTACTTTAAGGAAACTGGTGAATACTATACAGGACCGTAGCTACTATTTTTGTAATGTTTGTGTAAGTCTAAAATTATTTCAAGATGAAAAGTTTGAAAAAGTCACTGTCATGTCATATCAACACATTGCACATAAAAGGCTGGTGAAGACCAGGCAGTCAGAGACCCAGGCCCTGTGAAGGACATCCACCTCTTTTCCTTTCTGGACTTTCCTTTCTGGACCGTCCTTTCTAAAAGTCATTTAACTGGGACGCCTGGGTGGTTCAGTCAGTTAAGCGTCTGCCTTCAGCTTAGGTCATGGTCCCAGCATCCTGGGATTAAGTCCCACATCAGACTCCTTGCTCAGCAGGACTCTGCTTCTCCCTCTGCCTGCTGCTCACCCTGCTTGTGCTCTCTCTCCCTGAAAAACAAATAAATAAAATTTTAAAATAAAAATAAAAGTCATTTAACTAATCGCATGCCTTTATTCAGTCTCCAACCCTGCAGCCTGAATGCTCCATTTCCAACACAGGTCTGATTATTGCCCCGTTTGCAATCCTGCATTGGTTCCCCTTGTCTGGTGGATTAAACCCACACTCTTTATAACAGCCTATAGGCCCTGAATGGTCTAGCCCAAACCTGCCTCTCCATTCTCAACTCTTACCATTTCTAGACATTCACTCTCCTCTCCAACCTCTCAGAACTTCTCACACATTTTCAAATATTCCATTTCTATCCATATCTGCTGAAATTCACACTTACTGTTTTGACTGCCTGGAATGCTACCCCCAAGCTCCTCTCTCCCTTTGCTTTCTGATGAATGCCTATGTTTCCTTAGACACTCAGCCTAAACATTACCTCCTTTTCAATGCCCTCTATAATTTCTCTTAGCAATATTGTTTCTTATCAGTAATTCTTTTTTCAACTCTTACGGCTCTTATTATTAGTGTTAATTCATCTATTCTTTCATGGGCAGGTGTTATGCTTGGTTCTTGGATAACAAGGACAAAGAGCTACTGATGGGGTGGGTGAGGCCAGTGGGTGAGCCAACAGTCATAGTACAGTGATCAATAGTATGACAGAGTAGTTCCTCCTAGTGACAGTGAGTCAGGAAGCCTCTCAGGAGAGATCATCTATGAGTTGGGTCTTCAAGGACAAATGCAATTTCTAGTCTTTCCATTGAAAAGCCAGCTCGTCCCACATCTTACTGTTTTCCTTCTCCAGCTACTCAAATTCTGTCTGATCCATCTAGTTTAGCTACCAGTTCGACTCAATTCAACAACTTTCCTATATAGCCTTTTGCAAAAAGCATGAATGTTTATGACAAAAATTGACCCATCCGTGCTTAAATATGGGTGGTGTTCTCAAAACTATAGGAGACAGACAACTACTTGTCTTGACCCTCATTACCAATAGATTGGAAATTCTTTGCAAGACAAGTATTACAGTTGATGAAAACATTTAAATATCAAAGAAAAACACAATGAAACACATTCTACAGTTCTCAAAATAACTGATTAAGTATAATAAAAATTGTCTCTGTTAATGATGAACCAAAGGTGTTTATGAATATTGATTGATTGCACCCCTCGTTCTCAAACTTTGTGTCAAGGCTACATAAACACCCAAGGACATAACAGAATATTTTAGATTTTTGAGGGAAATGCAGAGCTATTTGACATCCTTTTGATGGTGCCATATCTTTGCAAAACTGGGTTTTCTCTGGTTTCTATGATAAAAAGCCAGTACTGCATGAAAAACAATGTGGAAGAGGAAATGAAGGGGTACTGGCCAATCTAATTCCAAAGTCAGAGAAGTTATGCAGTGTCAGTAGGCACATACATCCCAGTAGTAATTGTGGTTATTGAAGAATGAAATAAAGTAATTTTTTTAGTGTATGTATTCTATATTTTCAAACAGCTACTAAGTTGTCAGGACATAAATATTATTAAGGAGTTTGGATTTCATAAATGGAATTATTTGGTATTTCTTTTGGCCTAGAGTGCCATCAAAGAAACTACGGTGAAGTTAAGGGAGCCAAGTTTGGGCTTCACTGGTGGCTTTTGCAACATAAAATGTACCCATTCTACAGATTCAGCTGCCATTCCCAAGCCTTATCAGGAAGACGTGGCAATGCAGTTGTACTATCTGGCCCTTTCTACTTGTGACAAAAACCAAACCAAACCAAACCAAAGAAACCCACTAGACTTGCCAGGTCTGAGGTTGCTTTCTGTGACTAATTAGGATACAATGAAATTTTTCTTGTTTTGCTTTGCATTAAAACTACTTGCCTTGTTCAAGTTTAAACTCACTACCTTTGCCTCACCAGCACTCTGCTGAGTGCGATTACTGTGATTTTAAATAGATAAAGCCACCAGTTCTTTTTTAAGGCTAACTCTGCTATGCAATTAAGCCAGAGGACTGAGTCATGAAGTGAGCGTCATTAGCCACAGGAGGGAATCTAGAGTAGGGTTTGGGGGAAAAGGGGAGGTGCTAAATGCATTTATTTCAGCAACAATGAGTTAAGAACATTACCTTTTTCCTGTAACAATGGTAATAGGCAAAATTGCAACTTCAATGAAATAGCTGACTGATAAATGTACTAATGAAAGTATCAGAAATCTTTTTTCTAATATACAAATAAGATTTTCAATTGAAGAAAGAGCCTGTGTCCTAACAGATTTTTAATTCTTTTAAAGCTGAAACAAATATTTAATAATATTTCAGAATGCACCTTAGTAGGTGGACTAAAAAAAGCAGATTATTTTTGTACCCTGGGAGCCTCACCCTACCAGGCGATTTATTTATTAGGATCATTGTTGGTCATCCATTTAGCACCCTTACTGAGAACCTGTCTTGTTCCAGGCACTGCAAAAAGTCACACTACATGCTGACAGTCTGAGATTTGGGAAAGGCATGAATCCAAGTGGATTAGCCTCATCTCTCTTGCCCAATAAGGAGAATGTAGGGAATTACACTGTGGTTACTAACACAGCGTCCTCTGTACATCAAAGAAGGGCGTTTTCCCCATGAGGCCGAATGACACACGAATTTGGGCAATGGCAGAAAGACGATGTTCTTCCTTGGCTTAGAGGGATCTGTTCAAATATCATAAGAGTGTTTGTCATGAGTGTCCACCACTGATGAATTGTAGGATTGTCCAAATGTTCTTTCTTTCTTGGAACCACATCCTGTTTCTAAAGATTGAGGCAGCAAATTAAATGAAGAGTTCATGATTTAAGATTCTCCAGGCTTTTTTTCATTTGTATTCATATTCGGAGAAGTAGATATTTATGAATAAATGATACTATCTAAGAATTACCTTTAGCCCCTTATCAAGTGGATAAAGCATACTATTTTATCCCAGGTTATGGAGACCTAGAACTGATTTCCTTAAGCTAGCAGCAGGGTTAATACAATACCCTTTATGATATCAGGAAGAAATTATTTGACAGATTCCTCATTATACCAATGAATGTTGTTTGGATTATAGCACTAGAAAACCAAACCCCGAATAACTTAAGTAAAAAGAAAATATATTGGCTCACATGACTGAAAGACAATGGGAAAAGCAGGCTTCAGGCAAGACATCAAAAGAGGGACAATGCCACCAGGACCCAAGTGTGCTCCTCTGTCCCTTGATTCTACTTCCTCTGAGCTGCTTTACTTTTCAATGGCAGTGCTCTAATGGTAGCAAGATGGTAGCAGTGACTCCAGATATCACATTTTTGTAATTCAATTCCAACACAAAAAGCGAGAGTCTTTCTTCGAGAATTTGTAGTAAAATATCTCTCATGCTTCATCAATGCCACATGCATTATGCGCCCATGCCTGACCTCTGGCCAAGGAGGGCAGTGCTCTGATGGGCTTTGGTCAAGAAACATGCTCCAACTCGGAGCAAGGACTGAGCCCTCGGCTGTTGGTGAATGAGGAAATAATGTGCAAATTGAAGATGGAAGTTCAGGTACAGTTATCCAAAGAAGGATATTTGGAGGCAGGAAGCCAAATATTCACTTCAGAATGAAATTCCCCTTTCCCAAGAAAGGCAGGTCATAGAGGGTATCCTCACGGATTTATGAAGTCCTTGAGGTAAGTTGTTTGAGGTTTTGTTTTGTTTTGCTTTTGCTTTTGCGAGTGTGTGTGTGTGTGTGTGTGTGTGTGTGTGTGTGTTTCCATGAGGTAAGTTTTAAAACACAGTTCAGGGGGCACCTGGGTGGCTCAGATGGTTAAGCCACTGCCTTCGGCTCAGGTCATGATCTCCAGGCCCTGGGATCGAGCCCCATGTCGGGCTCCCTGCTCAGCAGGGAGTCTGCTTCTCCCTCTCCCTCTGCCTCTATCCCCTGCTCATGCTCTTTCTCTCTGTCTCTCTCTGTGTCAAATGAATAAATAAAAAAAATTAATAATAAGTAAAACACAGTTCTGTTTCAATAGATCAAATATTAAAAGAGTAGTGGTATGAGGTATAATGCTGGGAAGTGTTGGAGAGCCAGCATGCTGGGGAGATGAATTGTAGCAATCTGCTGATTTCCATGGTGTAAATACTCCCACCATGTCCCATTTCAAGCTACCAACATGGTGCCATTGACCGTGGGTTTGGGAAGAGATGTGTGTAGTCAGCCCTCATGAGCCAGTACAAACCAGTACACGCTGGCTCCAGCACACCACCAGCAATGAGTAATGTTCATAAGAATTTTTGTAAAGTTTATGCCACCAAAGTGATAGTAAAATCCCTCAAAAGTTACCAAACTAAGACAGACATGTAGGTTGGGGTGGGATTAGGTAGGGGGCAGTTACAAGAGATATCTTTGTCACTTTGTCAAAAACATCTATATTTTTAGCTACTTTTGATGGAAAGCATGCAGATTCATCATTTGGTTGGTCTTGTAGCCACATTAAAATAGCCTTCCTAACTCTAAATAAAATGTTGGAGAAAAACAGCAATTATGCGGCCACAATCCCCTCTGTCCCCATGAACTGCTGCACAGTCAAGCATTTCTGCACACCATGTCCCCCGAGATGTCACTTACTCCTCAGGGTGGTCTCCTCGGCTCAAAATTTTCTGGCCACAGAAGACACATCTGTTTGTTGATATTTTTCTAGACTGCTAATTACGTGAACCCTATGATTTTCCACTCTGGTGAATGAACAAAAACAAGGTTCACAGTTAACACTGCAACTCAGAACACTGGTGACTTGTTATGAACGAGGAAATAACCACAATGGCTAAGACTGAGGTAAAGCTCTCACTAAGAAAAAACATCTTAAAGGTTTAGGTTTGTTCTTTGCAGTCAGCTACTCAGCATACCGAGTGGAAATGGTATGACACGTCCACGGGTGTATTTTGGGAATAAGAATAAATTCCTCTTTCAACTGTTTCTGGAAAACCAACTTTCCACGGTTGATGTGTGTCCAGATCTCACCTACTAGAGCTAGGGGTAAGACTGACCTCCTAAAAAAAAAACAACTTCCCTCATATTGCCTCCCCTTCCATCCTGTCGGGACGTGCTTTGGGGACATCTGAGTCATAAATACAAATCAGGCAGGAGTGATTGGCAGAAGGGATGTATAGTTGGGGGAAAAAAGCCTTCTCAAGATTTCTTCTTTCCGCCTTCTTTCAACAAAGTTGCATACAGTCTGGGGTGTTGTCCAAATGTAATAAAATAACACAGTTCCAAATACGTACCTTTGTATTTCAAATCCCAGAGCACCAAAATACCAGAAAACCACCCAATTCTTCCCAAATGTCACACAATTTGCAGTAGCTCTAGTGCAGATTTACCAAAAAAAAAAATTTATATATATATGTCTAAATATATAAATATATTTAAAATTTTATATATATGTAATATATAATATATTTATATATATGGGATATATATGTGTAATATATAATATATTTATATGTAATATATAATATATTTATATATACTCATATATATAAATTTATATATATTTAAAATATATAAAAATATATATAAAAATTATATATCTATTATATATATATTATGTGTATCAGAATGCCATCTGGGGAAGATCTTGAATTGAAATCCTTTTGACCTACTAAAGACAGGATAAATAACAAACTTCTCAGGGAGTCAAACTGCTTCATATATCCATCCCAGCTCTCCCAAAGAATTCAGTCAATCTCCAGAAGTAGTACCATTAATAATAGTAATAAAAGCTAACATTTATTTCAGGCTTCTTTTGTGCCAGACACCAAGCTATGCTTTTTACAAGTATACTTCAAAGGGTGGTTGATGTTTGCCCCCACAGCAGCCCATGAGATAGGTTCTATTATCCTCATTGCATAGTTTAAGAAACTGAGGCTTAAAATATTCCATGGTTAGATGAAAGTTCACAAAATTAGTACAGACAGAGCCAAAGATTAAAATGAGATCTTAATTATACTGGATTTCCAAGTCAATTAGACAAAAACCTGCAAAGTACATAAAAGAGAAAGAATGAGGGAAAGAGATTTGAAGGCAATACAGCTGTAAACATGCGGACAAATTCAACTTCGGATTAGAATGATAATCATTAACATTTGCATAACATTTGCATGTTATAATTTGCAAAACATTACCACGTACATTTGATCTTCACAGCAATTCTGAAAAACGAAGAGAAATCTGTGATTTTCATTTTGCGGAGGTAAAGGTGAAGGCTCAGGAAATAACTTATGACAAGAGATTATCGCTCTGCTACTCTAGGCCAGCAGAAAAGAACCTCAGTTCATTTTCAAATCTAAGACGGCCATGACACTGAAATCCGATAAAGACGGACAAGTACTATAGACTAATCTCACTCATGAATATGAATTCTAAATAAAATAGTTTCAAATTAATATAAACAGCAATTCTAAATAAAATATTTGCAGGTAGAATCCAGCAGCGTATGAAATAAGTACAGCTGACCCTTGAACAATGTGGGGCTTAGGGGTGCCAGTCTCCCACTCAGTTGATAATCCACTTGTAATTTTGGATTCCCCAAAAACTTAACTGCTAATAGCCTACTATTGACTGAAAGCCTTACTGGTAATATAAACAGTCAGTTAACACATAGTTTGTGTGTTATATATACTACGAACTGCATTCTTACAGTAAAGTAGGCTAGAGAAAAGAAAGCGTTAAGAAAATTGTAAGGAAGGGACATACATTTACGGTACTACACTGTATTCATTTTAAAAAATCCATGTCTGTGTGGACCCGTGCAGTTCAAGCCTGTGTTGTTCAAGGGTCACCGTATCTACCATGACTCCCTTGGTATATACCATTCTAGGATGGCTCAACACAAGAGATGCTCTCAACATAACATCTTATACGAAGAAGTTGGAGTAGGAAAAGCATATTACGATGTCAGCCTCCTAAAGAGACATTTGATAAGACTCAGTAGCCATTTCTAATAAGGTAGGGAGGGAAACCATGATGCTTCTACTCAAGGCTTAGCACTGCATCTTACAATACACAGCAAGTCTTCAAGTATTTGGTAAATTAAGAACACATGCTTTAAAATAAGAGAAGAAATGAGATGTTTAGGCCCATTATCAATTGAATATGAAGGAACAAATACACTTTATATCTGACACACATACATAATTTGTACAGAAAGCCTGCAAACAAAGCCATTAAAATGACTGGCACCAACCTTGCTTGGCCCTTCCCAACACAACCATCTGTCTATAGGAAGGTCTGGGGATGCATCCAGCTCTATCACCAAGCAGCTCATGGTTGGATCAGGCCAAAGTCTAATAGCTATGATCAGTGGGTGCTCCCTGCTCTTTCATGGGTTGATGAAGCACTAATCAGCTCATGGGGAGATGACTTGGGGACATATTTTATTGGAGTGCATGTCAGCAGCCTCCACAGTCACCAATCCCTAAAGTCTAAAGTTGCAGGCAATAGCCAGATTGGCAATCACAACCTTCCTTCTGTCTGACAGCCCCAGCCAGATCATGCTTCACCCAGCTGTGGAACAAGGACAGGTACTCCCCCACCATCATGATCTCAACTGTGTAACAAAGCAACCAGCCAGCCCCAGGGGTCAATGCACAGAGCCAGTTTGGAGAACAGTGGCGCCCATCCACATGTAGACATGGCTACTGGGTTCACATGAGTTAGAGAGCAAGGCTTGTGCACAGACGCTTTGCAGTGAAGCTGTAGGTGGAACCCAGTATTCAGCCATCCTTCTTAGGGGTGCAGAAAGTGGACAGAGTGGTGGGTCCTGAGCGGCCTTGAGCCAAAGCTCATGTTTATTTTTTGGAATCTTGTTAGTTCATCAGAGTGTTGAAGGAATGGCAAGAGCAATTAGTGTAAAATAAGCACTATTTTCTCACCTCTTCTCCTTCGCTAAGTCACAAAAGGAATACAGTGACCCAGAAAGTTCTACCTGACCTGTAATTTTTATTTCAAAATGCTGAACAAGAAAACCGTTCATTTCCTCTGAGAGCCCCAGAAAGGGAACTGATTATTAGCAGCTGCCTAATTGTTATACTAATGATCAAACTTTAACAAAAGTAAATTATTTTTTAAACACAGGGCTTTTCAAAAATTAAACTAAACAAAACAGCATTAGCCTCATAGCTCGAAAATATTATTTCTTTGGACTCCAGCTAAAATACAAGCCTTACATTGCCTTATGCTTTATTTGTCTATAATCATTTTATATCGAAACACCAGTGTTCTTCAGCATGTTTTGAGAATTTTGTACCCGGTCCACGTAGCAGCCTGCCTTGGCATGTTTTATTTCACTAATTCTTGTGTATCCCCAGGTATGTATTTACCTGGGTCAAAACTGCAGAGGCCATTTTAAAAGGCATGACCCAAGTGGTTTTGTTTAGCAATATTATAAATCCAAAAAGAAGATACTGCCATTAGACTAGAACAGATACATAAAAATGAAGCCTTAAACTCCTATGTGCTTTTAACCAATTTAATTAAAATATGCTTATGTGTTTAAAATGTCCTCAAAAGCAAAATCTTTCTTCTCAATTTTGCAAGTTCGATATTCTAAAACAAAGTAAATATTCTAAGAACTACTGGTCAATTAATTATAGTCCAATATGGAGTGACACCATTCTATTTTTCTCAGTTATAACCAATTAATTTACCTTAAATATTTCCATTTGTTAATTTTCTCCCTCGAAGACTTGATACATAGGAAATATACTCTTGTATTTATTTAAAAATTATCTCAAAAATTATTTTGATAATAATTTGATAACAAAGTTGATAATTTGATAATAACTTTGATAACAAAGTTTCAATAAAGTTCCATTCTTTTTGTAGGGGATCAGTATCTATGCTGGAGGGGAAGCAGTGTTTGTTGTGGAACTTGAAATCCCAGCTAATGTAAAAGATTAATACTACTTAGTTGAGTCTGTTCTTGGTTCGTCTTCTTCAAACCAGGAGAGCTCCTCCTATACAGATACTGTTCATAGGCACATTTACATAATATTATATATTTACAGAGCTAAAAGCAAGAGGAGCACAGAGAAACAACAGAAAGACAAGGACATAACCAAGTGGAATAAATCCAGTTAAGTGTTCCCATCAATTCTCATGAATGTGAGAGCAGAATGGTCCAGTTTTGGATGCATCCATGGTGGAAGATAAGCCAAAGTCCCATGGATAAAAACAACATTATAAAAGTGCAAGAGTCCACGTGTGAAAAGTCTGAAAACCTAGTGAGAGACTTTGTATTTGATCTTAATACACTGGGAAGTTACAAGCCATCCGGAAAAAAAAAAAAAAAAGATTATGATCAGCACACACATAATAGTCTTTCAATGTGGTCTATTCCCATCCAAACATCCCATGAGTTATACACAAGGAGGCAGTTAGTAAAGCTCAGCACTCATTCATAGGTTTTTTACGATTTTATTTGTTTATTAGAGAGAGAGAGAGAGCATGAGTGGGGGGGGGGCACAACACACGGGGCTGGATCCCAGGACCCCAGGATCATTACCTGAGCTGAAGGCAGATGCTTAACCAACTAGCCATCCAAGCTCCCCTACTCATTCATTATTTTAACCAATATTTGGTCACCTCCCATTACACACACTCCGGCAGGCTCTGGGAAGATAGAGGGAATATCAGGATAAATAGGTAGTCTCTGATAAGGAATGCAGGGAGGGTAAACTAATAATCATCACACAACACTATCCAATGAGAAAGGAGAGTATGAAAGAGAAAACAGTTAACTGTCTGGGAAGAAGAGATGGTATCCTAGACGAAATAAACTGTTGCACAAGGATGAGGATATATTAAAGGGGGAAGTAAAAACTATCATCCTGGGGTCGTTCCTTGAGCAAATAGTAGAGGTATCTTAATGACTACAGAAAATGAGGTGCTCTGTCTTTAACTTCTGGTTGAGCAAATGCAGTGCTGAGAAATGGTTTTGACAAATAGATTTATAGACATGAGAGAAGAGTGATGGCTTGAGATTTGGATGACAGAGCTATGAACTGTGGGGTCAGACGATACAAGTCCAGACAAAGTTGAGGTTGACAGTCTTCTTTGGCTTTCAGTAAAGCACATGACCATTGTGACACATTAATTGCACTGGTGGTTTTAGCTTGGTAAGGATACAGAACCCCTCCTCAGCCCGCACTCATTGTGCCCCCTTTGGCATCAATAAAATAGTGGGGATGAATGTTCCTCACATAGATCTTTGTAATGCCTTAACAAACTATAAAAAAGAAGAAATGAAAGAGACTCCACCAGAACAAAATGAAATCTCTTTTAAAACTGTAAAATCTTCATAAATGTGGTTTTGAAATGTTGCCTTCATCTTACAAGGTTTGTCAGATTGCAAAACACCATAATAAGACCCAATAATTCCACTTCTACTGGAGTGTTCAGTGTTTATGGCAGCATAATTTGTGATGATGAAACATTTAAAACAGCCAATATGTAGGACAAATGAGAAATGTTCACATAAGTTGTGACTGTCTGAGCAAATAGTGTGCTGTCATTTAAAAATTATCTCACATTTAATGATATGGGAAAGTGTCCATAATGTGAAAAGAATTAAAGTTTACAGGCTATATATCTCCTTTGGTCCCACTTTTATAATATGAAAAGAAAAAGTAATCGGAAAACAATTGCCCTGGGGTCAACAGTGATTCTCTGTACTCAATGCAATCTAATGTGAATTTTATTCTTTTCTTTATACTTTTCATCATTTTCTAATATTTCTGCAATGAACACCTATTCACTTTATAATCAGAGAAATACTTTACATTTTTAATTAACTGGATAACAATTATGGAAAACATAGACGCTCAAAACTCTGCTTGCAAAAGATATCCTGGAATTGTAGAGACAAAAGTCCATTTTTGTACTTTTGAAGTCTTCATACCAGGTTTTGACAATAGCATTGTTTAGGGCATGGTATGTGCTATTAGAGAAAGACCCTCCTGTTGACTAAGGCAACCCAGCATATCTGTGATTGACAATGATGTTGATAAAGCAGAGATAGATGACTGTCCAGCTAATGTTCCTAGAGTCATAGGGGAACCATTATACTCCGACCAAGCAACATGAATTCCATGCACAAACTGAACTTAAACTCTTTAAATTGTTCCAATTTAATGAATGAATTAAAAACCATCTTTCAAAACTCAGGAGGTGCCTTCAGACCACCTAAAGTTCCCTAACTACAACAGCAAAACTGCTTCCTTTTTGGAAGGCCACAAAGGCATTCTAAGACTAATTTGACAAAAAGAGCCTTGACTATGGGGCTAGAGACCAATGAAGTGCTACAGAAGGAATTATCTCAGAGTTGGGAATTATTCAGGAAAGGGAATTAGAAAAATGAGGATATTGTATTGCAAAGAGGGAGGAGAGAAGGAAGAGAGAAAAAGAAAAGATTACTGATTATTCAAAATAGTGATTATTTTGCATGGTGAAAAAAACAATCAACATAGGGGAAAAATTAGAGTCAGACCCAGAAATGGAAATGGTAGAAACAAACACCAAGGGCAGGGAATCTAGATTGCTAGATGTTAAGTATGACCACGAAGTGGAATTTTTTTTCAAAAATCTACAAAAACAAAACAAAACAAAAAAAACCCCAAAAGACAGAATAAAATTCTACGTATTTAATTTCATTCATTAGCCTTTAAAATGCTCTGTCCAAAATAAAATTTATAGCACTTGCCAACTTTTAATGGTGTTCTGTAAGCCAAGCATGATCAAAGTTGGCTTTCTCCTGGTAGCTGGAAGCCAAGACCAGGTTCAGAGAATGACACAAAAGCTGAAAGCCTCCAGGCAGAAGAGGTGACCCCAGCTCTCTCTCTGAGAGGAGGTCAGACATCTGGCAGCCACAGCTGGCCTCGAGCTAGGCAACGGAGAACAGCAGAGCCATGTGCAGACGGTGACGGATGAACCTCCCAAGGAGAAGGGCAGCGAAACGGGGCAGAGAGGAGGATCTGGACAGACTAGTTTACAACTCGGAGAAAGACCCGCGGTGGCTGCAGAAGCTCCCATAGAGGAAAAGGCCACAGCCTTCGAGCGGAAAAGCCTTCCTCTATCCTAAGAAATCTCATTTAGGACCTAATACCTGAGTCAACTGGTGGTCTCGTTTTAAACAAAACGTGTATTTATCTTCCTCCACATACTTCTTAATGGTTTTTTCCCCCAAATACCAAATAAGGACAATAAAAAGCATTTGAATCTATTTTTAAAGTTTTTTCATAATATTTTAAATCACGCGTTTTAGTGAGTTTACTGTCCTTGTAGATAAAGCTCCTCGTTTCTTCCCCTCCCTTCCAATGCGCTTGGCTGCCTCGTGTCTTCCGCCCTCACCAGCAAGAGCCCGGAAAACCCGTAGTCTCTGTTTCCGGTGCGGGGTCCTGGTAAGGTCTGAACATGGCTGCTGTAGCGGTGTTGCTGCAGGACTCCACCGGGGCCTACCGTCCACTGATCTGCCTTCACCCTCCCTTACTCATGCCTCTTCAGAGGCTAGAATTTAGGATTTGTCATTTGTCATTATGCCCTCCCCCTTGAATCCCTCCTCGCCCCTCTTGCCCTTGTTTCACCTTATACTCAACCGGTGCAGCGGGCGCAGTGGGGCACCACCCATCCGAAAGGAAAACCTAGTTTCCGCAGCTGTCAGAATCACTGCAGGCTGAAAACTCACAGCTCACCTGCTCTCTGGGAATGGGTTTTAGCAAAGGGGAGTTGTCCCGTCCAAACCCCTCGTCCCACCCTCCCTCCACTCTCCAAGGGTAGCCTGCATCCATGACAGGTGGGCAGAAGCCCGGCCCCCTCAACTTTGTCCCAGACAACTCTGAACAGCTCTCCCAGCTCTAGAGTCTGGTGGGACAGACTGAGGCCTTGGCAACTGCATCACACTTGAGCTTTACCCTCGGCCCTATCCTGCTTCCCTCACTCCTTTACTAGAGGATTCCCCAGTAAACCTTCTGCTTGCAAAAGTCCTCTCAGAGTCTCCTTCCAAAGAACCCCACCTAATACCTAGCAAAACCCCAACTCTGCCTTATCAGTCAGGATTCCAGAAACAGAAGGTGCCCTCACACCCAGGAGAGTTCAGTGAAGGTCAGTTTACAAAGTCGTGAGCAAGGTTGGACGGAACAAGGAGTGCTGGTGAAATGGGCAAGGAATAGTAACGCAGGTTGGTATAGAATAAGGAAAAGGGTATTCTTGAGTTCTTTAGCTATGATTCTAAGTTTCAGTCACTCCTCTTAAATATGAGCATTCATGACAGCAAGACTTTACTTTGTTTCCCATCGCAGTTGTATGAAAAATCAGTTAGGGCTGTCTGGGTGTCTCGGTTGGTTAAGCATCTGCCTTCGGCTGGGGTCATGATCCCAGAGTCCTGGGACTGAGCCCCCGGGGTTGTGCTCCCTGCTCAGTGGGGAGCCCGCTTCTCCCTCTTTCCCCTGCTCATGCTCTCTCTCTCTCTCTTGCTATCTCTCTGTCTCGCAAATAAATAGATAAAATATTTAAAAAAAAGAAAAATCAATTAAATCCAAGAATGTTTACTGAGCATCTACTATGTACAAGATAATATACTAGGCACAGCACAACACCAAAATAACCAGTTATTAGCAGAACGATTCAAACAGTCAGCAAATTTTGCTACATCATGTTCACTGATTTGAAAATTAAATTTACAGAATCAACACATTCTTCTGGAATCTGGTAAACAACGCCATAAAAATATAATTGGTACACCATTCTCCATTAGATTAAGATTATGGACAGTAAGTTTAATCACAAGGATAAAATTGCCTTTCTTTAATACACCAACAACTGTGAATATACCAGACAGCCTATAAAAGAGAAAACTACCTCTCCACTGCCTTCACCTCTCATTAAATCTGCCTTTTATTATGTTATACTGTTTTGCTATATTCAACACTTTACTTCTTAATTGATAAATACATCTCCCCACTATATTCATGTTAAAATTTGGGGGCTTGATTTTAGAATTCAACGGTTGCTACTTTTAGTGAGAACTTTATAGTTGCATAGGAGCTGTGGTGTTTATTAACAACCACTTGAGTGATTTGGCAACATCCGATACATAAATTTCATTAAAGATGGCAATACAGTGTCTAACTAATGGGGATGTTCATTTTCATAAATTTGTTTTCTCAATGTCACCATTTCACTGCTGGAAGATGCTTATTATATGTTCGTCATTCAATTAACTAGAATTTCTTGAGTGTGTGCCATGTCCAAGACTGTGGGACCCTGTGGGATGTCAACGAACTGGAAACTACAATGGGGCAATGACACACACACTTAAATAGGGAACGATAGTGACAGATCCTGCACTTTGGACTATGCTGAACCCCACTAGATGCCTCTTGCTTGTCAAAGGTAACTCACTGGAAAACACAGAGATGACCACATTTTTCTTGTATTCATTACTTGATTTCAGGAGAGAGAATTGGAAATCTGTGCCCTGGAGTCAACATTTTAGGAGAAGCTTGCCAGTCTTCATTAATTGCAAAATAAA
The DNA here is from genome assembly GCF_024610735.1 of Ursus americanus. NCBI lineage: Eukaryota > Metazoa > Chordata > Mammalia > Carnivora > Ursidae > Ursus > Ursus americanus. The sequence continues at coordinate 27,587,374 of NC_142160.1, read as the reverse complement.
AAGATCTTTCCAACACAAATAGGGCCAGAGTTGGCATTATGTGTTCCTATTCTGGGCATGCAAATTCACTCTAGCTTCCATGCTAAGTTTAAAGAGGAGAGAGAAATTCGAAGTGAGGTTTGAAGACAAAGGTGATGTGGCAGTTCTTTAAAGATGCATATGTCATGCCAAAGCAAGTCTCCATAAATGTCATCCAATTGAAATCTGACCACAATGGAATTAAATTAAAAATAAATAACATGATGCTTTTAACAAAGATTTCTAGAAAACATCCAAGGATTTAAAGATTAATTACACATTTCTAAATACCATCAGTTGTTTGGTTTTTTTTTTTCAAAAAGGAAAAAGTCATTATGGAACTACAAAGTATTCATGCTGAATGATAAAAAAGTCAACATGTCAAAATTTGTAGAAGCAGCAAAAACAATCCTGAGAGAGAAATGTATTCTTTTAAATGCCTATATTAGAGGGGAGCCTGGGTGGCTCAGTCGGTTGGGTGTCCAACTCTTGATTTTGGCTCAGGGCATGATCTCTGGGTCCTGGGATTGGCCCTGTGTTGGGCTCCATGCTCAGCATGGAGTCTGCTTATACCTCTCCCTCTGCTCCCCCCACCACCACCCCCGTTCACTCCCTCTCAAATAAATAAATAAATAATCTTATTTAAAAATTAATTCCCATATTAGAAAAGAAAAAATGTTTAAAATTAGCGATTTAAGTGTGCACCTTAAGAAGCTGGAAGAGGAAGAGCGAAGTAAACCCAAAGTAGAAGAAAAGAAAGAATATAGATAAAAACAGAAATCAAAGAAATGGAAAGCAAACAGTACAGAGAATCGACAAAGCCAGATGTTGGTTTGTGGAAAGGCTTACTTAAAAAAAAATGCTTCGACACACATATAGCACATGTCCACTCTAATGCTGTGTTCAGGGGGAGTAATTGCTTCAGAAAGATTAGCCATTAATACTTTTGCATTTAAAAAAAACAGGAAAAAATCGTATGTATGCATGCCATAAACAGTTTGGCTTCAGATGTCTAGTCAAATAGAGTAGCCCACAGAAACAGACCTAAACCACACTTTAAATTGAAACACAGACACATACACACCATGTGTGGGAATTTGCTCAAAATATTGCTATTTTTATTAGAAAAAATATATAAGATCCAAGGATGCTTTTAAAAATAGAGGATTAGGGACACCTGGGTGGCTCAGTCGGTTAAGCGTCTGCCTTCAGCTCAGGTCATGATCCCAGGATCTGGGATCAGCCCGCATCTGGCTTTCTGAGTCTCTGCTCGGGGAGCAGCCTGACTCTCCCTCTCCCTCTCCCTTTGCCTGCCACTCCACCTGTTTGTGCTCTCTCTCTCTCTCTGTCAAATAAATAAATAACATCTTTAAAAAAATAAAAATAAAAATGGAGGATTATTTCATTTCTCTATTTTTTTCATCTCATCTATGAAATAGAGCAGTTTGAAAGCATTTGTAGCTGCAGGGGACACACTCCCTAGTAGTTTTCATGCCGCATTATTTTTTAGTATAAAACTCTCTGCATAACTGAAAAGGCTTCCAAACCTCCATTCATGACACACTTGTCATAATAATGCACTAAATAAATAATTTTTAAAAGCTATAATGTTTAAGCTCCTTACAATTCATCCTGATGAATTACTGCCTATATTCATTAGAGGGAACGGGAGATCTTGGTACACTCGGGAGCTTTCCAAACATTCAGCCTCATTCTGGGCAAGTGACAGTTGCTGAGCAACATGGGAGATGCTTGTCGTCACAGTGACTGGTGGGCACCCAGGGCAGGCAGAGCCTCCTGGACGGTGGACAGAAAGACCAAGAAGGGGAGGATGGGAGTGCCAGAAAGGCCAGCCATGGTGTCGATGACCTAAGAAACAGCAGGTCTCTCTGCAGACCAGGGCTTCCTTGTGTTCCTTCTGTCAGCTCTGAGGCACGGTGCAGATAAGAAAGGCCAGGAGAAGGCCAGCAGAGAGACAAAACCCCCAGGGGTCGGAGGAATTCAGGAACAAGTGTCAAGGCAGAGGTAGGACTGGACCAGCCTTTATGTCAGCTTGACATGGGCAGGAACATCCAGGTTCCGATGGTAACCCCAAATAAAGGCCGAAAACTGGTTAGCCGGAAGGTTCTGTCGTGTTGCCAGGTTGCATGAGCTAGAAGAAACAGCAAGTTTACTTAAAGTTATGCACAATAAATTCCCTTTTACGTTTATTTACTCAATCAACAAATATTTATTGAAGGTCTTGCATGTGCCAGCTCCCACACTAGGCATGGAGATCATTAGAACAAGCTTTTGTAAAGTTTACATTCTCGTGGTGAAGGCAGACAGCAAAGAGAGAAAGCGGATTAAAGGGATACTTTCGGAACATAATGTTACTCTAAGGGACATAGAACAGGGTGGTGGGATGGGCTGCGCCTCTCACAGTGTGTACGGAATGGGGCGATTTTAGATACGGGATCTGAGCAGGTCCCTGAGACAGTGCAGTCACAAAGGACCCTATGTTCAAAAGGGGCCCTCGACTCAGAGACTCTGCTGTCACCATATTAAAATTCTTAGTAATTCTATCTTTGACTTTGTGTTGGGTAAGTGATGTGTGATGGGCAACGGAGCGTATGTTGGAGGATGGCTTCTCAGGGTCTGGGCCGGCAAGGGCTATGGCACCAGCGCAGGGAAGCTCAGAGTTGGACGTGAGCCTCAGGGAGCCTGTGAGGGTGTGCATTTGGCTTACGACTTTCTTCATGCCCAAGAAAGCATGACGTTAAATAGCAAATAAAAACCCCACGACAATCAAACAAAAGACTGCAACAAGAAAGGAACAAGCTCCTTTCCTGCTTTTAAAACCGGGGACCCGCATTTTCATTTTGCACTGAGCCCCACAAATTACATCCCTGGTCCAGCTCTGAGAAGGGGCATTTGCAGGAGAGGTGGGACCATTCCAAGTGGGAGGGCTGCAAGTGCAAAGGTCCTGAGGTGGTGTGTCCACAGAACAGAAAGCTGATAATAGCAGGAAGCTCTGATCAGGGCAGAGCCTGGAACAAAAGACAAGGAGAGACAGAGCCAGGGGCAGGGAGAGGAGGCCCATCAGGTAGTCCAGGAAGAGTTTTCAGCGCTGGAGGAAGGGGAACATGGCAGGGGAGGAGGACAGGGAGGGACTTCACCTCCCGATTTTGACTGCAAAGCCCTGGAGGACCTCAAACCTCTGAGATCTGCCACCTTCATCAGAAGCTGGGAATTCCATATTCTACACCCAAGCTGGCCTTGAGTGAGGGGTTGCTCTGGTCTTTCCCATTCATCACTCCATAACACACATCAAATGAAGCATCCCACCTCTGTGTCATAGCCTGCTCCACCCAGATCTTCATTCCAGGTTCCCAGGCCCTCTTTCCTTTTTCTAAAGGGCTACTCTCAACTTTTTTTTTTTTTTAGGTTGTATTTATTTGAGAGAGAGAAAGAAAGCACAAGTTGAGGCCGGGGGCAGAGGGAGAGGAAAAGCAGACTCCCCGCTGAGCAGGGAGCCTGATGTGGGGCTCCATCCCAGGACCTGGGATCATGACCTGAGCCAAAGGCAGACACTTAACCTACTGAGCCACCAGGCACCCCAGGGCTACTCTGAAATTTATCTTGGGCTTGCCTCCACCCAAGTCCTCTCTGCCATACCCAGCCAACTCTGCTCCCCTCCTAAGACTCTGCATAAATGTCCCTTCGGAGTCCTCGTCCAAACCCCCAGCATGGCTTAGGTCTCTGCATTGTTGGTTCACTTTTTTGGTAGCAGTTGTACATTACTTGGTGCAGTCATTTGATTAGTACTGTCTCTCCAAATGGACTGTGAGTTCCTTAAGGGCAGGGGACAGGTCCCTTTTGCCTACAGTGGTGATTTTAGCCCCTGCCCAGGGGAGGCACATGCAGGCTAGCATCATGAAGGTCTAGAGGGTCACAGGGAAGAGAAGAGCTGCTACTTTGAGTTGGGCCTTCAGCAATGCCAGGAAGGAATAGAATGAGGGAGGAAGAGGTCTGCCTAAGTTTAAAACTTACTCCGCTATTAAAGCAGAGAGGAGGGAAGAAATGGACAGGAGAGGACTTTCCCTATCGCATGCAAGGCCCTGGAATGTGAGAGGTGGCTAGCAGAGCAGCAGAGGCCTGCCAGCCTGGACAGTTGCCTATCCCTTCCCTCTTGGCCGCATCCCTGCCTCTCAGCCCTTTCAGATCTCCCCAAAAGGCTTCTGGTACTGTCCCGTTCCTGTGTAAAAAACAGTAAGCCAAGTATCTCCTTGGAACATTTGGGGTAAAAACCCAATATCTTGCACTGGTCAGAAAAAAAGATTCATTGGAAAAGAATCCTTAAGTATCATATTACTCTGATAAGAGCATAAATGAAGCAGAAAATAGTCCCATGTGGTAGGCAGCCTCAAAGAGGACCCTCAGAACACCCACCTCCATAGCTACACCCTCGTGCAGTCCCCTCGCCCTGAGTTTGGGCTGGACTCACTGAGTTGTTTCTAAAAAATAGAATATGACAAAAGTGATCAGGTGACCAGTCTGGGATTAGGTTATAAAAAGATTTTGCCTTCTTCTTCTTTCTCATGGATTGCTTGTCTGGGGGACACCACCCACCTTGTCGTGAGGCAGCAGCTCCATAGAGAGGCCCATGTGGCAAGGGACTGAGAGCGGCCAGCAAACACGGAGTGGGTTTTGGAGCAGGTGACCCCACAGAGGAGACCTCATCCCCAGCCAATGGCTTAACAGCAATCTCATGTGAGATTTGAACCAGAGGCACCTGGCTAAGTCGAACTCAGATTATGGGTCCACAAAAACTATGAGACAAGAAATGTTTGTGTGTTGAGCCATTAAATTTTGCAGTAATGTGTCGCATGACACTAGATGACATGTGCTGCTATGCGTCATTTCTGAACTCCACACCTGTACTGAGGGTTCGCACTTGAGCACCGACAGCGTGTTGGACACGCCGGCACATGGCACAGTGTTAGCTGGGATTCCTGCCCAGGGGGGCTTAATAAATAACAAAAACAAAAGGAACCATCATGCTGAGAAGTTTTTATAGTGCTGGTTATATGAGCAACATTTAGACATCCACAATCCTTACCAATATCCCTTCCTTAAAAAGAAACTCATGAAAGAAAAAGGAGCTTGGAAGTTTTGAATCCCTTCTTAAGAATATACTGAAGCATGTGTCCACAATATGTAATGCTGACTAGAGTTGGCCAGTTCTTTCCCATCCCAGATTCACAAATTGTGAATAATCCATTGCATATATGGCCTTTGAAGATCTTTCTTGTTCTCTCTCTCTCTCTCCCCTTCCTTCCCTCCTTCCCTCCTTCCCTCTCCTCCCCATTTCCTTCCTTAATATTACAGGTAAAACATTGGTAGCCCTTTGTCCATTAAATAAAGTATCCCCAAAGTAATGGCAACCCTCAGCCTACCTTTTAACTTGGGCATCACTCCTAACCCATGCAGCTAGAAAAAGTTTAAAACAAACAAGAAAACTTATTCTAAAGCATATGTTTAGTTTAGTACTAATCCAGCTCTGCCATGTATTAAGTGCCTTAGTATCTTTTTTACACAGATCACTTGGGGAATCCTGTTAAAATGTAGCCCAGTAGGTCTGGGAGGGCCCGAGCTTTTGCATTTCTAGCTTCTGGTCGAAGCCTATGCTGCTGGTCCCTGGCACACACTTCAAGGAGCAAAGCCTCAGATGGAATCATTTCTTATTTCTGGGCCTGGGAATCTATAACTGTAAGATGAAGGGTTAGGTTCCCTGACAAATCCTATGAACTCATGATCTTCCCCTCAAGTACGTCCTTCGTTCTCCTCCCCCACGATCCCCATCATGGTACTTGTCACCACCACCCACCACCATTTTCCTACAAAAAATATGCAACTCATCCTCTCTCAAGCTCTCCCTCCCAGCACACCCACGTCTGATCCACATGCCAGCCCTCGTCCTGCATCCTTACATCTCCACCCACCACCCTTCACCTCTACTTCAGCTTGCACTTCACTTGAGCCCACGTGCCCTCCTACCCAAGCCATAGTCTCCAACCCCCATTGTCTTTGAACAAGGCAAATCTAACTACATCATCTCCCTGCTTCAACTCTTCAATGATTTCTTAGATGGCCTGCATGAAGTTCTTTTAAAAACTCAAAGACTTGGGGTGCCTTGGTGGCTCAGTCATTGAGCATCTGCCTTGGGCTCAGGTCATGATCCCAGGGTCCTGGGATCAAGCCCCCGCATCAGGCTTCCTGCTCAGCAGGAAGCCTGCTTCTCCCTCTCCCACTCCCCCTGCTTATGTTCCCTCTCTCTCTCTGTCAAATAAATAAATAAAATCTTTAAAAAAAATAGCAAAAAACAAAAAAAACTCAAAGTCTTTTCAGTCTCAAAGGCCTCTGCACAGGCAGTCTGTTTGCCCTGAAAACACTGGTCCCCAAGCTTGTCACCTGTGGGCGAGGCTCCTCAGGCAGGCCTTGCCGGACCCTCGGAGTAAGTTAGGTATCTTCAGGATGCAGTCTTTCGGCAGGCTGTGCTTTCCTTCATAGGCTTTATTACAGTTAGTTAATTGGATCTCAGGTGAGTGTCCTGTCTACGACTGGGCTGACACCCACGCTCACTCTGGATCACCCATCTATCCTGTGTCCACTGCAGGAGGGCCACAAGTAGGCACGTGATCACACTACTATGAATAAGTAAATATCTCCCGCCCTCACTGAGAATTGCTGATAGATATCTCTATATTAGATCTACTAGGTTTAATGGAAGCTAAAGTCTTAGCTACTAAGCTTTGATGTTGGCCTCCCAACATGGGCATGTTAGACATATTGCCTTATAATTACTGTACAATTTCCTTGCTAGGAGGGCTGTGGGTGCTGTGGCTAAGTGTGATAATAATTAGTGCATGGATGCAAGGGGCGTATGGCTCGTATACTGAAGTTCCAAATCGTTGACACAGGAATTCTAAATATTGACGCGAACAACACATAGGGAACACGTGGTTTCCAGGCCTCCTCCTTCAGAACTTTAGTTCACTTCTGCTTTCTTCTTTTAAACAGTGAATTAGAGAAGTAAATTCCTTGTCTATCAAAACCTGGACGAGTCGCAGACACAGACAAAATTCATGGCCAAGAGGTGTCTATCTGGGAGGCGTGGGTGGAGAGCTGGGGAGCCCCATGTCCACAATACCTTCCCAGGCACCTGAATTCCACCAGAAGAAATGTGTTTCTTTAGAATTTGGAGAGCCCTGTTAAAATATGAAAACTCTTTGGATAGCTGAGCCATTCAAGGTTAGAGAATCTGTTTCTCCTCAAATCAGGGTTATGCACAGCCACAGACAAAATAGATGCATTTTCCTAGAGTGTATGCTTTTTCTACCCTACCTAACTTTGACATAATTTGTATTTAAAACCAAATAGAGAAATATTCTAGAATAACATCAAAATTTGCATAAATCTTCAACTGAAAAGAGACTCAAGGAAATGTTACAAGGAATTACTAAGGTAGTCCCGGGGTATAAAGGACCCGTCTTTGGCATACTTAAAAAGCACAGACGAAGAGTGTTCCCTAACCAAACCTGTCAGCCTGCGGGGCTGGCGGAGGGTGGCATGAATTTGCAGGAAGAGTGTGTGGCAAGAACCGCTGTTACGTACTATTCTCTTTCGGAGTAATCAATCCCTCGTATTAACTTTGATCCATCACCAGCCGTGACCAATTCTGTATTTCCCAGCCTCCTTTGCAGCTAAGCATGCCCCTGTGACTAAATTCTGGCCAGGGTGATGAAAGCAGGGAGGTAATGAGACGATTTCTGGAAACTTCCTTAAAAGACAGCTGGCACATGGCCAATCTCTCTTTTCCCGCTGCCTTCCTTCTGGCGGACTGCGATTTCCTCACATGGCTGCCGCTGAAACAACCAGACATGGCAATGCCAACTCGGACACCAGAGGTGTGAGGGGGAAGGAGCAGGACTTGCATGCAGGCCCTGGACAGTTGACCCCCGACTTCACAGAGAAGAGAAACAGAAGCCAACCTCTTGTTGAAGCTGGTGTTGTTGGGAGTTTTTATCCTTATAAACCTAAACCTGACTAAGAGAAAAGGGGAAAAAAAATTTAAAGCAATTTATCACACCTACCTGGGACACTTTTAGAAGGAAATGGGCGTTAAAACAATTAAAGTCATGTCGTGTTGAACTGTTTTTTTAGACTAGCAAATCGGTGTTACTATTTTGTTGGATCTGCCGAATAGTTCAATTCAAAGACTACTTTCAAAAATAAACTTTCTCAAACTGTAATATATACCTGTGTAGTATAACTCAAACTCAAAACCTTCTTTATATTTTTTACAAGATTTTACTTATTGATTTATGTATTTGAGAGAAAGATCGAGAAAGCACCAGCAGGAGAGAGGGGCAGAGGGAGAGGGAGAAGCAGACTCCCCACTGAGCAGGGAGTCCCATGCGATGCGGGGCTCCATCCCAGGACCAGAGATCATGACCTGAGCCGAAGGCAGATGCTTAAACGACTGAGCCACCCAGGTGTCCCGAGACCTTCGTTATATTGATTATCGGAACGCTGACAAGTAACGTAAGTAGAATTTTCTTGCACATATTCACTTGCTCTGATTAGTTTCTTAGCTAGGTCTCTCTTGAATGTCATGCCACTAATACTTTTTTCTGAAAAAAAATACACTTTCTTCAATTTGGTCTTGTTACCTTTTAATCTTTTTTATAAAACCGCCTGCAATTTTCTTCAAGGTCACTTTTTATCGTTAATAAATCTTAAAGCATTAACATCTTCTCAACAATCATTTCAATAGACCATTATATTTTTTTAAGTTTTTTAAAATTTATTTTGGAGAGAGAGTGAGTGAAAGAGAAAGAGAGAGAGAGAGAAGGAGCAGGGGGAGGGGCAGAGGGAGAGGGAGAAGCAGACCCCCCGCTGAGCAGAGAGCCTGACATGGGGCTCCATCCCAGGACCCTGGGATCATGACCTGAGCCGAAGCAGATGCCTAATTCACTGAGCCACCCAGGAGCCCCTAGATCATAAGATTTTTTTATTGAGAAAGAATTTTCTGTACAGGTACAGAGGTATATAAATTCTGCTATGTAGAAAATATTTTATTCTAATTTCTGTAATATTCTTTCTAATTTTTTTAGTGCATTTCCACTCAAACTTTTATAGTCTCTGTCTTTTTTACCTCCACTCAAAATAAAGTTTTACTGATCTCCATTTTCCAAAGGACAGGAGCAGTTGGAGAATTAGAGGAGTGAATTCCCCTGTTGCACAAGGGAACATAAAAGAAATTTCTTCTAGAAGCACATCTTAATCCTTACCTCCTACGTCAAAAGAAAAAACCACTTAAGGTTGTCAGGGTGCTTTAACCGATAAGCTTTCATCCATGAAACCAGGTTGACCTAACTGACTTCCTGTTTTTATATCACATGGACCATCTATTAATTGCCATAAAAAATGCACATGCGGGTTATTCTAAACTACAGATTGGCCCACATCATGCCTGGGCCTCAAGATTTTTAGTCACTGTGCAGCGCCAACAGAAGACAACGTTAAACCTCCTTAGGCTCGTTTTTCGTGTGGCAACACCCTTAGTTGCAACCTCTTCCCTCTTCAAACCACAGCTCCTCTCTCACACAGCCGAGCTTTCTGTATTCTCCCCGTCTCGAAATGCCCATCCTTACTTGTGCCCATTAAGCTAACTCCTCCCTGACCTTCAAGGTTCAGGCCATGCCTTATTTCATCTTAAAAACAGCTTCCCACACCTCTTGTCCATCTCCAACCCCTCCCCAGTCCCTCTCTGTGCCCCCACCGGCTTGCTGTGCATCCATTGACGGACCTCAGCACACAGACTGTCATGTCTGTCACCCCTGGACCAGGGCCTTCTTGAGGGCGGGCTACCAGGACTATGTCCCTGGAACCAAACACAGAGTCTAGCCCAAGGCAGAGATATTCATAAAGGGTTTGGTGGATGAAAGAATCTGAATCATGGCTCTTACCTGGCTTTGGATGTATTAAAGCACAAAAACTGGAATTTATTCATTACAAGAAATCACCTCTCATGTAACTTCAGAATGAAGTTTCATTCAGTGCCCGAAGCTGTATCTGCTAACATAGTTCTTAGTTTAAACTGTGGTTTTATAAATAGTCTCCTGGTCTCTAATCCATCAATTAGAATTGTCCAGCAACGCGGGGATCACCACACCCAAACGCCTTCTATTCTCATGCCTTCCAATGTGTCTAGAATGGAGCAACTTGGGAAGGGGGGGTGAGGGATGGTTTCTTCCCATTCCAGCAAGACCTTTCTGAGCTTCTGTGTGTTGTTGAAATGAGAGACACTGAGAGATGAGACCACAAACCAAAAGTTACACCCTTTGGTCTGAAAGGTTTGGACAGACACTAGTGTTTCTGGAAGACAAAGAGAATCCACAAACATGAGAATGTGGGAATGGATGTTTGCACACGACAGAAAGCACGTTCTAAAAGTGCATTTGCAGACCATGGTGCAAAACCATTTAAAACTCACCAGTGAGAATACATATCAGACCCAGGGCTTTGATAGAGGGAAGGGGCTCGAGCTCACTCAAGCAGCCGCAGAGTCATAGTCCCACGGATGAGCAAAACAAAGCGTCAAAACAAAGCTCCAATAGTCATTTTCCCTATACATCACATCCTGGTAGAATTCCCACCTCTTAAGAGGAAACCTCTGTGACCACATAAGAAAAAAACGTTTTTAATTTCATTCCAGTTTTTAAACGAGTCCAAACTAAAACAAAGATTTTATGACTCTCTCCGTCTGCCATGCGGATTTCCGCCTCTGACAAATGCCAGGAATCCTTGCGGCTACTTTAGATGTTCAAACCATTTATTAAGAGTAAGAGAGGGCCATGTCGGAAACCGGGCTCCAGAAAGGTAGCTGAGGCCACCACTTTGGACACCAGCCAGAAGAAGACTTCTTGGCAATGAAGTGGGCAGTTTTAGGAATTTCACAATTGTTTAAACTCCCCTGTGCAGTTTAAGAAAAGTATTTTCAGTGGCAAGGAGGTGCCATAGAGCTGCAAATACAGATGGAAGTATTTTCTCCAGATCATTGTATTATGCTGAAAATGAAAACTAAAACCCAATAAAATATTGCCATTATCCACCAGAGGCTTCAAAAGAAGCCAATTCTGTTCTCAGGGTTATTGGGCCACTGGATAAGAGGAAGAAGAAGACATGGAACATAAATTTTGAAAAACACAAACATTAATTTCCAATTTAATTGGCATCAGACTTTTGCTGGGACGAAAAGGTGTCTGCTGGACATCAGACACAGTTGTCTTTAAACCAACTAGTGACTGGATATTGAGAAAATTATCTCCTCTGGATCCATGTGAGTCAAGGATTGGATACTGCTAGAATGAATTTGGATGAAGATACGAGGAGGCAGGAATAGAAGTGAGATCGTACGTTAGCTGCCAGCTTGATAGAAGAAACACTTGCCAGTGATGGAGGCCATTCAGCTGTCCAGACAGCCGCTGGAAGCCTACTACAGTGTCTGAACCACACCACAATCGCGTGCACATACATTCAAGAATGTCCATCTGGTTAAAAGTAAGGCAGATTTTTAAAAATGTATGTACAATCTGGTGAAAGCCAAATAAGGTCTACACCTGAGTTAATCGTATTGTATCACTGTCAATTTCCTGGTTTTGATAATGTACTATGTTTATGCAAGATATCATCACTAAGGGAAGTACAGGAACTCACTATACTATTTTTTGCAACTTCCCGTGAGTTTGAAACTATTTCAAAATAAATATATATATATTTCAAAATAAATAAATAAATGTGTGTGTGTGTATGTGTGCGTGTGTGTGTGTGTATGGTATAAGATATATGGTATAAGATACATTCTTGACATGCCACACATTGTAGATGAAAGTTTCCATAAACCTGGGCCCTGGTGGCCAAGTGGAGGAGGACTGCCCCACTGACTTATTGACCAGCTGAGTACCATCACATGAGTGAGAAATAAACTTCCGTATTGTTGCCATTACATGTTTGGGTATCTTTGTTAGCATAGCCTAGCCTACACAAATTAACATGGTCCTCCTCCTTCTCCCACAAGTCTGTGACGGAGCTTCATCTATCAGAGTTCTAAAAGAAGAGAAGAATGAAAGCCAAACTTTCAAATGAGCTAAGCTTATAAAGAAAAACACTGAAGGCAATTTAAATGTCTGCCTTGAGTTATGTTCAAACAGCAAGTGCTGGGCAGACAGAACTTTAGCTAGAGAAACTCCAATTCAAAAGCTGTCTTCTAGGGGCACCTGGGTGGCACAGCGGTTAAGCGTCTGCCTTCGGCTCAGGGCGTGATCCCGGCGTTCCGGGATCGAGCCCCACATCAGGCTCCTCCGCTATGAGCCTGCTTCTTCCTCTCCCACTCCCCCTGCTTGTGTTCCCTCTCTCACTGGCTGTCTCTCTCTGTCAAATAAATAAATAAAATCTTTAAAAAAAACAAAAAAACAAAAAAAAAAAACAAAAGCTGTCTTCTAGGTAGAGCCTGGGAGACCCCTTCAAGCAGGATAGGATCACATGGTCATGACTGTCTTGGTCATTCAAAGATATGGAGTCCGAGCCCTCTTTGCCCTGGGAGTGAGCCTCGGGGCCTTTGTGGCCTGGCAAAGGGTGCCTCCTCTATTGTGGTTTGCAGAGCTGAAACACTGGTAAACTTGTACTGGAGACCAGGACAAGGAACTCACTCCCACCTTCTTGGATTTGGCATGTTACGACTGATGTCTGCAAGAAAAGCACGAAGGGCCTAAAAAAGGAACTCATCATGAAGGAAGGGAATGTAGCTGGAGACCTGGGCTCACACCAGAGTCTGGGTGATCTTGAGGAGAGGACTCTTCCTGACCTAAATTGTAGCTCAGCTCAGATGGACCTTCTGATCCAGCTATCCTGGTATTCGCAGACTTCTTTGGACAGTGCATGGCTTATGAGGATGAATCCAAAGACTCTAGCCTTGGAAGACCGAGAATGGAGCACAATACTTGAGGAGGCAGGATTGTCCATCCCAGAGGCACTGAACTAGCCAAAGCACCATCCCAGCAGTGCATAAGGACTGCTACACTGGACTGCACCCGTTCCTACAAACCTCTGTAGGAAGAAATGGAGCTAATCAGCTAGTCGGCAAATAAGATTCTCCAGCAGTGTCTACACCAAACAAAATAGCACCCTTGAACTGTGTAAAACCCTGGGACAGGAAGATGGGTTGGGCAGGTGTTCCAGAGGAACTGTGTGCCTTGCTAATTTAATATGCATTTGACTCTGAAAAATAGCCAGGACCATTTTTTGTAGTTCTGAGCTATAGGATGGATCATATCAACTTCACTTGAAAAACATATAAAGAAGAGATAGATCTGCTGTGGAAACCTATATTGTAACGTTGATGGATGGCAAAAAGCAAGTATGGAGTTTGCATTCTCTTTCAGAGACATGACTTTGGGTGCTAAAAAAAAAAAAAGCGCAATGCATGTTGGTTAGAGGGGATTGGACCTTAATATAGATAGAGTGTAAGAAAGTAATGAGTGCTCTAAAATGAATTCTAATCTGGACAAATCATACCTGAGGCTAATGGTAGAATCAACCCCTAGCAGTGACCTTGGAGAATAATGGAGACCAGGAGAGGGACCAAAAGACAAGAAAGGGGCAAATGCTATTTAAATTTCCAGAAAGAAGAAAAAGGCATATTCTGAATACCATATGATTTCAATCTCAGGCAAGTAACATGAATAGATTATTTTAAGACCAGTGTGATTGCTATGAGCTTTGATAGGCTCACTGAGAACAAGCCATTTTAGATTCACCTCATTTCCTTTTTTGGAATGGTGGTTAGACTAGTAGCTCAGAGAAATGTGGTCGATGCAGAAAATGTTGATATCAGAAAAACATTTAACAAAATCCTGATAAAATGTGGGCAAGTGGGTGAATGGGGATAGCGATGGGTGGGTTGATGTATGACTGAATCAAGTAATTCATTCAGTTCACTATTGATGTGTCCTAGGATTCAAACCTGGGAATTGCCTTGTTCCACATTTTTTAATGATGTGGGGGGGAAAACACATTTTTTAATGATATGAGTGAAAACATAAACTACGTCTTTATTAAAATTTCAGATGATCGGTAGACTGTCAGTGTCCAAAATTATCTCAAGTTGAACCAAAGGACCAATTAACAAGATGGAGATAAAAGAATTTTTCCATTTTCTGAATAATCAGATTTTGATTCCTTTCTTTTCCCTAAAAACAATCAGATTCAAGGCTAAAAATTTAAAACTGTTTTGTAAATGTAGTAAATCATTTCCTAATTATACAGGTAGGAATGCATCGCTCGGTGTACAACAGAATATAATACGAAATGACAGTCTTTTGAAAGGGCTAATTCCTTCCTAAATCTCTTCTAATTCAGTGCATTTCATTTTTTGGTAATTCATAAAAGCTAAAAGAACCCTGTATTTCCTCTTTCTTAATCTTCTCAGAAAAGATCCTTTAAAGAAAATTTTTGTGCTAAACCAAATGAATGAATGATTTGTTTCCCAAATGGATAATTTAGAGAACTCTGTTCCATGGAGCTTAATATGTATGGCAAGAATAAAGAGTTCCACAGGCCAGTAGATTGGGAAACCTTGGGTCAAACTTGGCTGACGGGGTTTCATTTCTGCAGGGTTTTTCAAAGCCTTCAAATGTGGTTAACTATGCTAATATAAAAAGGAAAGCCCCACTAAAGACCACAGCAGGGGTCCAACCTAATCCCAGGGTTGGTCTTTCTGGTGACCGGCCCCATCCTGAAGCCATCTAGGAGCCACCAGGATCGCCTCATTAGCATAACAAAACACTCCCAGCGGCGGGTGAATTCCAAGAGTTTTCGAAGCTCTGAGACGGGAAGCAGGGACAAACACGAATGTATTTGTTCATTATACTGCACTGCATATCCTATAAATTGTTAAATCTAGACTTGACAAATTTCAGGTTGGGATTTTGAGCAAAACTACTCCCTAGGCGGTGTTTCGTGCTTCTATCAGGAGGCACACATAATGTCGGGTGGCTGGAAGGGGACAGTTAAAAAGCCAAAACTAGGCTGCAGAAGAAAGCTTTCTTCTGGCTGAGATGCCAGGTATGTCATCGTATTCTCCATCCAGCACGAAGGTACCCCCGTGTGCCTCTTACCACCGCACACTCGTTTCCCTCTCCTCGTTCCCTCTTGCTGCTCCTGTGCTCGGTTGCAAGCTGTGTAGCATGGCTAATCCTCTTTCAGTTCTTGCAGGAGAAACAGCGTGTCCTGAAGGCAGTGAGCTGCAGCTTTTCCAACTCAGATCGTGTCCTGTCATTTCTCTGGGTTTCTGTACGCAGTCAGAAACAGAAACGGATGCCCCCACCACCACCACCACGTTGGCAGTGTAGAGATCTACACAGCCTTTCAGACTAAGTGGGGATCCAAGACAGAGCTGATGCGGTGTCACTGAACCAACAGCGGGACGGCAGCCTGATGACACAGAGGACATTAGGAACTCAGGTCCTCCTGAGAAACACGGCCAGTCATTTGCTTTGAAAGAAGAAAGTCCCAAGCTCATGGTCCGGTGGGTGCTTAATCACTTTCATTTCCGAGACCGGAGGAAACGCAGGCCGAGACTGCACTATCGAGGGTGAAGAACGCCCTACAAGGGGCAAGGACTTGACATGACTCCTGGGGACAGCCACCACGGCTGCCGAGAGGGAGGCCACGCATAAGCACAAGGCTGCAAGAACAAGAGTCTGTCATTGCATGTCTAATTTATTTCAGGGGTTCAGGGGTCCATTGCCCCCAATACCCCTCTTACACATTTCGTAACACCCGAAATTCCTCTAAAGAGGAATCATGCCAGAAGAAGACTTCTGAAAGTCACCGCCATGCACATATTCCACGGCAGACGCGTTACCCCCACAGGTCGGGCTGGAACCATGATGACAGGCAGTAACCTTGGTCCTTGTGTGAAGGGGAGAACTCTTGGGACCCAGGGCCACCCCGCACCTTCTCCTCTCCTTTCTTTGCTTCTTTGCTCACTCCCCTCTCAGCAGCAGGGGTGGTTTGGGAGGGAGCCACTCAGAGCTGAACTCATTCTCACACCTCCCTTCCCCCGTGGTGGCCTCTGGGAAGCTGGGCAACCCAGGGTCACTGCCCAGCCTGTGACGTGGGTGAAGGTATTGCTTCACTGAGCTGGTACCATGCAGATCACAGGGCTCAGATGTCTGTCCCTGACACGCAAGCAGGTCCCTCACACGGTGTCGTGACTGTGCCGTGAATAAGAGGGGAAGATCACTTACGAACCATCTGGAGGTCTTCGGAGAGGCTGCCCAAGAATAAAGACAGCGGCAGTGGCGTTCCTGGCCACGATGGTACAATTGCTTTCAACAGAGAATACCACCCCCGCTGCAAGGCTAGTCCGAGAGCAGCGGTCTGTACTTCTCCAGTCTCAGCGCTCAGCCCCAGGGTGTCCCCAATTCTGGGTCAAGCCTCCCCCCTACGCATCCATGTGGGCACACACGCACAGGCTGCTGAAATACTCACTTTCCCAGACCCCCTGCTCAGACTCCCAAGATGCCATGTGACCCATGAGATGTGGAGGTCCCCGGGTTGGGCTGCCCTTCCTGAATAAAATGCCAGGAGGAAATAGCTCTTGCTGGTCAGTCTACCCCACCTTGTCCCTGCCTAGCGGGACAGCAACAGCCCCATGACCACGAGGATGAAAACCACACACTAAAGACAGAAGAGCAGCAGACAGAAGGAAGCCAGCCCTTGGAACCACCTTTGATCACATTTGGTATCAACGAATCAGCTGCCTCCCCACAGACTTCTGGTGTTAAAAGGAAAAGGAATCCCTTGGCTGTCACAGTTGAACGTATTTCTACCTGACTGTCCCCTGACATAATGGAGCTCATGAACGTGCACTCCGGCATCATGTCCTCGGCTGCCACTGAGAGATGTCACTGAGAACTCTGCTGTGACTGCTGCTACTGATTTTATTGCACAACATAACTGGTCTCTGTGTCTAGTCTTGCCCCTTCCAAACCTTCCTCCATTCTGCGGTCAGGATGGCAGTTTTCAAATTCAAATTCAGTCATACCAAGATCCTGCTAACAGCTCTGCAGGGAATTTCTGCAGCAGAAACAGCTATAATCCTCCAGCTCCCACCCCCTCTTCCAGAATCAAGATATTGCTTCCAAGTGGCTGCCCAGCCAGGGATGATCCTTGCATGAAGGTGAGGCTCTGGGACTACTTCTTACCAGTAAATGATGTCAAAGTGATAGGAGCCATTTTCAAGACCAAGGTGATTAAGACATACCTGTGTGGCTGTGTTCTCTCCACCTCTCTTCTTCTCTTTTACCTCCACTGTTGGCAAGAAGGCCCCAGAAGTGGAGGAGATACCCAATAGAATCACAATCTGAGGTAAAGCTGCCCATCTACCAGAAAAACGGTGTCAGACTTCTATGAGAGTCATAAATAAACTATGGTAAGCACTGAGCCACTGAGACTTTGAGCAGCTGACGTTTCTTTAATACACTTTACATTAACTGTAGGACAAAGTCCAAAATCCTTGACATGGGCACAAGCCATTCTCTCCACCTTACCTGGAAACTTCTTCATCCAGTCTTCGCTTGGCTAATTACCATCACCCCGTAGACACCTTGGCTGTCGCTGCTTCAGAAAAACATTTCTAATAACCAGTAGATAAGCCTCCCTTTTACAAACCCCTATGCCTTGCTGCTCTCCTACTCTCAGGGAGCTCATTGCACTTGTCAATATTTGCGCCCAGTGCCAGACTGTGAGCGTCAAAAGCACAGAGGCATTTCTATCCGGCTCACAACTGTCTCCCTAATGGACTAGTACAGTGCCAGGTAGATAGTAGGCAATCAATGAACATCTGTTGAATGCATGAATGAATAACCTGATATTGTTAAAACAACTTCAATGGCCCTGTTTAGAGAGACTCCTGGGAAATATCACTCATGTTGCAGGAATTTCTAACTATTTTCAAAATTCTATTAACAATGTTATTCTTACACAATCATCTTTCCCTCTTTGCTTTTGCCACTAGGAAACTCACAGACAGAATTACAGCCTACCTTTAAGAATTGCACAAGGCCTAAGTGTATACTTTTCTATATCTTCCCTTGATCTACGTTCATATAATACTTCAGTCCTATCTCCCTCACCATCTGAGTTTATTTTCCTTATCCACAAGTTCTGAAAGTACTTTTGTGGACTCTTCGAACGCTTTTCTGTCGAGTGGCATGGAAAAATTTTTAAGTTTCATTCTTAATGAGAGGGTTGGCTTGTAATTCCTCCATACTTATGCTAACTGGGGAATAGTTAAAATTTATCTCTTCCTTTATTTTGCTTATAAATATTGAATCTTCCCTGACACAAGTTAGCACAAAGCTGCTTAGAATGGATTTATATTACTTATGATAAAGGTCACTGTGACATATAGCAGATGTTAAAAAAAATATTCTTTATCAAAATCGTAAAATTTAAAGACGACAGAGTTAAAAAGACGTGTAGGGGTCATACAGTCTAATTCCCTCACATCGTAAATGAGAAGAGCTAAAAGCCAAAGAGGTAAAATGACCCTCCAAAGGCCATATATATGGTTCTGGAACTGGGGCCCCAACTCAAGTGGGCTTGATCCTTAATGTTCTTTTTCATGGCAGCCCGCAGACCTCCTGTTACTTTGAATGGGGATATGGAAGAATGAGTAATGGCCCCCAAGATATCCACATCCTAATCCCTGGAACCTGTAAATGTATTTATTTACATGGCGAAAGAGACTTTGCAGGTATGATTGAGTTAAGCATCTTGAAATGGGGAGATTATCCTCAGTTATCCAGGTGCGCACTGAATGCAATCACTGTGTTCTTGTAAAAGCAAGGCAGAGGGAGATGTGCCTACAGAGGAGGAGAAGGCAATGTGATAACAGAAGCAGGGATTGAAGTCACGAGGCCACAAGCCAAGCCTGCTGCCTTAGAACCCCCAGAAGACTTTAGCCTGGGGTAGTGATTTTGAGCATCTGTCCTCACGCACTGTGAGAAAATAAAATTGTGTGATTATATGCCACTAATTTGCAGTCATTCGCTACAATGTTAAGAGGACACTAATATGCAAGGGTTGGCAAGTGATGGCCCATGGACCAAATCTGGCCCATTGCCTCTTGTTTGTAAATAAAGTTTTATTGGAGCAGAGCCTTGCACCTTCCTTTATGAAATATCAATGATTGCTTTTTGCTACCCTGGCGGAGTTGAGTAAAGAAAAGGAAACACATGGTCTGCAAATCTGAAGCTATTTTCAATCTGGCCCTTTCCAGAAAAAGTTTACTGACCCTGCTTTCAGCTGCAAATTATTTCCATCTTTTCTCATATTTTCATTGCCCTTTTGGACCAGAAATAATACATGTTCATTATGCAAAATTAAAACATTGCAAAACGACATTACCTAGAAAGCAAATGTCCCCTGACAACTATCATCAAAAGTTTGGGGCATGTCTCACATTTGTTCTTTTTCTCTACACATACGATAACCTTTACTATTACAGTCGTGTTATCAGTGTTTGTTAAGTCTGTAGATATTCCTAAATTACAAAGGACCAAAAACTTCAGATAGATGGCACAGTCAAGACATGTTTTAATATATGAGCCAAGGGCAAAAAGAAGAGCATAAATTTGACAGGTTCCAAAGGTCTGTGCTGGAGAATCAACATGGGGAGTCCTACTTGGAGCATGTGGGGTGTGTGGTTATGGCCGAGCCTTAGGATCCTTGGGGCCCAGTCCCGATCCCCTCTTCTGCATGGCTGCCCCTTAGCCTGTCTGTGCATCAGTTTCCTCATCCGTAAAATGAAGATAATAAAACACATGGAGCAAGGTCATTAAGTAACAATAACAAGAGATAATAATACGAAACACTCCACACAGTGCCTGGCACACAGTCAGACTAAATAAAAAATGTTGCCATAATTTAATAAATTTTGCAATGTCTTGGTTTAAAATACCTGAGGAAAATGATCTTTTAAAAACAACCGCACAAGGGCGCCTGGCTGGTTCAGTCAGTGGAGCATGTGACTCTTGATCTGGGGGTTGTGAGTTCGAGCCCCATGTTGGGTGTAGGGATGGCTTAAAAATAAAATCTCAAATAAATAAATAAACAAATAAATAAAATTCTTTAAAAATAAAAAATAGCTGCACAAAAATTTTAACATTCAGTTTTTTCTAACTATAAAATTGTTATTGTAGATAATTTGAATATGAATGAAATCACAGAAGACTTAAAATTACCTCTTAATCTCATCATCCTAAAATTACTGTGCTCACTATTTGGTCATATTTCCTTCCAGTCTTTCTTCTGTGTCTACATATTTATGTCCATTTATAACAAAAGTGAGATCCCATTATAGGTAAAGTTTGTGCCTTGCTTTTCTCATTAAAACCATCTTCCCCCTCGTTATTAAATATTTGGGGAAAATTTTTAATACCAACTGAAGTGTTTCGCATGGATATATTTCAAGCATTTTAATTCCATAAGAATGTCCCCGACACCTATTACAGGTAAGGCCGATGTTGAAAATGTGAATGAGGAATTCGATGTTTTGCCTGCTTCAAGGAGCTTATAATTTGGCAACACAAAATTTTTTTTAGGAAGGCAAGCACATCTGTCATTCGTAATACAAGGTGGACTCAAATAAGCGTGATTTTTAAAAATAATACTACAACGGGCTCAGGGATGAGTACAAAGTAAAGTTCTTCTTCCTCTTTCAATTTTTAGCTACCTACCTCCCCAATCAGATTTGAAAAGAAAAAAAAAGTTACCATTATTTGAGGGGTCAAGAGCTAGCAAGAACATTTTTTTGCCAAGAAAGGAGAATGTTACCTCCAGTGAGCACTCTCTGGGAAGTATTTTGGAAAATGCGACAAGTTCTTTTAAAGAAAAGGAAATGAGGAGATTGTCATGTCTGTCTCACCTTAAATAATAAAAGCTGGGTCGGCATCTGAAATTGGAAACCAATTCTAGGAAATGTCTCTGAAGTTTCCACAAGGTGATCCAATTAAGATATGACTGGCAGCCATGGAAAGCTGTGGTCGTGCCAAACCACAGGGAAATTGTAGATGTAGAAACACAAGAAATATCTTGCTGGATAACCAAATATTTTTTAAAAGAGCCATATAGTATAGACTTAAACTTCCAAGACATCATTGACTATTTTTCTTGCCCTCCAGCCAAAGATAACCTAAGACAAGGGAAAACACTGGCTATCCCACGAAAGCCAGACAAGTAAACAGAAATTTGCAATGAATCTTTCTTAGCCTCAGCAAAGGCCAGGCCTAAAATCCATCTTCAGCACATTAGGATGGAATCTCTTAGGTCAACTAACAAGACCCCCCTCCTTGCAGGGGTGCTGACATCGAACCACTCTGGAATCCCCTGCTCCGTGCACCTCCATCTGCTGTCGTAAAGAGCTTTGTAAACTGGGCCGCCAGATATTCTGGGCATCTCTGAAAACTACCAGCTCCCCCTAACTCCAGAGAAAAACCAGCTCCCAGCTCAAATAACATCTGGCCCCATGTATGGTGAAACCATCAAGGAGGTATCCTTTGAATCAGGTCATTCTAGATGACAGGTAATAGCACTAATGGAGGCCAGGAGAAGTAGACATCGAACCCACTCCACAAGTCTCCCTGTAAGCAAGAACATCAATTTTTAATGAGAGCCCTTAAAAAGTCAAACTTCTCCTTCATTAGCCATCAAGGAAATTCAAATCAAAACCACACTAAGATACCACCTTACGTCAGTTAGAATGGCAAAAATAGACAAGGCAAGAAACAACAATTGTTGGAGAGGATGTGGAGAAAGGGGATCCCTCCTACATTGTTGGTGGGAATGCAAGTTGGTACAGCCACTCTGGAAAACAGTGTGGAGGTCCCTTAAAATGTTAAAAATTGTGCTACCCTATGATCCAGCCATTGCACTACTGGGTATTTACCCCAAAGATACAGACGTAGTAAAGAGAAGGGCCATATGCACCCCAATGTTCATAGCAGCAATGTCCACAATAGCTAAATCGTGGAAGGAGCCGAGACGCCCTTCAACAGATGACTGGATTAAGAAGTTGTGGTCCATATATACAATGGAATACTACTCAGCTATCAGAAAGAACGAGTTCTCAACATTTGCTACAACATGGACGGCACTGGAGGAGATAATGCTAAGTGAAATAAGTCAAGCAGAGAAAGACAACTATCATATGATTTCTCTCATCTATGGAACATAAGAACTAGGAAGATTGGTAGGGGAAGAAAGGGATAAAGAAAGGGGGGGTAATCAGAAGGGGGAATGAAACATGAGAGACTATGGACTATGAGAAACAAACTGAGGACCTCAGAGGGGAGGGGGGTGGGGGAATGGGATAGGCTGGTGATGGGTAGTAAGGAGGGCACGTATTGCATGGTGCACTGGGTGTTATACACAACTAATGAATCATCGAGCCTTACATCGGAAACCGGGGATGTACTCTATGGTGACTAACATAATATAATAAAAAATCATTAAAATAAAAAAAAAGAAAGAAAAAAAAAGTCAAACTTCTCTTGATTGCTTCCTATTCTTCAATGGTCACGCTGAAGACCAAGATAAGCAGGATAACCTGGGAACCTAGGAAAATCCCCGCAAAACAGGACACTCAAGTTGGTTGTATAATAAAACCTCATTCTTCTTAAAATACATCATTTTTTTATAACATTTCAGTTGTACTCTTAAACCTGTCCCATCAGTTGGAACATTTTGAGATCATGACACATTTGTTGAGTGCTCTTTGAGCAGAATTAAATTCTTTCTGGAATGTGATCAATCAAGCAATACTATGAAGGGCCTGCTGTGAGTACACCCTTATACTATTCACCATGTACATAGGGAGGTGGGGCAAAGAATTTCTGTCTTCAAGTTCACGTTTATGAGGAAAACAGAATCAACACACATGTTCCTGTAGCAGACATTGTTACTTGCCAATCCAATCTCCATCAAGACTGCATTCCCAGTCTTCTAACAGACATTGATTACGGCCAGGTATAAACCCTACAATATATGCCCATGACCCCAAGTACCAGCCTCAGGGAAAGGACCTGATGGGTCTAACTCAACAATGGCAGTACCATTTCCCTTTGCATGTTTGACCAATGAGATGGCCAAGTGAAGTTTGTTGAGTGACTTCTGAGAAAGATATCCTAGCTACAAAAAAAAAAAGAAAAGAAAAGAAAAGAGAAGAAAAGAAAAGAAAAGTAAAAAAGACACAAGAAGAAATGGATCTTCATCCTCCAGACTTTTCTTTCTTGATGTGATACCTGGAACAGCAGTAGCCCTCTTGCAACCATGAGGTACAACCATGAATATGAAAACTTGGTATCTGAGGATAAAGCTGGATGTGCTGAGAAAGGCAGAAGAGAGATTGAAAAGAACCCAAGACCTTGAGGAAGTCATTGAGCTGTTAATATAATCCATTCTGGAACTGTCTTTCCTCCACACTTCTCATAACATAATACATTTTTCTTAAAGAATAAGCCATTCCAGGCTGAATTTTTTACTACATTCAGCTGAAAGCCTCCTGGGTGATACAGATACATAGACGAAGATGCTTCTTTAAAGAACTGGCAAAGTCAGCTGATGCAATGGAATACGCATTCTGGAAAGAGCATTTTGGCCAGAAAGGAGAACATAGGCAGAGATAGGTGACTCAGCTCTTGATCCTCCAAGTGTTTTCTAAGACATTGTAAGAAATTCCTCTCTCTGTTTTTAGTTTCAGGTCACCAGTTAGTTAGGTCAAGCATCTTATCTAGAAAGATATATCTTTGGGGGTGCCCGGCTGGCTCAGTTGGTAAAGCATGCAACTCTTGATCATGGGGTTGTGAGTTCAAGCCCCACGCTGGGTGTAGAGATTACTTAAAAAGAAAAATTTTTAAAAAGAAAGATATATCTTTAGAGAAAGAGATTTCATAACAAATAAACTGAGAAGCATTTTAATTTACACCAGTTAGAAGAATGTGTAAATTAAGGAAGTAGGTAAAGTAAGTTGAATAACTTCTTAAGGTTCTTCTGATAAAATGGAACCCAGGAATTTTAAGCAACATTTTATAACTTAATTATTTTCCTTTTTTAAAGCATAATTTACACGCTATAGATGTCCCGATCTTACATGTACCACTCAATCAGTTTTGAAAAATGCTTATCAAGACACAGAACATTTCCACTGCCCCTAAAATGTTTCTTCATGCTCTTTCTAACTTACATTATTTTTATGATTTGTGTTTTCTGTATCCTTTCCAAAAAATTTTTGCTTGGCCTGAGGTCATGAAGATATCCCTCTAAGTTTTCTTCTAGTAGCTTTATTGTTTTAAATATTACATTTAGATGTTACATCCATCTCAAATTGATTGATTGTTCTGCATAAAGTAGGGGCTGAGATTCATCACACACACTATACACACACACACAACAGAATATTCACATATGTATAAATATCTCATTGTTCCCGTATCATTTATTCAAGAGATTTTCCTTTCCCCCATTAAATTGCTTTGACACTTTTATTAAAAAGTATTTAGTCATATATTTGTGGATTTATCTCTGGACGTTCTCTTCTGCCCCATTGATCTACATGTCCAGCCTGTCCTCGGATTAATCACTAATCTGATTAATAATGTTGAAGTCAAGTAGCATGAGTCTACCAACTTGGTTCTTTTTCAAGATTTTTTAGGCTATTGGTCCTTTGCTTGTCCAAATAAATTTTATAATTGTCTTATCAATGTCTGAATTAGAGCCTTCAAGAACTATATTAAAGGTGATGGAACAAGGCTTTGCTATGAAAAAGATGAAAGAAACTTTGAGATGAATATCCTGGTGGCAAGCATGGGGGTGGGGATGAGGGGGTGCAAATAACATCTGTGTGGAGAATAATTAGCTTTTTATTTTATTAGTTTCAGAGGTAGGATTTAGTGATTCATCAGTTGCGTCTAATACCCAGTGCTCATTACATCACATGTGCTCCTTAATGAGCATCTAAAGTTACCCCAGTTACCCCATCCTCCTACCCACCTCCCCTCCAGCAACCCTCAGTTTGTTTCCTAGAGCTCAGTGTCTCTTATGGTTTCCTCCCTCTCTGTTTTCATCTTATTTTATTTTTCCTTCCCTTCCCCTATGTTCCTGTTTTGTTTCTTAAATTCCACATACGAGTGAAATCATATGGTATTTGTCGTTCTCCGGTTGACTTATTTTGCTTAGCATAGTGCCCTCTGGTTCCAACCACATCATTGCAAATGGCAAGATTTCATTCTTTGATGGCTGAGTAATAGTCCATTCATGTGTATGTGTGTGTGTGTATACACACACACCACTTCTCCTTTATCCATTCATCCATTGGTGACATCTGGGCTCTTTCCGTAGTTTGGCTATTGTGGACATTTCAGCTATAAACACTGGGGTGCAGGTGCCCTTTCGAATCACTATGTTTGTATTCTTTGGGTAAATACCTAATAGTGCAATTGCTGGGTCATAGGGTAGCTTTATTTTTAACTTTTTGAGGAAACTCCATTCTGTTTTCCAGAGTGGCTGCACCCG
The DNA here is from genome assembly GCF_024610735.1 of Ursus americanus. NCBI lineage: Eukaryota > Metazoa > Chordata > Mammalia > Carnivora > Ursidae > Ursus > Ursus americanus. The sequence goes on along the minus strand of NC_142160.1, from coordinate 27,561,673 downwards.
TTCACATTCTCACCAACAGTGTAAGAGGGTTCCCCTTTCTCTACATCCTCACCAACATCTATTGTTTCCTGAGTTGTTCATTTTAGTCATTCTGACCGGTGTGAGGTGGTATCTCACTGTGATTTTGTATGGATTTTCCTGATGCAGAGTGATGTTGAGCATTTTTTTATGTGTCTGTTGGCTGTTTGTATGTCTAGAAGCTTTTCTTGGTTAAAAACTTGCACTGTGAGTCAGAAGGGAGACTGCTATGGACTGAATCATGTTCCCCTCAAAAATTCTTATGTTGAGTCCCTAATCCCCCAGTGTGATGGTGTTTGGAGATAAGGTCTTTGGGAGATAATTAGGTTTAGATGAGGTAGCGCCCTCGTGATGGGATCAGTGCCCTCCTAAGGAGAGACACCAGAGAGCTGGCTTCCTTTCTCTCTCCCTGCCATGTGAGGACACAGGGAGAAGACAGCTATCTACAAGCCATGAAGAGAATCCTCACCAGGGACCCAAATCAGCCAGCACCCTGGTCTTGGACTTCCAGCCTTCAAAACTTTGAGACATAAATTCTTGTCGTTTAAGGCCCCCAGTCTGTGGTTTTGTGTTATTACAGTCTGGACTGACTGGCACAGAGACCTTAGGGGAAATTATCATGGTCCTGAAAGTTGCCAATTTATTTTGAGTCAAGGGGCCATTAGAACTTACAAATGGCAGATTGATTGCATGCATTTATAGCCATTCCCTTCCAAAACCCTACTAAAATGACGGCAAAGGCAAATATTTGCTAAGAGAATGGGAGAGGAGATATGTCAATCAACTTTTTTAAGGTGGAAAGCAGATGGGACATAACTGACCTAAACAGAGCAGAGGAAGCAGAGGAAGTTGAAACCAGGAGCCTGCATAGGATACCAGGGAGAAGCAAGCGATCTGTCGTGCTGAGCCCAGAAAGGACTAGGAATTAGAAGCAGCAGCTCCCATTAACACGTGGGGCTGAAACAGGAACAGTGCAGCCATGGGCCCCCATCCCCACAACCACAGAAGAGCAGCTCTGTGAAATAAGAATATAAGGCAAAGCACGGATGTGACTTCAAATTTTCCGGGAGCCACATTAAGAGAGGTAAAGTTAATTTTAATAATACATTTTACTTAACCCAATATGTTGTTATTTCAATATGTAATCAATATCTTTTAAAATTTGTAATGAGACATTTTACCTTTTTTTCAAAATGTCTTCAAAATCTGGTGTATATTTTACCCTCACGACACATCTCAATTCTGACCAGCCACATTTCGAGCGCTCCACGGCCACATGTGACAAAGGGTTATTGTATTAGACAGCATGGGTCTACAGCAACGGAAACAAAAAGGCCCTGAACGCAAAGACGCAGACACAGGAAGGAGTCTGGGTCCACAGCGAAGCTGAACAGGAGTTTTAAGTAAAAGTCTCAGTCCAGCTTCCTCTCACCCAAAACCCAGAATACAGGCATTGGTCTCTTCTCTGGCCCCCAATTCAGGAGACTGGGTCCTTCTTAGGGCCTTGGAAGAAACAACAACAATTTAGAGGGCTACATCAAAACTTCAGAAATCACAAACTTCAGAAAACTAATAGAATGTATTGCATTCATAAAAGCAATACCAGGATACTGTAAAAGCTAATAAGAAAGACATTTTGAAAATTAGAAAATATGGTAGTAAAATGTCCATAGAGTGTTGGGTCATAAAGACAAAGGAATCACTCAGATGAGGGGAAAGATATAGGGATGGACACTTAAAGAATCAGAAGATCAACCCAGGAGATTCAACGCACAAAGGAGCTCGAGAACAAGACTAGAGAGGACATTGGCAGGAAATTCACCAGGAAACACTCTGAGAAAAGTTTCCCAGCAAGGACTGCTCTTTTTGTTATAAGCCTTATGGTACTATTTGACTCCCACAAGTATGTGCATATATTACTTTGATAAAAATTTAAAATCGTTTGAAAACTAAAACTGTTACAAAAAGGAAAAAAAGGGGCAATTAAATCTTTGCTTAGGATAGGTATGACAGGATAATGAACTATCCTTGATGAACAGGTGTCTGTTGCTAGTACCTGGTAAATATTACATGATCAGAAGCAACAAAAGCACCAGAGAGGTGACCTCTTCCCCACCCCACTCCTGGTTTAACAGCACTGTTTTAATACAATAATAAAAACAAAAGTCTCTAGGCTTCAAATTGCAGAAAATCTTGGGTGCCTGGCTGGCTTAGTTGGTAAAGCATGTGACTCTTGGTCTCAGGCTTGTGAGTTCAAGCCCCACATTGGACTTGGGCATAGAGCCTACTTTAAAAAAAAAATCTAAAAAATGTTTTTTTTTAAACTGCAGAAAATCTCTTTTGAGCTTCAAGATATTTTCAATTCAGAACCTGTGATCTACAGATTTCTTTGGCACTTGTCATCATCCTATCAGAGAAAACTCAGATGAAAGGAGGACAGACTATGCCTTAGAATCCCCTGGAAGAGTCTCTGCAGAACATGTCCACACCTTGACAGGCAGGGCCTGTCCCCAGTGCTGATCGTGCCAAGGCTGCTGAGAATGAGAAAGGCAAAGTGATGGCAAAGTTCCGGGCCTTCAGGGGGCCTCATGATGGTGGGAACTCTGGGGGAGGGGGAGGGAGCATCCACAAGTGCCCTCAGAGGGTCCCCATCTTTGAGAACCAGCCACATCAGAATATGGGGAGTAGGCTGTCAAAGTACACATTCCCAGCCCCACCCTTGACCTGCTGGAGCGACCCCTCTGGAGATGAAGCTCAGGAACCTACATTTTAAAAGGACCTCAACCCACCCAGGCTGCTCTCGTTAATTCCCGTGCATGCGCACCAAAATTAGAGAAACAGCATGGAACTGTGGGAACTCAGTGTGGAAAAACCTAGCTTCAGAGCCTGAAGCTTCTATTAACCTCAAACTGTGTCTCCATGAGCTCCTTCCGGTGGGACTCTCGGGGAAAACATTTCAGATGAGCTCTACAGGCTGGAGCAACCAGCTTACTTAATGGACTAGAAGAACTTGCCATGGCAATCTGGGTCCAAATATCCAGATACTTCTCCAGCAAACACTCATCGATTGCACCTACACTCATGAGTCTAGAAAAAAGAAAAAAGAAAAAAAAGACAGGCTACGAACAGGGCTTGCCTTGTACTTGACTTTCAACTCAGGAACTTTTATCCCATTTCCTTGTTGAGTGACCTTGAGCACGTACTGCTGGGAGAGGAAGTATTTATTCTATCCATTTATTTAAACCATCTCTGCTGAAAAAATAGGCTCATCGTATGCTCGAGACCTTCATGTTATGACGGTGGGTGGTAGGGCCACATGTGTGAGTATATGTGCGTGTTATGCAAATGCCTCTCATACACAGCTCTTGGGAACTGGAGCGAAGCCAAGGGCAGATATTAATGAGACATTTGATTGAGATCAAGCCCTGCCCACTCATTTGAAGTGTGTGTTAACAAAGCATCAAGGAAAGGGGCCTGAGTGCCAGTTCTCCAAGAACATGTGGGGGGCAGCCCCAGTCTGTGTGTGTGCTGGCCGGGAGGCAAACATTCACATTTCCAGCTGCTGGGAACCAGATGAGAGAGTGGCCCGTGTCACACCACTGCTGCGGGTGAGGGAATGGGCCTCTTGAAGAAAACATTTCAGATAAGATCTACAGGCCAGAGCAATGCTCCCGGGAAGTTCAAAGGCCTGCAGAGAGAATGCAGCTCTCTCCAAAGGCAAGTGTTGCCCTTTGCTTCCCCGGGGCACTCTGGTTGAGGCTGACAGCTCCTCGTGGAGAACCGAGACTGAGAGGAATTATAAAAATGACCAGAATGAGGCTGTCCATGGGTCTCCAAACAAGACAAAGCTGCCTGTGTCTAGTAGCTCTGGCTACCCTCTTGCCTCCAGGAAGCAGAATGCGCCACAGGCTCTCAAACTTGGGCCTTAATTAATCCTCCTGTGTCTCCGGTGCTCTGAGCGTGAGCAGCAGGCAAGGATGCACACAAAAAATCTTACGCCTAGAACATAGGAGGACTCGAGTCACACTCAGGGACATCTTGGGTAATAAACATGAACCAAGTCCATCTTTGGCATAGTTTGTTAATGAGCTCTCACATTCTGCTGAGAAATACTATCTGGGAAAGATAGGTCATATGATGAGAGATATATGTGGCATTTGGAGGGAGGGGACAGGTAAAATTTGCAAGATAGAGGGAGTGCAGTCTTGCTGTGATTATAGTTTTGCATCAAGGGTATCAATGTATGAAGATGAGGTTGATGATGATGGTGACAGTGACACCACCACTAATTTCTGAACTCTTCTTATGAGCCAAGCCCCCCAAGTCCCCAAGTACTTTACTCTCTCTCTCTCTAACAAACAAAAAAAAAAGGAATGGTTTTGGTTTTGAGGGAAATCTTGGGAGGAGTTTAAAGCCTAAAGAAAACGCAGTGAAAGAGCTCTAGATAGTTCTAAGGAACAAGAATGATGTGGGGAATTTTACAGGCACTATTTTCCTGGTAAAGGAAAATACTGAGTCAGATTGCTCCAGGGCCTAAACCTCACTCTTGGAAATAATGTAAACCCTTTGGGAGTACTCAAACTAGCCAGAGGAACATCTTTTGCCAGTGTGCCTGAATGCCCTGAGACATCAAAATAAACCTCTGTTGGAGGGGGGATTCCATGCAGAGGCCTCAGCTGGACCACCATAGTGGGTAACTTCCAGCCCCATCATACACGCCGGAGAGTGTGTATGCTACGTTTCTCAGTGTTGTTTTGTGACACTGACCGAAGGTCTTCACTGTGTAGAATCCCCCCCCCCCCGTATTTTTTTTTAACTTTGCATGGATTTCCTTTTATAGAACATCGATTTCAATATTATAGAAATGTTCTGTGGACCATTCTAGAGGAAACCACATGCTGGTCTGGGTGCTGTTGGTAGTAACAAATATGAGACAGACCTTCCTTCGGGGATCTCACACTTCCATTTCTGAGGCAAGATTAACTCACATACAACTAGAGAACAAAATGGAGCTCCTTCTAACCTATCAGCTGCTTTGTGCAAACTGAAAAAGAGACACCCCTTACTCCAAGGGTTTTTAGCCCTGCTCCAGATATACTGCGGAAGGGCAGAGAGCATGGATGGGATTTTTGTCTCATTTCATCCTCTTGGCAAGATGTCCTTGTGCAGTGAACAACTTACACAACCTTATATGAATATAAGACCCAATAAATTAAATTTGATCAAATTTCAGTATGTTTATTACCAATAGTTAAAAAGAGGACAACTGGGCTATGGTTATCAAACATCCCACACTTAAACATCTAAATCTACCAAACCTCACTTCACCTGTTCCTTATATTCTGCCTTCTTTCTTACTTTAACATATGGATCATCTGTGCTTCTGTCTTAAGAGTGCACTCTCATTCCCTCTCACTGATCAGAGACCTCACACCTTCACCTGACCTGCCTCTTACAGCATCATCAGTTTCCTCTCTTTATTAAATAGGTCAACCAATAAACAAATGCTGGGCTTTCAGCTTAAGAAACAAACATTGATCTCATCTTTTCCAACTATTGCCCCAATTCTCTCTGTTCACTTCTCAGCAAAACTCCTCAAAAAGCTGTCTATATTCACCATCTCCATACCCCCCGATTGTCTTCCCCTTCGCAAGCCTGGCACAGGTCACGGCCAGCCCCTCACCTACAGCACTGGTACTGGGCACTCCCTCTATCCTCTTTCCTTGGCCTTTGGACTTCAGTCACAGCCAAGAGAGAGGGTCCCAGTGTGTCACATGACCATCAAGAAGCTCCAATTCTGGGACGCAATTAGATTCCCTGAGTTTTTTCCCCATTGCCTTCAAGGTCCTCATTCCTCCTTTTCTTCCTTTGTATTTAAATATCTGTCACCACCAGTCCTTCCTTGTCCTAAATACCTTTCAGCAACTTTGAGTTGGAGGCATAGAAACCCCTGAGGTCACGGCTTCCATATACTTGCAGTGCCCAGGCAGCTGGTGTGAATGAACGAGACTGTCGGAAGAAGCAAGTCACAGATAAAGAAGATTGACACGGGGCTTAGAGTTGGGGGTGCAGTAGGGAGTAGTGGGACCACAGTCAACTGCAAGGGGACAGTCACTGTCCTATCTGAAGGGGACAGCTACTGACTAGTTAAGGCCAACTATTGCTCTACTGGACTACAAGGCTTAATGTTGCCGCAAATTTTGCTATTTCAAGAGAAGTCATAAATCTGGCTTTTTATGTGAAATCTCTGAGTCTTTAATATGCTTGCTACAAATTCAGATTGTCTGCCCAAAGCTGTGTGGACCAGCCAACCAGAAGCTCATCAAAACACGTATGAGGACTGGAGCTGGCCTCCGGCTTCCCTTTTGTAACCTTGGTCCGATGTTTTCATACTGAGTTCAACCTCCCTTTGATTATGTCTCTCAAGTTCCCCCACGATTTCATTATTTCCTCCTCATTCTCTCAAGCTCTTTTCTTGGTTCTTGGAAATTAGAACCAGGAGATCGATGGACAGAAAGCAGTGTTTTATCCCACACACCAAACTTGGAGCTTTGTTACTGATTCACATTATAATTGTGAGTCAAGATTTGTTGCCCTTTTTCCTTCTTTAGCTTGTTTCTGTTCTCAATCAGAGGACAAAGCATAAAGTTCCAGGGTGACCTACCAGATGACAGAACCACCCAATGGAAATCAGGCCCATTGTTTGTGAGCTGAAAGGCCCCAAGCATAAGTCTGACTAGAAAATGAAAAGGCAAATGAGACAAGCTCTGGGCAGAAAAGAACCCGGGTCCAGCAGTTCTTTCCTCATTTCACATGAGTATCGCAAGTGAGAATTCCTTCTGTTTATTTCTAAGAATGATGGCAGTTCGAGCACGGGTTGAGTCTGGGAACCATCTACAGTGCAGCAAGGCCATCCTTACATGTATTCACCTAAATTTCAGGAGCCTGGAAATTAAGAAAACTCCAATGTTAACCAGTAAAGCTAGCAAAAGACCTGTCCCTTATCCTTTTAGGTTAAGAAGGTTAGCCTGCCCTAAATTACAATATTCTTTAGGAAGAGGACATGATACCCATGTACCTTAGTATCAAGTAGGTTTCGAACCATTCCTGAAAGTCTTATTGCAGGGGAGAAGTTTCACCAGGACATGAAAGGGATATCCACTTCAGAACTGAAGGCATTTCAGAGAGCATTAGTGCTCACTGACACTCGTATGCACACTCCTGTTTCCATATTCCTTCACAGTTGAGTACATGACTAGTTTGGGCCAATGAAATTGCACTTCCGGTTGAAGTGATTACATATCTGGTACTCCTTTTATCCTCTCTCTTCTGTTCACTTGACTGTAAGCATTTGGCTCAGACAGCCAAGTCACACGAGGATTCTAGAGTCACTGCTTTGGAGGACAGCTGCCATGGACATCATGGCGTGAATAAGCGATAAACTAGTTTTAAGTCACTGGAATTTGGGGATAATTGTTATAGCAGCTATCTTTAACTTCTATGACTAATACAAAGAGAAAATGGAAAGACTAGAGAAAATTTACCCCTAAGCCTTCCAGTAGCCCTTATGTTGAGTTCCAGGAAAGGGAAGCTGCTTACTATTCTACCCATACAGGAAAATGTGCAACATATAACATCACTCCCCAGGTCCTGAGACAATGTCCACCTTTCCTCTGGGATTGGGTTATATAGACTTGCAGGTCTTTGAGACCCATCTCCAATGTGGCTCTCCACTAAAAAACTCACATGATTACCACAGTTTCTTTTTAACATTGTTGGAATTCCCCATGCAGTTCTGCTGAGAAAGTACAGCTCACATCAAGGTTGCCTGTGAGTTCAGGCAATGAAAAGTTGTTTTGAAAGAAAAGTGTCTCTCCAAAGCCCAGGTGGAACAAAAGAAGATTCACGCCTGACTGCAAGAAAACTATGCTGTCTGCCATGGGTGATGGAGGAAGGAGAGAGGAGCCATGACTTTGGCCCTTCTGCTTGTTTTGTTCAATTGGTTTGACAGTTTTAGCCCTAGCTTCAATTCCAGAGAAGCTGCTTCAGGATGATGACTTTGGTTTTCAGACTCCAGTTATGGAAGGTGAATCTCTAAACTTCTGATCATCTGGATATGAAGAGAAACCCTTAACTCAGTTAACTGGATAACTAAGAGAAAGAACTATAGCCTCAAAAAAAAAAAAAAACTGACCGTCTTTGCCCATTAAAGGAAAGAAATAAAAAGAGGAAGAGGAAGAAGAGCAGAAAGAAGGGGTGCATGCCTTTCCTTCCTTATTTGACACAAATGCAGAGAGACATGTATGTTTGGCAATGCTGGAATCCAGTATCCCATTAAGTGGGATGTAGAGTGTTCTTATGGTGTTTCTGATTCATATTCTCCCTCAGTCTGTCAGAATTTGTGGATTAACTTATTACCCTCAGCTCACCAAATCAGATCTACCTCCTGCTCCTTTAGCACCAGGCTGGTAGGAAACATAAACTTGGGTCTTCCTGGGGCCAGAAGGAACAGGAACCATGGCTGCCAGGTTAGGGAGCGCACCAGCATGTATCACTCCAACACATGCCCTCACTCCAGATTTGATGCCTAGCAGGGAGAATCCAGCCAGCCGCGCTTGAACAACAAGCTCACCGCCCGGCTGGGGAGAGTGGGGCACCGTGATTGACAGTCTACCAAGTCGGGTGAGCTAATTCCCTGGAATGCACAGAATGGGGATGAAGTAATTTCCTGGAAAGGAAATGGGGTGCTATTACTATGAATGGGGAACAGCAAAAACAACAAATGTTCACCCCACCTCCTCCCTAAGTTAATATATTTGATTTTAACCCAAGGCTCCTGGAGACAGATTGACATCTGTGGAAAAGCAGGAAAGAGTCCCTTGGTCTGTTCATAAAGGGGAGAGCACCATCCCATAAAACATCCCAACCCTGGAAACTTACAAGGTACCTGTATGTATATTTCCTCCTGGGAAATTATTAGTCTCCTATTTCACAAACTAGGAAAGGCAGGCAGGGAAGAGAGAAACCCTGCCCAAGATTATCAGCTAAGCAGAAAGCCTGCCATGCATCAAGGCACTCAGGCATCTCTCCCCACTGAAGGGAGAATTCGTGAGTATCTCTGCGGAGCTCCTCATTACCAGTGGAAACATTCCCCAAAGCACATATCCTCCTGGGGGTGGGGTGTGCAGCTGTAGGATGGACCTTTAGGTTGACTGTTACCTCAGGAGTTTGAGGCGTTAGGCAGTGGGTTGGGGAGGGGAAGGGACCCAACATGAAAAATTTCAAAGCTGAAAATATTTTCCTGAAAATACAGCGTCTGTGTGCAGTAGGTGTCAATATAACTGACCTTCTGTGTTGAGTTGGAGCTGGGAATGGATCTTTTACAGGAAAAAGGAAATGCATGGGTGTGGAGCTGCCAGCAGCAAAGGAAGTTTCCAAGCGACCTGTCTTGGCGCAATTTATAGACACAAGTCTCAGAAGGGCTGTAGCAGGGCTGTGGAGAGGGTGTGATTTGTTGGTTGTGGAGCCTGGCACCTGGCATCCGTCCATGCTGACTTAACCCAGCATGCACGTGTATCGCCCCTACGCACAGCAGTATCTGGGCAGTTGGAATGAAAAGAGCAGAAAGAAAATCCACTCATCCAGAGGGGAAATAAAAAATGGAACCTGGAAAGGAGAAAAATAGTGATTGCGGGGAAGGGGAGCTGGAGGAAATGGCTGGAGGGTAATGAGCCTCCCATGGCCTGTCTAAGGCTTGACTTAAAGCAACGAATTAAACTTGCCCTTTGTTCCAAAAGACCCATAGGACAGATGCTGCAAAGGTCTTCTGAAAAGAAGGCAAGTCCCTCTTAGCCATGAAGTTGGGTCCACTGGGAAATGAACAAATGAACAAAGGGACAGAACCAAATAACTTGACGCCCATCACCAACCCCAAGGCTTCCCTGCAGAACAACGGAGACCAGAAAGAAGTGGCCCACAGCTCTTCAGCAAGAGCCAATTAGTCAGTAAGGCATGACAGTCAACACACGTCCTGGGGGAGAGGCCACGCAGTGTTTACAGAGCCTGGCGGCCGGTGCCAGAGCTAACAACCCACACGCACGGCCCAGCTGGGCAAGCCTGAAAAAGTAAACTCGTTTCCTCTGGGTCTCGGTGGCTGCAGCTCAAAACATTCTCCACAGCCACATTCGCTTCCCTCCTCTCGGATCCCTTCCAGAAAACCCACACATCTGTATACACACTTTAAAATAAATATGCATAAAAGCAGAATCCAAGCTGAGGGTCGGGGGTGGGGAGGGCCTCTGAGGTTCTTCTCTGGGTGGACCCTGCTCCAAAGCTGCTCTGCTCCCCCAGGAGAGCCGCCCTGGACAGGCTCTAATTGTAGCATTTCCGAGAAGTGTGAGAACTCGTTCGAATATCATACCTGCTTTGTGGTTCCCTATTCAACGCAAACACAATTTTGAGGTCTGCAGCACAAATTTTCTCCCCCAAAGACATCTACAAACTTCTGAACTCGACTCAGAGGGTGAAAAAGCCTGAGTTTCTTCTCAAGTTCATTGGAAACCCTCCAACCCAAGACCCATCCCCACCCCCCAACTTTACCAAGGGTTTTCCTTCCCACTAAGACAGCAAAACCCAAAGACTGCTCTTTGCAAGCTTATTCTTGTCCATTGTCCAAATCCAGTCTCAGACTGGCCCCACCAGATCGCAGGGATGGAAAATGCCAGCCTGAGTTCTGGAAGGCTGAGGATAGGTAGGCTACCCTTTTGACACATTGTGGACCCTAAGATGCACTTGGGAGCAAGGAAAAGAGTGAGGTTTGAAGCGAGGCTAATTCAGGGTGCAGCTGAACAATGACAAAGGTGCTACAGTTTGGCCAACGGGCAGAGGAAGTGGAGAATAATTCGTAGCACAACCGCCAGGGAGTCAGCATATGGCCGTGTCACCTGGAGGCTCAACTGTGGACCCATCACTTAGCTTCATCTTTCACTCAGGTCCCTGTAAAATGGCCAAGATCTTAATTGTCACATTCATGAGGCTCAAGGTTATAGTAATGGGCATACTGGTGAGAATGCCAGGAGCTGGCATCGTGCCCCCAAAACATCAGCCTCCCCAGGCTGGCAGCTGCCAAGGGCCCTCCTCCGCCTGGCAGACACCTTCCGCCATCTGTCAAGGTCCAGCTCACACGTCACTCCCTCTTAAAGCTCCACCCATCCGAGCAGATCTAGTTGCCCCTTGTCCGGCCCCCAAAGCTGTGGCCTTCTAAATTTTTGGTTTGCGTGCTCCCTAGAAGTGGTTTGAAAATCCATACACCCTCTCTCACAGTTTTAAGATGACATACAAAAACTTTTACTGGAAGTTTAAATAGTTCCAGAGGATGTCATTTCCTTAGTATTGTAAATATTAGCATTTTAAAATAAAATTATTACATCGCTCTTTAAATGTTGCCAACGGAATCTAAGTCCCGGAGCAACTCTATATTCTGAAACTTATAGATTTTAAAAATACATGAGAAGTCTTCTTTTTTTTTAAGTTTATTTATTTACTTACTTATTTTTAAGTAATCTCTACGTCCAATGTGGCGCTCAAACTCATGACCCCAAGATCAAAAGTTATATGGTCTTCTGACTGAGCCAGCCAGGCACCCCCATGAAAAATCTTCTTTATCAACTTACTAGTCCATTTTCTCCTTGAACTCACATTTCCATTCCACTTATTCTTTGTCCATTTTAGCAATTGTCATATACTTTCATGTTGGAAATTTTTTTTCACAAATGGTCGTCACACCATTCTTTTCTGCAACAGAAAATGTAAATACATTGAAATTTTAATTTCATTATCACTGTAAGTCTATAAGTTTTAAGCAGCTTTTTCTAGACCAACTTATCACTTCAATAATTATCAGAGGGGCGCCTGGGTTGCTCAGTCAGTTAAGTGTCTGACTCTTGATTTCAGCTCAGGTCACAATCTCAGTGTCCTGGGATTGAGCCCCACATCAGGCTCTGTGCTGAGAGCAGAGTCTGCTTATCCCTCTCTCTCTGCCCCTTCCGCCCACCCCTACTCATTCTCTCTCTCTCTCCAATAAATAAATAAATAAAATCTTTAATAACTATCAGAACACAATCAAGAGAATATATTATACATATATTACATATATAGATTTTCATAAATAATAAACATAAGAGTAAATTCTATTAAAAATTCACCTCTTAAAAAATTTAAATGGCACCTTTTTTTTCCAATTAGATGTATCCATGGATGAAAATTATTCATTGCTAAGATGAGATAAGGTCCAGAATCACTTCTATTCCTATTTAACATTTCTAGAGAGAAAACTCTGAGAAATCTTGTTCTTCCAAAAATAAGATATGAAGGCAAGAAGTTTTATGATGCCAAAAATTCCATAACAATCTCTAAAGTTAGTAGTGACCTATCAGTTGGCAAACCAGTTTGGTCCTCCTTCAGTTTTGTTGAAAGAAAAGAATTAGAAGCCATGAGAGCTGAAAATATATTTGTTACCCAGTCATTAGTCATTTGCTTTCCTAATTCTGGGAAAGACACCAAAAAGGCTGTACCCAAACTTCTCAGATGACTGCTAATTATACCTGCTACTCATTTACTTAGAGGCCCCTTGTTTAAACTGAAAAGGTTGGGAAAATTAAAATACTTGTTATTTCAATACAACTTTGCCAATACAGTATTTTTTTTTTACTTTTTAAATTGAAATATAATTCACATATTATAAAACTTACCCCTTTAAAGTGCATAATTTAATGGGTTTTAGTATCTTCACAAAGTTATGCAATCATTACCACTATCTAATTCCAGAACATTTTCATTAACCCAATTAAGAATTCCTGCACTTATGAATACTATTCCTCATCCTCCCTCCCCGCCTCCAGCTAATACAATTTTTCATAAAATTATTTTATTTTATCACATGCTTTAGATGTATTTTCATCTAAAGCTTGGATTTTCAGATTTAGCTGATTCGGTTCAGGGAAATGTCTGCTATATAACCTATCTGGCAATGTAGTCTACATTGTCAAGCCAAGCAGCCAAACCAGATTTAGTTTCATTTAAAGAAAAACTGATTTCAGTTTCAAATATTTGTGTTAATACCCAACTCTAGCCTACCACCTTACTTCTGATTTTGAATTCAGAGATGAGAGATCAATGCATAGGCAAATAAGTGGTAGACCAGCTGTCCGTCTTAGAAATCGAGAAGTCACAGCACCACATTTTCAATTAATTGTCTCTGTAAAGTAGACCTTTGCTATTGCTTATTGGTCCCCTCTTTACTTCATGTTTGAGAATCTCTTCAGGAGGTATATATTCTTTGACATTATTTTGAGGATGGAAGAGGAGAGGTTATTGAACAGAAATCTTCATCGCTCTCACTGCCTCACTTTACAAAACATCTGAATTCACAGGCCCAAATACTTCCTTTCTGGGTACCACATTTCACCCATGGCAGAATTGCAACACGGTGAAATTGCGGTAGACATAACGATGTGCCATGAAGATCCCCTCCAAAGAAACCCTGGCTGCCCAACTGTGGAAGGTGAGCCAGCAGATGGTCTCCAACTGTTAACTCCTTTGGGGCTGGCCTCAGCTTTAAGAAAGCCAGGCTGGTGTGCCTTTCCTGCCCAGGGAGGACCACTGTGGTGGCCAGTGCTTGCTCCAGAACTCCCCAAGTGTTGCCAAGCCTTTGTCAGGCCTGCATCTTTTCTGACTTCTTCTACCCAATCCTGCTTCTTCCCCTCTCCCTTGGCAGGTGTTGATCCCGAAAAATATCTGGCACCCCAATCTCTGTTTCAGCTTCTGCTTCTGGAGAACTCAGCCTGTAACAGAAAGATACTAAGTTCTCTGCAGGTCAGTGGTGTCCAGTTACAGAAGTTTTGCCAACACCAATATGTTGAATCATGATTTTATTGCCCCAAAGACTTTTACATCCCTGTGCAAGACCCCATGGAGGGACTCATAATGAGTGAGACCCCATACCTTTCTTTAGCCAGGTGATTTGGGAGTTGAGGAAGGTAATGGGCTTACCCCAACACAGCCATTTTTCAGTCAATATGGAATTTGAGCATCTGAAGTTGATTCCCTTAAAACCAGCTCAGCCCACGTACACCCTGGGAGGTCTTTGGATTCACAGTCCAATTCAAACCTCCTGCCTATACAAGTTGTCTGCCCTAATAATCACAAAGTGTATTTTAATCGATCTATCGAACAGTTTTTTTCTCCATCTCATGGAGAGTTTACTGGAAAGGACTGAGTTTCATTCTTTCATTCAGTCAGTCAATCAATCATTTAATCAGTCACCAATAACTTTTTTTTTTTAACAAATATGTCCTGAGTACTCACTTTATGCTGAGGGTATATGGGCCAGTGATCCCTGACTCACTGTATGCTGAGGGTATATGGGCGAGTGATCCTCGACTCACTGTATGCTGAGGGTGTATGGGCGAACGATCCCTGACATCTACCCAATGTACATGATTTTGCTCCCAGGAAGCTCACAGTTCTTAAGAGAATCAGGGAAGAGTGAGGGGAGTGGAAAGAAGCCAATGACCTAAAGGCAGTGAGAACCAAGGCAGACCTAGTCTCAGTAATATTGAAAAAGGAAAATGATTATTTTTATTACTTTAACTCCTTTGAAATCTCAATGTTTCCTTAGACAGAGTAACCGTTGTCAGCTGCTTATCATAGAATTGTATTTAATGGAAGTAAATAATGGAGAAATATTGGAGCACCAAGAATTTCCCCTTTTGGTTTGGTTATTTTTAAGCATAGATTTTAGTAAATAGTTTATTTACAGAGTTAGTAAAATACAGCCTAATTTAAATTTAAATTTATCTCCGACCCCTGGTAATCAGTGACACTTTTCTCCCTTTTGCCAATTTTCACTTCAAATGTCAAAGTACTCTTAAAGAAAGGTAATATTAAATAGCAATAATAAGAGCTAATGCTTATTGAGAACTTACTATATTCACTCAGCTAAGTGCTTTCAACTTTCATTATTACCTACTCCTTGAAATAATCCTATGACTCACATGCCATTATTGTCTTGACTTTACAAATGAGGAATCCAGGCTGGGAGAGTTCGAGGAGCTGCTTGAGGGTGCTCTGCCAGCAAGTTAAAGAGAGTCTAACCCCACCTGGCTGCGTGCCTCACCTGACCTTACCTGAGATGCTGAGGGCTGAGAGTCCTTCTCTGGCTCTTCAAAGCACCACAGTCCATATTGCCCCAACAGAATGAAAAGGCACAGGTCAGTGCCACCGGCAAAGTCCCATGCTAAAAAGGAACCTCATCTACAGGCAGGTGATTAGAAGTAAAACTTTCAGTAGTCACTTAAACTGTAGCTCTCTCTAGACCAACTCATTTCCAAAATAGCAGAAAGTGTTTCCCAAGGTCCCCCTCTTCTCTGTGACTTCTTAATACTGGAGGCACAAGGCTCTTCTCTCAATGACATCCATATGCTGAAGGCTGGCACTGGTACATCTCCAGCCTGAGCCTCACCCCTCAACTCCACCAGCCCCTTTCGACATTACTACTTGAGTGTTTAAAAGGCTTGTCACACTTAACATGTCCAAAAGAATGTTCCAAGAATCCCCCTAAAAGTCCTGTCCTTCCACAGACTTAGTACATGGCAACTTCATCTTTCCATTCTCTGGGGAAATTTAGGTTCTTCTTGACTTCTTCTTCTTCTTCTTCTTCTTCTTCTTCTTCTTCTTCTTCTTCTTCTTCTTCTTCTTCTTCTTCTTCTTTTCTTTCAAGATTTATTTATTTTAGACAGAGAGAGCAGGAGGAGAGGCAGAGGGAGAAGGAGAGAGAGAATCTCAAGCAGACTCCCCGCTGAGCATGGAGCCCTATGACGCGGGGCTCGATCTCACCACCCTAACATCATGACCTGAGCCGTAATCAGGAGTCGATGCTTAGCCAACTGAGCCACCCAGGCACCCCCGGTTCATCTTGACTTCTGCTTTCCCTCACACCCTCACCAAAATCCATCAAGTCTATCACAACCCAGTCACTGTCATCTCCCCTTCCATTGTTGCCCTGGCTCCTAGTCTCCCTATTTCTGTCTTTGCCTCTCCTGTATCTATTCTCAATACCAGCCAGTGATTGGGGAGCATATGACTCCACTGGTCAAACCCTTAATGGCTTCCCATTTCACGGAAAGGAAAAGCCAGACTCCTCTCAGTTGGCCATGGGGCCCTGAACAGTGGGCATCACGGACCCACTCTGCCTCCACAGCCCTCACCCCATGGTCCCAGCAACATGACCTCCTTGTTGTTCCTTCTGCCTGGAATGTTCTCCCCCAGGTACCTGCCTGACTCACCCCTCACTGTCTTCACATCTTTACCACATGGCACCCCTTCAGCAACACCTCGCCAGCCACTCTGCTCAGAAATACAACTCCTGCTCCCTCCGGTCCCTCCTCCCTGTCCCTTTCCCTGCTCTTATTCTTCTTCACAGCACTTACCGCCCTGTGACACTCCACAATTTTACTTCATAATGCTGCATCCTCTGCTCTTCAGACAGAGGGCTCTTGTCTGCTTTGGGCACTGCTCTTTTTCCAGTGCCTGGCATGCAAGAGATGCTCAAGATATGGAGGGTGAGTAAGAAGTCATGTTTCAGGAAAGCTGAGAGGGGCTGCCCGACTCTAGTGAGAGTTATTGCCCATGGTCCAAGATTTGGGATTTGTTCCCTTAAAAGCAGCACACCTTAAGCTAAAGCTTTGTGTTTGTTGAGCTTGTCCTTCCCTCAAAGGTGGGCAAATCAGTTCCTTGCCTTCAGGATGGGCCCCCTGGAATCACAACTGCTAGTCAAGATGCTACCTTTCAAGTAGCTCCAATTTCCCAGCAAAGCTGTTTCATGAGCTCATAACCTATAAAGGAGGTGAGAACAGGATTCTGCCAAGGGGTAGGCAGGCCCTTGGCTGGAGACCCAAACTCTCTGCACCTTGGTTTCCCCATCTAAGGGGAGACAACAAAAAATGAAAATGCCTGCCTTGTCCACCATGGGAGGTATTTTGGGATCAAATGGAATCAAGTCTAGGAACGGCTTAGAACTGTACTCCCCACTGTTGATATAAGTTCACTGGTGACCTGTGCCTGCAAGGTGCGCTTTTCTGATGAGTACGACTTACCCCAGGAGCTCACCAAGGACTTTAGTAAACTACCTGATGCTTCACAACCTCAGTGTGTGTCTCCACGAACAAGGCAAGGAAAAACCATCACTAGGTGAAGTGTCTCTCTCTCTCTCTCTCCCTCCACCCTGTCCCCTCCCTCCCTCCCCCTTCCTCTCTCTCTCTCTCTCTTTCTCTCTCTCTCTCTCTCTCTCTCTCTCACACACACACACACACACAGAAAGCCAAATAAAACTGGCATCCTGTATTCTTGATTTCCCTCTTGATAATCCATCCTTCTAACAACTCCTGCAGAAATTTCCTAGTGGATCAAAGGGAACCTCTCCCAGGGAAGCCGACTGCCGGACCCTCCTCTCACAGGTGGCCACTGATGAAGTATCCAAGAACAAGTCAGTCTGCAGTGATTCCCCTTCCTCACACAGCCCAGCTCACTCACCCCACTCCTAAACTCTGCCAACAGGAGAAATAAAGAACAGCCAAGCAAAGCTATTTATTTCAGACTCCCCACTTGGCTAAGACCCCTCCAATCACAAGCTTCCTCTTTTCCTTCAGCGGTTCTCCTGTCCAGCCTGTGGGTACAGACATTTTCCTCTTCCTGGTGTAATCCTGTCACCCTGGCACCTTATTGTGGCTTCAGGTTTCAGGGGCCAACACCCACTGAGCACATTGCTTTCACTTTTCTCTGTTCTTCAACATCTCCAAATATCAGGAGGTCTCTAATCCTTCTTATTTAGGTTGGTGGCTTTCACGGATAGAATGTTTGGGGTTTCTATATGAAAGGTGTTTAGGTTGGCACGGTCACAAATGGCACACCGGCAATTTCAATTCTAAAACCAGGTCTCCCCTTTTGGGTGGCAATGGGGTCCATGAATTCAGACACTACATGAGATGCCAGACAGCTTCCACTGTTCCCTTCCCACTAAATCTAGATAGGGAGCAATAAACACCTCCCCTGTCACGTGAGTATCTCCCCTTCAAATAAACACTGACGGGCTAAGTAGAGAGGGAAGTGCCTCTCAGAGCCAAGGCCTGGCTAGTAAAGGAGGGAAGAGAAGATGCTTGCCAAAGACCAATGTTGGGACATGATCCCCAGGGAAGACTCTTGGGGGGCCCTGAATGGCCTAGTGGGGATTTTTTTTCCTCTTCTGAAACTCATCTTTGATAGCATCCAAGAGATGGGAACCAAACTCAGTGCCTTTGAAAGAGGACCCCGAGAGCAGGAAATTGTCCCTGTTCTGTTAATTAGTTTATTTCCAGAATAAGAGTCTCCTTTCAGACATAGAGAGGTGGCCACCAAGGGAGCAAAAGAGAACCTGACCAAAGCCAGAAATGTGCTGCCATGCCATGGTGTCAATTAAAATCCAGTGGCCTAAAACCCCAGTTCCAATCTTAGACCTTCAAAACAGCCTGCTCTCTGCATTGCCTTTCAGCTAAATTATAACACAGAACAGGAGCCAAGTAAAAATTTTTTTCATCTTTAAGACTTTCTGGGACATAAATTCATAGGCCATGATAAAAATGTATGGGGTGAAGAAGGCTCTTTAAGTGGCTGTTGAAAATTCCTGTCTGTATGACTCTGAGAGAGTCATCTCTCAGGTAGAGGCTTGCTGGACACTGGGTTCCCACCAGCTTGGAGAAGGAGAGAATCTAGTCTTTTCTGCCTTTGAATTATAATCCATTTACACATAATGCTGATGTGCTAGCAATGGTAAGATTCTGAAACTTGTAATGCCTTTGATCTGACCCCCAGGTCAAGCTGCAAAGCCTACACGGACAACTCAAGGAAAGGTTGGAAAGCAGGAAGGCCAGTTCTGGGGACAGAGAAATGCATTCATTACAAGGCAGGTGACACCCCTGAACCACAATCCCAGATCCAACGCAAGGGGTAAGAGAGAGTGTGTCTACTGGTTGGGAGACTTTGTTCTCAGATCCATAGAAAATGCTTGCGAGGACATTTTGTGAGCTCAACAGCACTCCTTGAAATCCCGTTGTTCTTATTTTGGGCTGTGAAAGAAGAAATCCTCTGGAGGCTTCAACCCTCAGAGTGTAAGTGGCTGTTATTAAACTTGGATCGCCAAGGCCTCCATTTCAAAGACAACATTGCCAGCTGTGTGACACAGCTACTAGCAAAACAAGCAGATAAGGAGGCAGGCTGCCCCCACCCACGAAGTTCCCCTTTTAGAAAGCTCCGGGTGACCTAGATAAGTGACCATTTGAGTGACCCCACTCTTCCCTTCCCACGCCTTAATTCTGCTCTTATGTTTTAAATTCACCAATAAAGAAGGAACCTACAAACCCGAGGCACCCAACCCTCAGCCCCAATAACTGCCAAACCCCAGGTCTGCTCTCTCACAAGTGCTCTCTCTCTCTCTCTCTCTCTCTCCCCCACCCCACCCTAAACCTCACTGCCCTGTAGACATGCTATGTACCCTCCAGGACTCCTAGGCAATCTTAGCTGATAGCATCACTACTTATAGGCAGAGACCAACAGGAAACAACCCATCATGACATCTGCTCAGGTTCATTCTGCCAAGTAGAGCTTTCGCCAACATCACCACACCCTTCCAAGTCCATCTCCATTTGCTGTCCTTCATGAAAGGTTTTTAAGCTCCCAAAATATGTATCCTTTTCTGGATCCCCCATATACACCTTTGTATATTTTCAATAGCATCCACATTCTATCTCACATCATTCGTTTGGGCACTTGTTGTGTCCTTGGGGTAAGGGTTTTTGTCTGTCTTCAAGGTATGCTGCTCAGTGATTGTGGAATCAGAGCAAATCAAACCCAGTGTACTCCGAGGGCAAGAGAACCTTCTAGTATATTAGGAATTTCCATTTTCAAAGATACTCAATTAATACAGAAGAAATAGCATATGTCCTAAGGACAATATGCCTAAAACAGTTTGCTAAGTTCCCTCCACATTGATGGTAAGAGCTGAAAAACGTTTTCTAGAAGTCCACTCTAATTACTTTTAAAACTCCAGCATAAGGGCTCCTGGCTGGCTCAGTTGGTAGAGCATGTGACTCTTGATCTTGGGGTCATGAGTTCAAGCCCCACATTGGCCATAGAGCTTACCTAAAACAAACAAACTAATAACTCCAGGACGATCACTCCCATGGAAATTTAGGGTGCTGGGTACTTTCAAATTATAATCCCGCATACCCATTAAGAAGTACTTGTTCATTTGCTCAGTCTTGTGCATTTCTGAAGAACTAGAAAATCAGAAAACTTACAAACATCTAAGGAACTTAATGGCAACCCTCTGTTGAACAGTAATCTTCCAAGGCTGTCAGTCTCACGATTAGAGAATCTACTAAAAACATGCCCCTGTAATCAGGGTCTTTTGTTTGTGCCTGCCCAAAATCTATTATCCCTTCTTCTGATAATGGCATCCATCCCAGTTCTCCTTAGAATCATCCCCCCAACACTCATTCTGGTTCATGAGTGTTTACCAGGATCCAAGGTCAGACACATGACTGTAGCATGACTAACATATTCCAATTTTCTGGACACAATAAGTAGCTTAGGGGTGGGAAGATATACCTAAATCACTCACATTAGGATAATTTGGGAATATGCTAAGCAATTGAAGAAGATGTCCTTTTTTTCCCCAAGGTTGCTAAGCTGTTAGAATATAAATCTCGATCTACTGATGTCCGTCTTTGCTGTCATTTGAATTAAGCTAGCTCAAAGGGAAGCAGCCTAAGACGTGGAGAAAAAGAAAGATTGATTCCTCGTGAAAATCAATTTGAAAACCTAGATTAAGTCGTGCCTGAAGTTCTAGACTTTTCAGTTAGATAAAACAATAAATTCCCTTTTCCTTATGTCTTATTGTGATTAGGCTGATGTCACTTGTGGCTATGAGTCCTGACTAATGCCATGTAAATGATGGTATGATAACAGTAGCTACCATTTATTGAGTACCTAGATGTGCCAGGAAGACTAAACATATACCCTCTCTAAGCTTTACAGCTGTGGAAGGTGGCCATTATAAGACTGATTTCCCTGGCAAGGAAACTGAGGCTCAGAGAGGTGAATGGTTTGTCCAAGATCACACCATCAGTAAGTTGCAGAAATGAGATTTGAACTCTGGTTTTCCTGCCTCCGGAATCCATATTCTTTTCACTACACCAGCTGTCTCATCAAGGAAAGGACAACTGCCATATACTGGCAGCAAGGAATAAAGATTGTTCTCAGGCATGACTGGCTTGTCATCGATTGTATCAAAATAAAACGTAGTTGTTTTTAATTGAACCATCCCTTTGGTCTTCCAAATCCTCCTCAAACTCACCAGTCATGTCCATTTTTCACCAAATCTTTTACTGTGTTGTGCGACTTCAATACCCAATAAGGAAGTCTGGCCTCTCTTGCTGTTCCAATAGGAAGGAAGGAAGGAAGGAAGGAAGGAAGGAAGGAAGGAAGGAAGGAAGGAAGGAAGGAAAGGTACATGAGGTCCAGGCCCCTCACGCTCTGTCAGACTGTGTGGTTTGGACTCTTGGATTATTAAGACTGCAGCTCCATTACACAGTCAAGGGAGAGGTGAAAATTGTACTCTGACAGCAGGTCAACTTGCCAACTCCAGGGTCCCAGCCAAACACTGGAGTCGGCCCCAGAGGGAGACAGCTTGTACTTCAGCAGGCATCTGGCTGCCCAAACCTTGGGGATGGATGAGTCAACCCCATTGAGGACTGTCATCTTCAATGCGGAGATTATCTGGGATTATCAGAGATTAAGGGGAAGGGAAAAAGAGTACCTGCTTAATCCTGTGGCTAATGAGTTGAGAAAGAATTCTCTGTTAAAACGAATCTGCCTGCTCTACAGACCACAAGTCTCCTTTCTCCCTTTGGCTTGAGGCAAAATCGGACTCTCACGTCAACTCTGGGAGCACTGGCATAAAACCCAGTTGCCAGTGTACCAGAATGTGCTCATCATTTCCTCCAGAACGCTCTCTTTACTCCCTAGGAAAATCCAGATGTGTCTGGAAAGAAAGATGCTTTAAGCCTTCACCGTTTAGTTTTTCTGTAGCAAAACTGATTAAAGACACTTAAAAGGAGGGAATGGATGGAGTAAAGGGCCTATGAGAAAGTGAGGGGCCACCAAGCCCAGGGGGAAAGACTTCCCTACTTTATACTAAGGATGCTGCTCACCCAAACCCTAAGGGCAATGGGAACTTGGCAGAGCCTCCCGCTGTTTTGCTTCGAAGTCAAAGACTGAAGTTACAGAACTGCAGCAAGGAGCCGCTGAGCCTCAGCTATACTGCAGCAAGGTGCCGCCGAGCCTCAGCTATTCAGGGGATGGTCAATGCAGAGTTGTCAAAATGGCAGCCCTCAAGTGGTGGTCATTACAATGAGCTGCTTTCTCTTTTTTAACTATTATTTTTAATTTAGTGTTTAATTGCAAAAATAATACACAAATCCACTCTACTTTTAAAAATTAAAATATTTGGTTTTAAGTCCACCACTCCAATCTCATCCCCTGAGATAGCCCAAGTTAGGAGTAACTCCTGCTGGATCCATGTGTGGACACATGTATACATACAAGTGTGTGCACATATATGCTCTCAGACACTTCATAGTATTTTTGTGGGAATTATGTGTCTTTACAAAAATGGTATGCTACCCTTCTATCATTTGTCTTTTTTGCTCAGAGAAGCGTCCCGGAGATCCATTCATGTTGAAAGCCACTTGTACCTTCCACCTGGACTTTTTGAAGCAGAGCCAAGTACAGTGAAATTGAGCTGCATTAGCTCGCTCACTTGCTTTGTTCCTGCTCTTTCTTTTTCACTCAAGCCAGATCAGCATTCCCTCATCATCACTTAAGCCACATTGGGTCCCAGTTAAATCTAGGTAAAAGGACATACTACTGTGGTCCATGAATGTCCTTCAACCCCCTTCCACACCTGTGGAACCCCACCAGCTCCTCTGCCAGGTGGCCTGAGGAGAAAATGGGCTAAGGGAGACCACGGCCACTCCACCAGCACCTTCTGTCCCAACGGCCCTTTCTTACTATAGAAGATTCCCAGGAGCTGGGCCTTTTCATGAAAGTCAGCAGAGAACAGTGAAAAGGACATGGATTTTAAAATTGGCAGATTGAGGTGTGGATGTTTTCACCGAACCCTTTACTTGCCAGCTATGTGTTCTTGGGCACCTTATTGAACTTCCTTAAGCCCCAGTTGCCATGTCTGGAAAATGTAGTTATTTCTAGTTACCTTGCGGGATGCCTCCTTATACCAGCAGCTGTAAAGAGCAAGCTGCTCTTTTGATGACGTCATGAGCTGATGCATCAGCTGTGGAGCTTGAGTTACCCAGTTTATGGGGTCATATCAGGATCTTTCCAGGCCCGAGAGAGGGAACTTCACAGGCAGTACCACCGACACTCCAAGGTTATAGCAAGCTTGAGAGTTCACGTAATTGGCACCAGGACTATCCAGCAAATCCAAGCTATCACCAGGGAAGCCATTGCCCATGCAGCACCCACCACCCATGGCCTTCCAACCAGCCACACTATTGTCTAATGACGCCGGCCTTGAGTGTCACAGGTTTGGACCCCTTTCCTTTTTTTTTTTTAATGATTTTTTATTATATTATGTTAGTCACCATACAGTATATCCCTGGTTTCCGATGTAAGGCTTGATGATTCATGAGTTGCGTATAACACCCAGTGCACCATGCAATACGTGCCCTCCTTACTACCCATCACCGTGGACCCCTTTCCTAAAGCATCAGTGGCTTGGGCTCTCTGTCTTTTGCCTTTCTTTGCCTCAAACGTCCCTATTCTCCTCACTCAGACATTGGGCTTTAGAGGCAAGAAACTCAAGATGAAATGCACTTGGACTTACCAGCTCAGAAAAGAGCCCGAACTTGGATAAGAAAGAAGGCAGAAGCTTCTCTTCCCAAATTTGGGTTTTTTTAAAAAATCAGTGGTAGATTTTGGTTTTGGGTTGAAGGGCATGGCAACACAGCAGAGCATTAAGAAGCTGGCTTTGGAGACAGCTGAGTGGGTCCACGCAAGCTTTGGGCAGGGTTTCCTCCCACCTCCCACTTCTGCACACCAGTGCTGGGGTTGGCGCATAGTACTTGATAGCTAGAATTTATTAGTCTTTTTCTCTAGCCATCCCTGACACTTTGGTAACATGCTTACACACGAGCCGGCTGAACAACCAATTTCTTCAACCCCTTTTCAAATGCTTTAATTTGAGTCAAAGGAAGAAAAGAAACAAAATGACATCCAGCCATGGGCTGTCATGGTCCAAAATGGGAAGGACTGCCTCGGAACCAAGATTTAATTCCACCAAGAAGTGATGTTCTGAAAACTTTACGAACATTTCGGAGTTAAACAGAAATCACAGGAGTGTGTCCTTTCCTGTGAAACATCTAGAATCAATGTGAGCAGTGGTCTTGCTGTCCTTGTACTGTTTGTATCTTCTCTTATTTACTGGGAATTCTAGTAACAGCTTACTCTGGGACAAACCCACTACACACATTTGATTCTCTGCACGCCTCTGAGATAGAAATACTATTATCTCTATTTAAGGGATAGAGAATTGGGTGCCAACTGAGTGGTCGGAATTCAAGCTCTCAGCCTCCATTTTGGGACTCCTTTCCTCACCAAGGTTCCATCTTTGTCTCCTCAGGGAGTGTGTGTCCCCCTGCCTCATAATACTGAGGCAACTTCATGACAGGAACAGAGCTGGGCAGCTCCCATGGAGTGAACAGACTGGGACTTAGCACCCAAAGGCCTGGCTTATGGTCTATATCCCGCTCTTGAACCATCTCAGCCTCCACTGATTAATTTGTAAAATGGGCAAAACCGTACCCCACTGGGCCAAATGACACAGTGCGTGTAAATTATAAATCACTCCACAAATGTTACACAATGCATGTAAATTGTCAACAGTCGACACATGTAAAAGCTGCCAAATTCTTGGCAAGAAATGAGATGAGGGGCGCCTGGGTGGCTCAGTTGTGAAGCGTCTGCCTTTGGCTCAGGGTGTGATCCCGGCGTTATGGGATCGAGCCCCACATCAGGCTCCTCCACTACGAGCCTGCTTCTTCCTCTCCCACTCCCCCTGCCTGTGTTCCCTCTCTCGCTGGCTGTCTCTCTCTCTGTCAAATAAATAAATAAAATCTTTAAAAAAAAAAAAGAAATGAGATGAAAGTTGGGCATCGTAAAGTATCTCAACACACATCTCCTAAACCCACCGGCACTGCTAAATCAGAGGCTCTGAGGGTGAGGCTTGGCGTGTGCCCATGAACATGACCTGCAAGTGATCTCACGCACGTTCAGGTTCGAGAAGCATACTTCACATTAGTCACAACCCAGTGGATTATTATCACATCTTGTAGGGATGCAGAAGCGTCTTTGGGTTAAACCTGACCCAGGGTGAGGCTGGGTCTGTGACCAGGGCAGTTGGGGGTCACTGAGAAGCTGAGATCTGAGTTTAGCTTGAGAGAACAATAGTAGGGAGAAATTAGTGGTGGGCACCAGAGGCAGGGAGGCATGGGCCGATGAGGGAGCCATCGCCTGGCAGTGGGGGTCTTGATTGCCAGGATAACCGCGACTGGCCGCCCAGCAGATTACATGTGGCTGAGTGTCGTCGCAAGAATCCTGCAAGGTGCTATGTGTAAAGCACGTGGCAGGTGTTCATTAGCTCCTGTGACCTCCATTGTGATTCCCAGTACAGCCTCCACACTCCAGCAAGGGCTGTGTCCATGCATATCTGTATGAGTCAACTTCTCCCCTTCGTGTGTACCCGTGTTGAGAAAGAGGTCAGGAAAGGGCATTTGCATGTTTTAAAACAGGCCCTTTGATCATTCGTAGAAACGCCTATCATCAATAGGAACCTCAGAGGGAAATTGGGGTCCTGTTTTGTGCCCTCCAGGCTTCTGCTAACATTGACCCCGTCATCAAAGGCATCGTGGTAAACCAACTGCAAACCAAACGAAACTGGTTTCTAAGAGGAGAAGTGATTCAGAGTGTATAGCAGCTCATTAAAAAAAAAAAAAAAGCATTTGCTAATGAGTGTAGAAAATGCCAGTAAATGAGAGGGACCCCCTCCATTATGATGGTCCCAGAGTTGCTCAAACCTAATTTTGCAACAGCGAGGACAGAATAAAAGCATCGCGAGCCGGTTGTCCTCGGCTCGGAGACAGGATAATCTTGGAGAAACATTTTACGGTATATCGCTTGAAGAAAAGTGCCTTAGTCTTTCCTGAAAAAACATTTGGTTGACCTTGAAAATAAAAGCATTCATGAGAAGTATGAGCAGAAGTTTTCATTCTTCCTTAAGCCCTCGCTTCAGAGGGACAAAAAATTCCGCCCTCCATTGCAACACCACAATGCCAAGTTGCCAAGCAACTGATCTTTTATGGTGGATCGCCACGGAGACTGATGTAAACAAAATCATAAATCCCATTACCCTGCTAAATACTGGGTCTGGGTTAGAAAGGGAGCAAAAAAAGCTGCTTTTCAGGTTAAAAGAGATCATATGAAACGGTGAGTGGTGAGATTTTAGTCAGAGTAAATTGTCATGGGTGAGACTGTAATTAACGTAGCTCTTTTCTTCTTTCAGTAGACAACAGCCCTCGAGTCTCCCGTATCAAAGAAGGCAGTCATAGTTGGAAGAGTCATTTCCACCTGAAAAATTAACTCCACCACCCCCGGGGCCCAGGCCCGGCCGCAGAAGAACCGGTCCGTGGTGTTTCTTCGCAGACGGCCTCCAAGCAGACCTCCAACACCCACTCAGATCAGCGGTCAGTCATGATACAGCTCCTTGAAGGAGGCTCTAGAAACGACACTGTGTACTTTGTACCTTCTCAGACAAAGGGAGGGACAAATGGCACTTATGGAGTCTGACTCTATGGCAGATGACTGGTTTGTGGGATCTCATTCGTTCTTACGACCCTCCGGAGAGGCAGAGAGTGATGTTCCTACGGAATCCACGGGAAGCCGGGGGCCCAAAGGTGAGGACATTTTATCCAAGGTCACACAGTTGATGATCAGAAGAAGGGACATTCCTACTCTTACTCCATGTGGCCCCCACCAGCTTGGACCTAAGTGTGTAGAGTTTTCTGCCTCAGACTGGGCAACAAATCCCACATCAGGGATACTAATCCCTGTGAAGGCCACGGCTCATGTCACAGTTCCCATTAGACTGACATGGGGCTCTTTAGGGGTGTGCTGGTTGATGTCTAACCACAGGCTCTCTGGAGGGACAGAGTAAGCTCTGGTCACCGTGGTGTAAAGACTCCCAGCACAGTCAATTTCAGTAAGAGACACACACCGTGGGCTCTCCTGAGCTGTACAAGCCGACTCCAGCACGCACCAGCTCTTCAAAATATCCATACCCCAGGCCAACCCCAGACCAGTCAAACCGAAATTCCTGGGGAGGGGGCCCAAATCTTAGTATTTTTAACAAGTAGGGCCAGGGTTCAGAACCACTGGACCCGAAGCTTCATATCGAGGGGACTGTTGGCCTTTTTGGCTTTGTTCTTTTAAGAAGGGGCTGAGTTCCCAATATAATCATGGTCCATGCATCCACTGATAGCAAGCCCAGGGCTCAGCAGGCCCACCATTTCTGTTCCCTCAGTGTGATTTAGCATGGGGCCATACGCCTTTGCCCCGTTCTCGGGGCCCAGCAATCCTAGCACAGGACCACAAGCCCAATTGACCACAGGATCCCCCCAAGCCAAGGAAACAATTCACACCAGGTGGCTGGAGACATAGAAACCTGGAACACACAAGCCCATCTGAAGGGGGCTCAGTGAGGGCAACTCACAGGCATGAAGAGGAGAGGCTGGCCAGCATCATCCGCTACGTCTCTCAACGTTTCCAGGCAAGACATAATGTGAATTTTTATGAGAACTCTTCTGGTTTTGGCAACTAATTCAAGTTCAAAAAATTACAGGCCAAACAAAATCATCCCATGGGCCGAGTCCAATCCAAGGGTCCTCCTCGGCAACCGCTGCCTCTAGATCCTCACACTGAGCCTCTGGCCCCTTTGGCCTCCAAAAGCGGGGGGGGGGGGGTCCTCTTCAGTGTTCTCAGCAGTGACACCGCAGGCCTGCAGGGCGGCACGGGTCCTCATGTGCCTCTCTCGCCGCTGCTCCTGTGGGGTCTCATTCATGCAGAGACAGAACCCAGAGCAGCAGTGAGCAGCTCTGCTGTCCGGAAACAGACCTCAAGATAAGGATTCCAGGGCTAGTGTTTTACTTGGGAGGTAATTCTGAGAAACACTAGTTGGGAAATGGGAAAGCAGTAGGGAAGGCAGTAAAAGGTTTGTCTAAGCCAGCAACTCCAGAAGGCGATCCTCTGGGGAACCCTGGAGACAGCGTAAAGCCCCCTCAAAGTTCTCCCAACCGCGAGGCAAGAAGCTAAGGCATTTATCCAATGCCGTGTCCATCACTGGTCAGAGCTGCTTCCGGGACATCAGCTTCACAGCACTTCCGGCTGGCCCTGAGCTCAGGCCAAGCATCTCCTGCCACCAGAAAAAGCCTGCTGTGAGCAGCCTCCCTGCATGGAGATGAATGTCAAGGGCATGCGGGGGGACCATGGACAGGTTCTGCTCTAAGAGGAAACCAGAACAGCAGTGCCAGAATCAGGAAGCTGAGTGAGGAGCTCACGGTGGGGGACAGGGAATAAGGAAGTGAACTTGACCTCAGGTCTTACCAGAACAAGATGGAGAACAAGGAGCCCCGGGAACAAGAGAAGAGAGAAGATCAGCGGGGTCAGGGTCACGACCTGCTGCAGCCTCCCCCATGTGCTGGTGGGTGGGATGCAGCCCGTTTCCTGGCCCTGCCCTTCCCTTGGCCCCTTGGGTGGGCTTCCAAGTGAGCCCAGGATTCAGCACCTGAGAGAGGAATCCTAAACGAAAGGAAGGTACTAGAAGAGTTGTCAAGCAGCCAGATGAACCCTTGGGTTCTCTCTCTGCTTTCTTTCCTCCCTTTGGACACTGCAGCCCCCACACACAGAATGCTCCAGCTGGGGCAAAAGCCGAGAGGGCCAGAGACTGCCCCAATTGTGGAGGAAGCAGCAGTTACCCCTAAGAGGACGTAAGTACCTGTGTTGGTGCAGGTCTGAGAAGCAGAGGCCGAAACAGGATGAAACCTGCAAGGATTTCATTAGGGGAAATGCCTGGAGCGAAGGTTGAGCTGGGGTGGCCGGGACAGTCAGCAGAGGCAAGGCAGTCCTGTGGGGAGAGGAGGAGAGAGGGCAGGAGAGAGGGCAGGAGACCCAGGTGGGAGCAGCCCAAGCGAGCCTGGGCCAGGCCCTCGGGAAGCTTCAAGCCAGCGGGCTGTCAGGGTCTCTCAAGCCAGATCCGCCCTGCGGAGTCCGGGAGGCCGCCCCATCACCACCACTGCGCTGGATTTCAGAGCCCAAAGAGGGGGGCCGCCCTTGGCCAGTTACGCTCCCCCTTCTCGGCCCTGCACGCAGAATGCGCAAGTGCACTGACAAGGGCCCTGGATTCCCCACAGTTCAGGGCGATGAAAGCCCAAGTGACTTGCACTCAGAGTTAAAGAGGAAAAGATAATTCGGTGTATAAAAATGAACAATTATTATCTCTAAGCTGTGGGATAAGTCATCGTTTTTTCCTTAAACTATCCTATAATTGTTCATTCTCCTGTAGTAAAAATTACTGTTATAACTGGTGGCGGAAGGTGTAGTAACTTGGAGCCCATCGTCAAGGCAGCGCCACACCCACCCCAGCTGCCATCTGCTAACTGCTTACAGCCTTCTCACCCTGGATGCCAGCCCCTGGCCTGCGTGCTCCCCCACCATCCGTCTCCCCCACGACGGACGGACGCGGGAGTGGAAAAGGGCGCCCCCTACCTCAGTGGGACCAGGGCTACGTGCCATTCCCGCTCTAGAGCCCCCTGGGGTCCGGCTCCTTCCCCGGGCCCTGCTTCCCTAGCTCCCCCTCTCCTGAGAGCCCAGCACAACAGATCCCTTGCACAAGAATCTGGCTTGGGCTCTGCTTCTAGGAAACCCAAACGAAGACAGGGAATGATTTGTTTCCATCCCCGTGTAGACTCTCATAAGGCTTACTCTTCGTGAGGTTTATAGCCTGCAGTCTGCTGTACAAGTTATTTGTGCTATGAAGCAATTGCTTTAATTTTCAAATTCCCATGCTTACTTCTTGAAATAAAAGATGACTTTATCTCAGGAGTGGCAAATCCAGAAGGCGGTGAATGGCGATTTAGAAGGCCCACCTGATGGGGACTGCGGTTAGCCGGCGAGCAATGGCCTCATCTCAAAGGGGTGCCGCTGGCCGCTGCCACGCTGGAGTGTGGACTGGGATACCCAGGCCTTCTGAATTGTTAGGACATTCCCAAATTCAGATATTTATGTGAAATCACCCGATTTTTAAATGTTGGCTCAGAGTTTCCTAAAAACCCTGTATGGGCCAAACAAAACACGTCTGTGACTGAGTTTGGCCTAAGGGCTGTCATTTCAAGTCCTTTGTTTTCTTGAACAAGTCGGGAAAAAGAAAAAAAATCGCCTCTACCACATACCTCCACATGCTTGCTGAAAAGGGGGGTCATTTCTTTACCATTGTCTTCTGTCCTTGCCCCGAATCTGACCAGAAACCCCAGACAAGGACCCCATGAGACTCTGACCCACATAAGAGGAATTTAAAATTCAGACTCCATCTGAGTTTCTGATGCAGACTTTGGGGGTCAGCTGGCCTCCAGAAGGCTTGCTGTCTTCCCATCTACACAGAGAGGTTTCTGGGTTGTTCTGAGAAATGAAAAACAAACTCATTTCTACCTACAGATTATAAACTCAGGAAATACTAAAGGTTCCCACACAATCTCCTCAAAATGCTTTTTCAGATCAAACTTTCCAACCCTGGTCTTAAACTAGGGTTCTTTTATGAAGGAGGTCCTGCTGCCTTCTGGAGGCTCTATGGGCTGGAGGAAGCCACACGCTCCCCCAGGGCAGACCCCACCCTCTTTCTATGCTTGATGAATACTTCCCCCAAGTAGTCAAAATTGACTTCAGTGAGGGGATTTTACCACTTCCTTAGGACCCAGTGGCAACATATAATCAGCTTTCCTGTGAGAGCATTTTCCTTTGCTCAATTTCACCCCATTACATGTAGTTATATCCCTCAGAGTTCAGAGACCACCCAGGACCCTCCAGTTGTTTGGGCTAGTCTTTATATTACTCCTACTTTGACCAAAGATTGTTGCTATAAAAACAACCTAAACCTATTCATCTCTTTGATTTATTTCATTTTCTTCTGTCCCACCCTGAGGTGGCCTCCAGGAGGCATGGACAGGAGGCCCTTCACTGATTCAGTCAGCAAACCCGGAGCCAGGTGCTGAGCAAGGCTCTTGTGTAGCCTCTTTGTGTCACATCCTGTCCAGGGCCCGTCTTCCCCCAGCTGTCCCAGGACTTCAAATGGCCTGGGACTCTTGGAGGGTCAGATTAGGAGGACAACGCTCCATCCCTCTAGGTTGGAGTCATAGTGCAAGGAAAACACTCTCCAAGCCTAGATGAGTTTATGCAAGATGAGTTCAGGAAGTGTCCTTGGAAGACCCCAGGACTTGGCATGGGGGCACCCCCAGTGTCGGGGGCGACAGTATCTGGCTCCCGAGGAGGTTGCAGAAGTCAGTGAGATGGAACAGAAGAAGCACTGGGCACAGGACCCGGCACATGGTAAGTGGGGTGTCACATCAGACTTGACACTGACAGAGATGGTATGGGTCGGCTGGAGCCCACGCTGGGGGGCAGAGCGTGACAAACAGGGTGGTATTCACCAGACTACCCTTTCCCTGAGCACCTAGCTCATTCTCTTATTTTACAGTATTTATCATATACCTTCTGCACTGAGAATATGATTTTGAGTGAAAATCTGAAAGAAGAAGGAGGAGGAACCATGCCAATCCTGGGGAAGGAAGGGCGTTCCCAGCAGCAGGAACAACAAGCACAAAGACACGGCATGTTCCATGAAAAGCAAGGAGCCCAGGCGTGGCTGGGTGGCTCAGTCCGTTAGGCATCCAACTCTTGATTTTGGCTCAGATCATGATCTCATAGATCGTGAGATCAACCCAGAGTTGGGCTCCACGCTCAGCGCAGAGGCTGCTTGAGATTGTCTCTCCCTCTCTCTCTGCCTGCCCCCCAAAAAAATAAATAAATAAAATCTTGGGACACCTGGGTGGCTCAGTCGGTTAAGCATCTGCCATGGGCTCAGGTCGTGGTCCCAGGGTCCTGGGATCAATTCCCGCATCAGGCTCCCTGCTCAATGGGGAGCCCGCTTCTCCCTCTTCCTCTGCCTGCTTCTTCCCCTGCTTGTGTGCTTGCTCTCTTTCTCTCTCTGACAAATAAATAAATAAAATCTTTTTTAAAAATAAAATCTTAAAAAAAAAAAAAAAAGAAAGAAATGCAAGGAGCCCAGCTGACTAAGTGGGGTGAGGAAGGGAGAAAGCAGAAGGAGTGGAGTCCGAGGGAATGGGCCTTGTCTATGTCAAAGCAGAAGCTCTGTCTTTTGGTGTGAATGACGTGAGAAGCAGAGGCCTGACATACCGGACTTTCGTCCAGACATAATCCTTCCAGCCACTGTGTTGAGAAGAGCCTAAAGGTGTCAGGGTTTTAGCAGAAAGATGGTTAGTGGTTAATGGTGGCCTGGGCCAGTGAAGTGGCTTTGGCTGCAGTGAGAAGTGATTGTATTCTGGCTATGTACTGAACAGAGTCCACATGATTTGCTAACGGATTGAACATAAGGCATAAAGAATGAGAAAAGTCAAAATGACTCCTTGGTTTCGGCCTGAGAAATCAGAAGGATGAAATTTCTATTCACCAAGATGGAAGGGGAGGCTGGGATTATTTGGAGGATGGACACCAGTTCAATGGCAGCCATGCTTAGTGGGTGATAACTATTCTACTTCTCAGTCAAGTCCTCCAATTATCAGCTGTGTAAGATTGGAGTCCCAAGGACAGCTCTGCCTGGAATTGATAGACTTCAGTTGATGCGGTTCAGGATGAGATCTGTGGGCGTGGAACTGCGTGGGATCGCTCAGAGTGTGGATACAGAAGGAGAAAGAGAGGCCCAGGTACAGAGGCCAAACGTACTGTCCCAGGGTGGCTGTAAGAGGTCATTCAAATACCAGTTTACAAAAGAAGTAATCCTTTCTAACAAATCCACAGCCAGGGAGTGAAAAGAATCAACAGAAACAGGCCCATATACGCACACACGAACCATTCACTCATCTCCCAGAAGGTTGTCTTGAGAAATTTAGTCCTGAAGAGTATACATACAATGTTCCTTTTTTCCCCTCAATATTTATTTCATGATTTTACCTCAGCCATGGACTTCACAGCCCTGTAGATGACTGCTATGTTTCATTACCTTCACTCCTAGCCAGGCAAACTTTCTTAGGTGGCCATTGTTGAGCCATAGAAGTTATCCATAAATTCTGTATTATCAGACCTCCTCATTTGCATTTCCACACGAACAGTTCTCTTCAGGGCTGCTTGGGTCAACTGGAGACTCCTCAAAGCAACGTGGTGAAGCTGTGCTGTGGGCGTCCTTGCTTTCTTGAGTTGTGTTAACAAGATAAAGAGCATGAATGTCATCTCTGATGGACTGTGTGATAGTTAATTTTATGAGTCAGCTTGCGTGGGTTAAAGGAAACACAATCTCTGGGTGTGTCATGAGGGTGTTTCTAGAAGAGATTAGTATTTGGATTCATATCTGAGTGAAGAAGATGGCCCTTGCCAGTGTAGGACAGCATGGCCCGAGCCACAGAGGGCCCGGACAGACAAAAGTCTCAGGAAGGGTGAATTCCCTCTCTGCCTGAGCTGAGCTATCACTCTTCTCCTGCCTTTGGACACTGGTGCTCCCGGTTCTCAGGCCTTCAGATCTGGCCTGGAACTATGCCGCTGGCTTTCTGGAGCCTCCAGCTTGCAGACAGCCATGGTAGCAGGTCCCAACCGTCCTATCACCCAAACCAATCTAACGTCATAAACCTCCTTCTGTATATCTATATATATCTTATTGGTTCTTTTTCTCTCAAGAGCTCTGATTGACCATATCCATGAGCTTTTGCAATATCGTGGCAAAACACCCCGAACCGGGAGCTACAACAATAAGGATTTATTAGGCCTTCGAGCTCACATATCTGTGGTCAGCCAGACTTGATGCTGAGCCTGGCTCCAGGCTGCAGGTTTGGTTTGGGTTTGCTCCTCACATTTCCTTGCCTTTGGGGACCAACAAGATATCCAGAGCACATTATCATGGTGACAAAAGAAGCAAAGAGGACAGACCTAATCACACAAGCGCAATCCAAGTTTTCGTTTTGTTTGTATTATATCCACGAATATCCCACTAGCCAATCAAGTCACGTGGCGAAACCCAACATCACTGGTACAGGAAAATATTCACCATGCCCAGGCAAAAGGGAAAGGACATAAACAGAAGGAGGGGTAAAAAATTGGGAACAATCCTGCCGTCAACCATATCGACTTTTCTTTGACTTTACCCTTTATAGCAATGCCATATGGCGGCAGGTGTTTTGCAATTAAGCATACACACGCATTCATAGATGTTCTCAGTCAGGACCAACAAGATAGACTATGGCCTGGAAACTCTGTTCTTTGGAAGCAGAGCTGCTGCCTTGAATCTGACTTGGTAACACACCAGGAACATTCGTGAAGTCGAATAAAGAGTTATGTCTTCTGATGAGAAAGCAGGGTCCCAGGTGTAGATGAGTTTCTTACTGGGGATTCAGAATTCTGCAGCGTGCCGTAGGGCAGGCGGGGATAAGTGACATAGGGAAACCACTCGAGGTCTCCTTTCCTGGTTATTTATATAATTTTTCTCACCCACGTTTTACAAATCGTGGCCATAATGAAATTGGCCCCGGACACTTCACACCCAAGTGTTTGCTGACTTGACCTTCTAACCACAGGATTAGCAAGACCCATTTACTCTGGCTACTTCTGCAAATTCTTCCGGTGTCATAATTCCATCAAAGATAGTAGTAAATGGAATGAAACCTGCTCATGGGAAAGCCAAATGCAGAAGGGAAACAAAAATAAGAGGAATCAAAGACTTAAATTTTATGTATGTCTTGAATTGGTTTGGCAATGGACCAAACAGAAAAAATTCCCTCCCCTCTTTAGCTGGCGTATTTCCACATCACAAAAGCATTGTGCGGTCAGGTTCGGCCGCAGCTTCTTCTCACAGACGCCCCAGCTGAAGGCAAAGCCCAGATGCGAAATGCAAGTTTCAGACAGAGGTGTGCAGGAAAACTAGTTGGTGGCTCACTTCCTGCATCCGGCGATATCCTGTCCCCAGAGGAAGAGGCTCCCAGGAAGCCACGAGGCAATAACGCAAGGAAAAATGACATCGTTTATTTAGGGTCTCCTCAAGGGTCATGGTGAAGAGCGTGTGCTTTCGAGTTAAGGAAACCTGAGTTCAAATCCTGAGACTGCTACTCATTAGCTCTGTGACCTTGGGCACATTACTTTAACCTCTCTGATCCCCCCTTTTCTCACCTGTAGGTGAAAAAAAACACCCCCTGCCTCGTCGGGTTGCTGTAAGGATGAAAGGAAATGGTGCGTGGACAGCATTCACACAGCGCCTGGGTACCTGGCAGTTATTATTTCTAGGAAGTTCTGAAGGAAAGTGTGTGCAATCACAGATACTACTGGAAAGGATCCCTCTAATTTCCTCTGCTTTTGTTGGAACTAAAAACAGAATAGTGACCAGCTTCATAAACACTGAAGACATATAAGGGCTACATGCCACCCACCTGTGGAAATCTATCCAAATCTACCCAAAGGAAGCAGCCCTGAGGCTGTCAGAGAGGCACAGCCGCAGCCAGGTGGGCTAGACACCAAGCCGGACACCAGTGGGCCTGGGCAAGAAAAGCCCTGCCCTGTGCCTCCCGCACTTCAGAGGACTCGTGCGGCCCTTCTCTGTGCACTTTGCTGCTCCCCGTTCCCCACACCGAGTGAGGAGGCCACAGGCTCAAGACAGGCCCGCCTGGAGCCTGGGTCTTCTTTTCTAAACTACACTCTCGGTAACTGGGAGCCAGTTTCTCTGCCTGAAGAACTCCCAAGGCTTCTTCCGGGGCTGGAGGGCCTCATGCCCCAATCTGCCTCCCATGATGGCTTGTATTTCCAGGGTCTACGTGGTAAGCCCCAGAACTGCCCAAGAGGTGGCTGTCTAAAGGAGGTGTAGACGGAGTTTGAATATGCCGGCCAGCGTGTTCACACTCAAATACTCAAGGCTCTTGTGTGGAAACAGCTGGGCTGTGAAGCAGGCAGGGTTTGGGCTGGGGGCTCCCCACTCGGGAACTCCCAGAAATCCAAGAAATCCCGATTCAAATGTATCCTTCCAGGTCGTTAGGAAGAGCATTTGACAAGAGAGCAAGGTAAGAGATTTATTTGCGAATTAGTTCATAAATTTTATAATGACAATGTATGTATTTGTACGTTATAAATAGTTCGACATCCGATACGTGGCTACCAGCTGTATGCTTGCTTGGAGCCCTAGAAATGTGAGAAGCAGGCCTGTCACCTAGGAAGCCCCAGAAATTCGATGAATATTGACCGGAATCTGACATTTCTTCCATTTATTCTCGTATAGATTTCCGAAGCAGAAGTCACCGGTAGCTCACCCAAACCCCAAACAGACCCAGGAGCACAGGGAGCTGTCATAATATGGTGATCTCATTTCCGCTGGCTAATTCCAGTGACAAATGATGCCAAAGGGCCCCTGAGAGCTCCAGAGTTTCCAGCATCCCTTGGCTTGCACCCCACCCCATAGACTAGGGCCCAATTAGGAGACTGGGACCAGTTACCGTTTCCAAAAATAGTCGTAGAACAATTTTTTCTTCTACAAGCTCTCTCAGGACCTTGCGACTCCCCCATCGAGACATGGACAGGCCAAATGATGCCCCTTGATTTCCAAGGCTAGATCATAAATGGCTCTCTCCTTCTGGGGACATGCTTCTTGGGAGCCCCAAGCCTCGCTCTAAGAAGTGCCACTGCTCTGACGTGAACACACTAGAGAAACCCCCATGGAGAGACCACAGAGAGACAGAGAGAGATGCCTAAGGAAAAGACTCACCCTTATAGAACTGACATGTAACCTGGGATGGGGCCGCACAGATAGAGGCTGGAGCCAAAGCCACAGGAGCCCACAATCAGATTTCCTATCCTTGCAGAGACTAAGTTCAAAGACTGGCTTGGCAACAATTGTTCTAATGCTCCTTGACGGTAGCCCGTCCTGCATTCGAGGTGGGGAGGTAGAGTCTATGAAACCATTGCTTCCCCTGCTTTCTGTGGCAACAGATTACAGTGATGTTACTAACAGGCATCTTGGAATCTGGTCCAAGAACCCCAGCTTGGCCCCCTCTCTGCACTGCGCAGGCCCCGGGTCACGCAGCATCAGCAGATTTCTCCAGCAGGCAGCACCACCAAGCCTTGGCCCCGGGCCAAGCCCAGACCAGAGACTTCACACAAGGGCTGGCCTGTTGAGTCCTCAAGTGTCTCAGGCTTGGTCATGCGAGTCCAAGGGTCGGTCGTGCGCGAAGGGGCCCCGGATCAAAGTCCTGGCCCCTCCTAGGTTTGGGGGAGGCTAGAAGGAGCTACATATATGAAAATACTGGCAAGAGTTTTCAACACTCTCACAAGCCAAGCATGCGCAGGTCATAGCTCTTTGGGGAGAAACGGAGGAAAAAAATCCATTTATATCTTGTTTTTCTTTTTGCCATTTCTCACAGGGCACATCGGCTCGGACATCACCTATGCACCCTGGGCTAGGAGTTGTGTGGTCTCCGGCAAGAGTCACAAATGCATGCAACCACTGGGGCCATGTCAGAGACATGACCGAGGGCAGGAGGCTGGAAGGGGCCGCCGAGGAGTTGCAAATGTCAGCCTACTTTTGCCAGGTCATCACACTTTTTCCTCAAGAAACCAGAAATTCAAATTTTTGCATAAGAGCTCTCACTTTCAAAATGTTGGCAACCAAAAAGAAACAGTGGGTGCTGTGCTCAAATGCTAGGACCTGACCATTTCAGGGTGTGCAAGCTGACTTCCCTGCTGCCGGTAATAGCATCTCTGGGCCTGGGAGTTTTTCTGAAGCATTGGAAGGCCCTACGACCTGTGTGCAGAGGCCGGACTTGCCAGGCAAGTAATGCCCCAGGAGCAGGCCTCACCAGCTGATAGGACTTGGTGTGTTCCTCAGTGAGGAGGTGACATCTGAAGAAAGCCCTGAAGGAGGTGATGGAGTTGCATATGTTGGACATCCAGACCCTGGGAACAGCCAGGGCAAAGAGCTGAGGCAAGAATGTGACAAGCGGGTTCTCCAGGAACAGCCAGAGCCCCTGTGGCTGCACAGACTAGCAAGGACATCCCACGTAGAATCTTGGGATTGGAGGGGCTAGAGCAGAAGAGTGGCCTCACCTGACTTGGGGTTTTGAAAGGACTGCTGAGGTTGCTGTGCAGAGACTATTCCAAAGAGGGGTAAAGGAAGAAGCAAGGAGGCTAGCTGGGGGCTAGTACAGTAACCCTGGAGAAAGGTGTGCTCACACCAGGGAGGCATCCAGGGGGGTAGTGAGATTGCAGTCTAGACGTGTTTTAAAGCTAGAGTTGACAAGGTTTATTGACAGTGTAAAGAAAGAGGAACCTAGATGAGCCCAAAGTGTTTGGCCTAAGCAATTGAAAGACTAGAGTTGCCATCAACTCAACGCGGACAGCTGTAGATGGAGCAGGTTGTCCAGGAAACACCAAGAGCCACTCGACACATTGAATTTGAAATGTCAATTCAATTTCCAAGTAGACACCTCAAATGGAGAATTAGATAAACAAGTCTAGATTCAAGACAGAAGCCTGAGTTTGAAAGGTAAATCAAGAAAGTTTTCCATCTAGATGGCATTTGAAGCCATGCAATGGAACGTGAGCCCCAAGGGAGTGTGTCCACAGAGGAGAGACGAGGCCCGAGGTCTCAGATGTGGAGTCTTCTGCTGTCCACAGGTTGGGAAGAAGAGACTGAACCAAGAAATGAGGCTGAAACAGAGCTGCCAGTAGGTGGGAAACCAGGACAGTGCAATGACCTAAAGACAAGGGAAGAAAACACAATGTGTGAAGGAAGAACAAGTGATCAACTGTGTCAACCACTTCTAAAGGTCAAGAAAGATGAGGGCCAAGAGCTGACCACTGGCGAACTGCCCAAGAAGGGAGCTTATCGTTTTAGATACCATAACATGTTAAAGGCTTTTTTTTTTCCTATATTCTTTATTGTTGGGGAGGGGCAAAGGTGGGCTGGGCTAAGGGACAAGGATAAGGGCCGTTATAGAAGCATGATGTCAGATAGTACCGGATTCTCTAGGGTCTGTTGTTCTCTATTGCTGCATAACAAATCGCCCCAAGCTTAGTGATTTGAAACAACTTTCTCATCTCATAACTTCTGAAAGTCACAAATCTGGGCATGGCTTAGGTAGGGCCAAGGCCAAGGTGTCAGTAAGAATGGTAGTTTTGGGGTGCCTGGGTGGCTCAGTCAGTTGAGTGTCTGACTCTTGATTTCAGCTCTAGTCATGATCTCAGGGTCGTGGGATCAGGCCCCACATCAGGCTCCATGAGGAGCATGGAGCCTGCTTCAGATTCTCTCCCTCTCCCTCTGCCCGCCCCCAACTTGCACGCATTCTCTCTCTCTTTCTCTCTCTTTCTCTCCAAAAAAAAAAAAAAAAGAGAAAAAAAAAGTACGATGGTCTTATCTGAAGCCTCACCTGAAGGAAGGATCTGCTCCTGAGCTCAATCACATGGTTGTTGGCAGGACTCAGTTCCCCACCGGCTGTTGCCCAGAGACAGAAGCCAACAAGATGAAAGTCAGGCTTTTCGGTACTTAATCGCGAAAGTGTCATCCCAGCATTTTTTGTTTGTATTTTTTGTTTGTTTGTTTTTGTGTTTTTTTGACATTCTAGCATTTTGCTATATTCCCTTCATTAGAAGCAAGTGGCTAGGTCCAGCTCACACTCAAGGAAAGCGATTCCACAGGGGCATAAGTACCAAAAGGCAGGGATCATTACGGGCCAGGACAGAAGCTGTCCACCACGAGCAGGTCCAGTGCTGCCAAAGGGGTGGAGAAAAAAGCTAATGCCACATTGATTGCCATTTCATTGGTGCATATTAAACATGAAAAACAAGGAAATTAATTCTACTTAGGAAATAAACTTATCGGTGAAGCTCTTGGTCAATACTTTTTATGTAAATCCAGCTCTTACTATGGCAAAAAAAAACTTACCAGAAGAGAACCTCTCTACTGATGGTTCTATTCAACTTAAACCACTGATGCTGGTCATGAGCACCACAATGGAATGGGAAATTCTTTGAGCACAAAGACAATCTTCTTAGAACACTCAACACCAGCACATCACCTTGCATACGATTTACGTACACGAATGACACATTTTGCAATGTGATAAGTCTCCAAAGAATTGAGCGGCAAATTATAGGAGAAGAGCTAGGTTGGGGCATCTCTGCGATTCCAATTGTTTGATGTCAAATTTGGACTCTGCCACTTATCACCTCACCTGTGTGACGTGGGGCAAGTCCCTCAACCTCTCTGTGCCACAGGTGCTCCACATACAGAATGCAGGTATTAATGCCCATCCCCCAGACCACTATGTCTATTAAATATGCACAGTCCTTGGACATCTGGTCTATCATAAGTGCTTAATCAAAAAAGTTGATCATTATTACTGCTATTTGTATGAACATAACTGTAATAACTGAAGGAATTTGTGCGGAATGAGATGATTAAATAAGCTAATGCACGAAGGTCCTATACAGGTGCACAGTGTACAGCTGACCCACAGTAAGTGTTTCATGAGTGGACGTTATCATTACTAGTTTTATGCTAAAAATTAGAATTACTGAAGAAATTTATGCATAATCGTTTACACATAATCACGCCCATTCTTGAAGAACAGTCCTCAGCACACCTCTTCCTGATATCCTTCCTGACTGGCCATATCCAGTTTCAGTGCCTTCAATGACACTTTCCTGCCACTTCTCTGGGTAAGCAGAAGCGGTCATGCTCTGCCTATGTGCCCCCCGCTGCTATGCTCGGGCCTTTTCCTTCGTACCCTAGTTCCCCTTTGACAGTGGCACCTCAAGAGCCAGGCCGTGTTTCCCTCCCTGCACACAACCCCGGGCCCTAGCACCGTGTTCTATGCCCAGCGCTCCACCCACATGCCGTCCGGCCCCAGACACAGCAGCTCAGGGAGCACAGCCTGCTTCTACACCCAGGGGACTATTCCGGCAGGCTGGCCAGACAGTGAACAGCAAGGCGGGTGGAGGGCTCTGCGAGGGCAGGAGGGAGAGGAAGAAACAGAAGCATACCACCCAGAAGGCAAAGGCAAGCTTTGGGGCACATTCAGTCTTACAGAGAGTGGCAGGCCATGGATCGGAGCTGCTCTTAGACCAAAGCCACCCACACGGCCGTGCGGTTGAGCGATGGGGATTCGGACATGGCTCTGTCCCAGTCAGCCTTCTTCACAAGGTAGGGTCACCCCATGGTGAGCGAAACATTCGGGAATGAATTCAGTCCAAAGGATAGAGAAGGTTCTTGAATTAGCCAGTACAGCTCTGTCAGGACCTGTGTGGTTTTAGGCAGTTAACGTAACCTCTCTGAGCTTCTCAGTTGTCCTAACAGCTAACGCTTAAAGAAACTCCTGTGTACCAAGCACTGTTCTCAGCATTTGCATATGGCATTTAATAACATGATAAGCCAAACAGATAAGTATCCATTTTAATGATGAGGAAATTGAGGCCAGGGGAGGTGAGAAACTTAGGTGGGTTCACGTACCTCAGAGGTGGTGCAGGCAGGATTCGAATCCATGACACATCCCCATTACGGTTCTAACTTCTCCAGAGAAACAGAACTAATGGGATATGTAAAAAGAGATTTATTATAAGGAATTGGGGCACAGGATTATGGAGGCTGACAAATCCCAAGATCTGCAGGGTGAGGCAACAAGCTGGAGAGCAGGAGAGGCGTAGGTGTGGTTCCAGTCTGAAGGCCAACAAGCTCAAGACCCAGGAAGACCCAACATCCCCTTGTGAGTCTGAAGCCTGGAAAAAGCTGATGTCCTAGTTTGAAAGCTCTCAGGAAGAAAGAAATCTCTCTTACTCAGGGGAAGTTCAGCCTTTTTGTTCTAGTCAGGCCTTCAACTGATTGGATGAGGCCCACCCACGTTAGGGAGAGTGATCTACTTTATTCAGTTTTAGTTTACATGTCCATCTCATCCAAAACGACCTTCACAGAGACACCCGGAATAATGTTTGATTATACATCTGGGCAGCCCATGAGCCAGTCAGGTTGACACGTATAATTAACCATCATGTCTCACAAGTATTACTTAAGAATTAAATGTAACACTATATGCAAAAGTAAAAAAAAAAAAAATCTGGCAAACAGTGATCAATAAATGGTAGCTAAAAAAGAAAAGAATAAGCCTAAAAAGAGGTGAGTGACTCGGCTTCATTGTTAATAAGCAGGTTTGGGGGTCAGGGTTTGGAATGGGTTTTAATAGAAGCTTCACTTGACTCATTTGTTATTAAACCTGCAGCTTAGGGAACCCTCCTAAATCAGACAAACCCATGCAGGGGACGCTAGACTTCCAGTACGTGGTACAAGAAGGCTGTGAGAGAAAGCTCATCCATTCATTCGAACTCCATTTCAATGGGCATTTTGATTAAATACTTGCTGCCTGCCAGGCAATACGCTGGAATCTCGTCATCTGTTCACCTCTTGTGGTCCTCACAGTGCCCCATGTTGCCATCATTCCCATGCAGCAGACAGAGCCTGGGGCACAGAGAGCTGGCGTGCCTTACTCACCATCTCTGAGCTGGTAGGTGATAGAGTCAACACTTGAATTCAGATCTGCAAAACATGTACCCTCATTTCTATGCCCCAGACATCTACCTGGTTTCCAAGGATTTGGTGGGTGTGCCCCAAATCAGGGATAAGTGGTCTTGTGCTAAGACCTTCCACAAGCTCGCTTTGGTCAGACAAAATAAATATGCTTGGGCTCAAGTTTTAGGAATCGCCACTTTGGAACCTGCTCACTCAAGCAGAGGAAAAGCATCGGCTATTTCAGTAAAAAATGTTTCTCTTAGTCTAGTCTGTCAGTGTATTGTCCAAAGTTACAGGGGAAGAAAAACCCTCAGGGAAGCTCCATCCGCTTCCTGAGTGCTTGCTTGACTCCAGGAGCAGATGGACATGTTGGTGGGGTTTATCTTTATGCAGCTGTTATTAATGGTAACTGCACTGCTTTGCTCCCCACATAAGAGCTCTCTGTGGGAGAGAAGAAAACCTGAACTCAGAGCTTCCCTGTGAGGCAGCCCACAGCAAGAGTAAGGCTCAGCAGAGGAGGACCCATGGATAGGGAGGAGGAGATGGCCTCTTCCAGGGCAGAAGGTGGACACAGGGGATTTCTAGCGGCAAGTCTTAAACCATAGGCCTTTTAAAGAGATGGACCTTTCAAGGGAAGGTAGTGTAGATGGCCTGACCTATGAGCATGGCCTCCCTCTATTCCTTGTGCTGTGAATCAACCTCAGTCGTGGGTTTGTGTAGCCCTCAGAAGCACATCAAGAGAGCCGAGGGTGGGTTTAAACATTTGAAAACTTAGATAAGAATCAGAGGCAAACAGCCCAATGCTTTTCTCTTCCTCTGGAGTCAGTTCCATTTTCAGAGCCCTCCTGGGTTCAGGGAATGTCCTTTAACTGCCTCCAGAGAGGCCAAGACCAGGGGGGAAATGGTCTGGCAAA
Source organism: Ursus americanus (assembly GCF_024610735.1). Classification (NCBI taxonomy): domain Eukaryota; kingdom Metazoa; phylum Chordata; class Mammalia; order Carnivora; family Ursidae; genus Ursus; species Ursus americanus. Next base: position 27,517,717 of record NC_142160.1, on the reverse strand, counting down.
GGGCATGAACCGTCTCCAGAAGGCCTGGGCTGCCTCTTGTTACTTTCACACAGCACATGGGGTTAACGTTCCTACTGACTCGGGGAAGATTCTCTAAGGATAATGAGCACAATATGAAACAGGGCCCCCTCCAACTGGGCTTGGAGAGAGGGAACAGCCACCAGGACTCACTCACGTTCCAGGCTTCTCCAAGGAGGGCAGGAGTCCCAGAAGTTTCATTGCTTTTGCTCAGTTGGGAGACATTTTCCCTAAAATCCTTCTGTTCAGCCCATCTTCAGCCACAAACTGGCAGAACCTACAACATGGTTCTCATGAGCTTTAGGAATCCAGCTTCCTAATTTTTTCCAATTCCAAATATAAAACAAACCGAAAAAGCATTAAAATAATTTGAGCTTCAAAGACTCTTTCTAATTCCTAGTGGCCACAATGAAATTAAATAAGAATCAGTCTCTCTCTCCCTGCCTCAATCTCTCTCTCTGTGTGTGTGTCTGTCTGTCTGTCTCTGTCTCTCTCTCTCCATTTTCTCCCTTCTTTAAGGACAGGAAAATAAAAGGTAAAAGGACACAGGGCCCATGCAAGTCCCGGAACTGCTTGCATGAAGCTTCTTTCGCCTCTAACTAGCATTTGTGACTGGGGATTAGCAGAGCGGCCTCTTCTAATTACTGCTGTTGCCCCATTTGTGGCTATCTCCGTGAGGCCAGTAAATCTTGAAATTACAGGCTGACCACCCTGGAGAACTGAGACAGAGTCAGCCACATCTCTCAAAGGCACTGCCCTGGGCGATTCCCACCCCCCTGAGATGACTCGCTTGCCAGGGAGAGGGCCCCGCCTGGGAGTGACTCCCAGACCTCACAGTGGCTTGGAAGTAAATAAAACCAGGGTGGGTGGCCCAGGACGCCCTTGTGAGTCGAACGGGGCGGAGTGGCAGCTGGCCCCAACAGTCTGTCACACCTCCATCATCCTGCCCTCGCTTGGACTCCTGGTTATAGGGCCCCAAAGATGAATGAGAAGAGGATGGACACATGGGACTGAGGGGGGGAAGGTCAAAATAACTTGAAAAGGGGACTCTGTCTCTTGAAATACTGTTCCTCTCTGTTGAGGAACACAATACCTGCAGCGGACATCTAGGCTCACGCAACCCGTCATTCTGTATAAATGGAACTCAAGATTTGAGATTTAACCACGATCTTCACCACGGCTTTTAAATGAGAAGTTATAATGGATTTTCATCACATGTGCCTATTCTAGACTTCTAAAAAGATGTCAAAGTATTCAAATCAAATAGCCAAGACTTCTGGAAGGTTGCTCAGGATGCTGTCCTGGGCTATTTTGGAGATGAGACTCAGCTCACCTTACATCTTTACAAGGACAAGGAGACATCAGGAATGGCATTCGCATTTTCTCTCTGCAGGTCCCTTAAAAGAAGGCTCTTTTTGTCATATCCCCCTCGTCTGAGACCTTACGCACCGCATTCAAACGCATTGAGACAGGCCCAGGGCTCAGGGGTGGTAAAGGCCCTCCCAGGGCCGCGCACCCGTGACCATGAATGCATGCGACCTCCGTGTTCTGTGCCTCCTGGTTCCTCCCCCTCACACAACGCGTTTCCTTTAGTTTTTTTAAATTTGGCTGTAGATACCTGTTAAATCTGCTTTACTACGGCCTCTTGCGACTCTGCCATTTACATCTAATTAGTATAAGTAGCACATCTTGGTATACATTAACATAATACCCCCAAGCCATTCAGCGCTCGGCAGCGGCCTGCTGTCCGGATATTCCGGTTTATCCACTCCAGCTGGGGTCTGCCGCCCCTCCCCGGTCCTCATCCGAACTGCCCACACATGCTCTCTTCAGCCTCTCCAGAACACCTACGGCCAGGGGCTCCGAGGTGCCGTGTGTGTGTGTGTGTGTGTGTGTGTGTGTGTGTGTGTGTGTGTGTGTGTGAGCTGGGGCTGGGGTCTTCGCCTTCTTCTGAAGAGAATGACCCAGAATGTCAGGCGACTTGCCCAAAGCCACAGAACAAAAAAAGCAAGAAAATAAAAATAAAAACGCTTTCTCCTACTGTCCTTTCTGCGGTCCTCAGAACATTGCCAGGCCAGGAGCCCCCCGTTCGGATTTGGACACGGCTGCATTTCCATTTCAGAGAGAGAGCCATCAACCAGACTGGCGGCCACACAGCGTAAAAGGTTTTCTATACACAGACAAGAGGAAGTCCTGAATTATGATGCTTACACAAAGCTTATTACAATAAATAAATAAATGCTTACATACATACACACAGAAAACGAAAAAAGAGCGAGGAACCAGGGCAGGCAGACGGAGAGAGCTGCAGGAGGGGAGGAAGCATAGCAGGGGACGTCACGGAAAGCTGTTTTGCAAAGGAGGTCGCATTTTAGCTGCTCCGGGAGCTGCTGGGAGGGAAAGGGTGGCCGGGGAAGCATTCCCTCCCCACCCGGTGGTCACTGCGGAATTGTTTACAGCGCCGGTGCCCCAGGCCGACTTCAAGACTTCAAAGTGCAGGCCAGACACTAGCGCACTGACCTTCTGCCCCTGCCGCCCCCCAGCCTCAGAGGACGGCAGTCTTCAATGGGGAAACTGAGGACGAAAAAGGAGGCAGTGGGGAAAGTGGGAATACGGCAGAGACTCTGGCACGACCCACTGCTACGATCAGCCGCCCAAGGCTACTGCCCCTGGTCACCGGCCGCGGGCCCGCACGCCCCAGGGTGCAAAGGAGTCAGTTCTCTTTGGGGCCAGAGATACAGAAAGTCCCAGGTGAATCATCAAATCCAATAATTTCCAGGTCCCTTCCATACAGAGCGGGCTGTCTCCGTGGCCCACTTTGATACTGACCCTTACAAAATTCCTAAGGACTGGCAACATCCTGGCATGCTCTCCCGCAGCCCCCCACATATTTGCATCCATTCAATGCTTGGATTCCCTCTCCGCCTCCTACAGAGAAAAGGCTGCTGGAAACCCAGACGCCCCGTGGAGGGGACTGGTGCCAAGTCGTCTGGGGCCCCCTCCCCCGGGAAGCAGGAAGCACAGCCAGCCTTGTCACCATGCCCTAAAGTAGGATGGATGGCCCCGGTAAACCGATCCTCGCTAATGTAACCATAGGTGCTATTTCATATAAATACATCCACCCAGACATTTCCCATCAGCACAGCGCCTTTCCCCGAGGCCGGCTCTCCCGCCTCTGCCCCCTCCACAGCCGCCAACCACCCGGGTTAATGACATGCTCGGGGTGGGGACCGGAGTGTGTTAAGTGTCTTTGCAATGGCAAATAAGGGGCCCCCAAAGCCTTCCCTTTCTTCATTTATCATCTTCTATAATGTACCTATCACATCCCCTGCTCTTCTCGTCTTTGCCAAACTAAACAGCCTTAGTCCTGCTAATCTCTCCTCAGATGGAGACCAGGGCCATAAATCTAATCGCTGTGCGAGGAAGGCCTTCCCTGACCAGGCCTTGGGCGCTCGGCGCAGCGCGTATTATAACACACAGCAGATAACGGCAGAACCGCTGTCGCAGGGCGCGTTATAAATACAGATGTCGTTGCAATAATATGCCTGTTGTGAAGCTTCGGCTGTAAATCCACCGGCCTGCTGGAGGGGTAAAGGCCACTTCATTTGCTCATCAACCCCACCCTCTCTCTTCTTTGTCCTTTGTCTCCACTGGCACATTATGTTTGAATGAAATTTGGGGTGGAAACTGGAAAAAGAGGACTGGGCACTGGCTTGGTGAGGATCACATGAAATTAAATCCCGTTAGCTTCTTGAATTCATTTTAAAAGGTAATGACTTCAGTTAAACATGTTGTCTGGTGCCTTTTTTAAGTAACAGGATACCTTCTCAAGCCACAGATATGATTTAACACTTCCCACACACCCATGACATTTTGAGGCATATGGCCCATTCACCTTTTCTCCCAATCAGCCAGGCATTGACAAGGGATGTCGTGAACTTATTAATGTCTTTTTCAACAAATACTAAATTTTCCTGGTGTTCTGCTTTCATAAAGTGAAAGGAAGGGAGCCTTTTCTACATCTTTAAAGAAGAGCGGCCGTGGGCTAAATCTGGCAGAGCACATTTCAGGGATGCTAACATCAGGTCCTGAAGGAAGGCAGGTGCACTGACAGCATCCCTGAGTCACCAAAGAGACCACACTCTCCTTTCCTCATCTTCATCTCCCAACCCTCTTCAAAAACGGAGAGTAGTTCCAAGAGATAGAACGTCTGGAAAGAGGAAACACTAAGACCTTCGTTACTTTTCATGCTTTAAATGTCTGCCTGGAGCAAAGAGCTGACTTTGAGACTTGGAAGGAATCAGTTATGTGCCCCACTGGTGTCCAAAAAGCAAATCACCTGGCTCAGCTCTCCCCACGTGGGGCGAAGCTGGAACTGAGAAACCCCACTCAGCCTTAGGTTGGGTCCCGTCTGGCTCTTATCAGGGACAATAAATAGCCTAGAAAAGACCTGGGTCCCAAGTTACCTGGTGATCCATGTTTCCCCAACAGGTCAAGGTAAGAACCTGGGAACTACCAGAAAACCTGTGATTCCTAGAGTAACCACGGACCACCTTATTGAGCCACCAATTTTATCTGACAGAAAGCAATTGAAAATATTAATGTGTACCTTAATCAAGCACATTTTTAAAAACAGCACATTTATTTGGGGTTAAATGCAAAATTCACATAAATGTTTATGGAGAGAAGGAACAATGCAATGAATTTTGAACTTGCCCCTTTAGAAGTCCCACACCCTCTAGGTACATTCCCTCCTCTGCAAATAAAGTTTGAGAAGCATCTTGGTGGGCCATAGCCCATCTCTTAAGAACACAGAAGCAGGAAGGAGTGGGGCGTAAAGAAGAAAATTAATACTAATATTGCAGAGGTCTGAGTGGGGAGTCGCTGAGCAACACAGGAAGCTGCTCAGAGGAGCACAGGGCTCAAGATTGGAGTCCAGGTGTTTCAAGAACCATCCTCGTGAGGTTCAGGAGCAACGACAAGGTAAATAGCAGGAGTCAGGACATTTCTTGTCATAGACCTAGGGAACCTTCCTCTCTCTCTTAGCTTGAGTTCCCCCAGGGCACAAGAGTTCACATGCAAGTAGCTTACTTAGGAGGGGAAACACCAGCTGGGAGTGGGAAAGTGAGATAGGCCATCAGTTTGGGGATGCGTAATCGAGCCAGCTACCACTTTGGACAATTGGAGCTTGATGTCTCTGCGGAATTCTGGAAGATACCATACAACATGTGATTCCAAAGCATCCCACTTGATGGGCAAGGGCACTGGGGTACTGTATATACCAACTCCTGACAGTCATTGGTTGGGAGCTGCTGGGGGAGAAGAGTGGTCATGAATTCCCTGCACTTGGCCCTGCTCGAGTAGAGCTCACTCCAGTAGACCAAGAAAGCCCTCACACAAAGAGATGCAGGGGCTGGCAGTTCGAAATCAGCATGCCCTGAAATGGGGTAAGGGTGGGGGGTGTTGGCAAGGTGCCCACAGCAACCGCTGTACCTTCTGCATGGAGGGCTCCAGTCCTTTTTCCTGATGACTGAGCATCAGACATGGTGGTTGATCTCAAACTTCAGATAAAATGACGTCCTACCACCACTGAGAGCTTGTGTATAGGGTGCTATACATGCTTTCTATTTTGTGTTCTCCCAACAAACCTATGGGTAGGTACCATGATTGCAGAGAAGGTAATTGGCCATCGCAGTCTGAGTAGCTTCCGCAGAGTCCTGCCCTGCTAAAGCTGGGATCTCAGCCTCAAGTCTGTGGTCGAAACCTCTGCCTGTGTGGCCGGTACGGAACGTCTGCCCACGCCACCCCCTTCTGCAGGTTACCCCCCACCCACGGCCCTGCCAGAAAACATAGTGAGGTGTTCATAGCATGTGACTGAGCCTTCCCACCTTGCCTGTCACGTGGTCTCCCTCCTACAGCTGCAGTCAGCCTACAGCTGAAGCTAAGTTCATCTGAAGCCTTCTTCATTCACCTGCATGGTGCCGGGTCTGGGATGGCTGGAACCACTTGAGACTGGCTGAGCATCTCTCACTTTCTCTCCATGTGGCCTTTTCATATGGCTAGCGTGGGCTTCCTCACAGCAAGGTGGTCTTGCAGCAGTTAGACTTCTCCCATGGCTGGTGGTTCCTCCGAGAGTGAGTGTTCCAAGAAAGTCAGGCACAAGCTGCAAGCATTGCTTTCACTGCCTTCTATTTCTAAAAAGTCACCGGCCTGCCGAGATTCAAGGGATTGAAGAGTAACTTCCATCTCTCAATGAGGGAATGTATGCATACAGGAAGAGAACAAATTCATGGATGGTAGCCATCTTGGAGACAAACCTTCACATAGCCACTAGCTCTTTACTTCAAGTGCTTGCAACTCTATTTGAAGACATTCTCTGACTGGAAGTGTACTCTGTCTGCCTATGGCACATAGTATTCCAGAAAGGTAACACTCCTAGGAGCAGTTAGCTACAGCTTAGAGGGGGTCTAAATGCTCCAGCTTCCTCAACTTGACTGGGTTAAATCAGAGGTAGAGGGGTGCCTGGGTGGCACAGCGGTTAAGCGTCTGCCTTCGGCTCAGGGCGTGATCCCGGTGTTATGGGATCGAGCCCCACATCAGGCTCTTCCGCTATGAGCCTGCATCTTCCTCTCCCACTCCCCCTGCTTGTGTTCCCTCTCTCGCTGGCTGTCTCTATCTCTGTCGAATAAATAAATAAAATCTTTAAAAAAAAAATCAGAGGTAGAATCTATATAGTTCCCAGAGTGATTGACACCCAATCACCCAGAATAGAAACCTGCTAATTGCCACACCCGCAGTGGCTGCCTTACCTTCCCCAGCTTCTCCACTCTTCTACCTAGGCCTGCTGAGATCTTCTCTTCAAAAAACAAAAAACAAAACAAAACAAACAACAACAACAACAACAAAAACTTCACTAAAAAGCTATTAGAACTAATACATGAATTCCATACAGTTGCAGGGGGCAAAATTTATAAACAGAAATCTGCTCTATGTCTAGACACTAATTAATGAAGTAGTAGAAAGAGAAAATAAGAAAATAATCCCATTTACAATTGCACCAAAAAAGAATACAATATCTAGGAATAAATTTAACCAAGGAGGTGAGAGACCTGTACTCTGAAAACTATAACTCAGATGAAAGAAATTAAAGATGAGACAAACAAATGGAAAGATATTCCATCCTCACGGATTGGAAGAGCCAATATTGTTAAGATGTCTTTACTACCCAAAGCAATCTACAGATTCAATACAATCCCTATCAGAATACCAATTGTACTTTTCTCAGAACCAGAACAAATAATTCAAAAATTTTTATGGACTCACAAAAGACCTGAAGAGCCAATGCAATCCTGAGAAAGAAGAACAAAGCCAGAGGAATCAAATCCCAGGTTTCAACGTATACTACAAAGCCATTGTAATCAAAGCAGCAAGGTACTGGCACAAATATAGACACATAAATCAATGGAACTGGATAGGAAGTCCAGAAGTAATCCCATGTTTATATGGTCAATTAATCTATGACAAAGAGGGCAAGAATATACAATGAAGAAAAGACCGTCTCTTCAATATGTGATGCTGGGAAAATTGAACAGCTACATGCAAAAGAATGAAACTGGAGCACTTTCTCACACCACGCACAAAAATAAACCCAAAATGGATTAAACCCCTAAATGTGAGACCTGAAACCATTAAACTCCTAAAAGGAAACATAGGCAGTAATCTCTTGGATGTCAACTGTAGCAACATTTTTCTGACTATGTCTCCCCAAGGCAAGAGAAACAAAAGCAAAAATAAACAAATGGCACCACACCAAAATAAAAAGCTTTTGCACAGCAAAGGAAACCATCAACAAAACAAAAAGGCAACCTGATGAATGGGAAAAGATATTTGCAAATGACATATCTGATAAGAGGTTAGTATCCAAAATATATAAAGAACTTATACAACTCAACACCAAAACACCCCACAAATAAATGCGCGGAGGACATTTTAATGAATAGATTTTTTTTTTCCGAAGAAAACGTTCAAATGGCCAACAGACACATGAAAAAATGTTCAACATCACTCATTATCAGGGAAATGCAAATGAAAACCACAATGAGCTATCACATCACACTAATCAGAATGGTTAGTATCAAAGAGACAAGAAATAACAAGCGTTGACAAGGATGGGGAGAAAAGGGCGCCCTCGTACACTACTGGTGGGAATCTAAACTGGTGTAGCCACTGTGGGAAACAGTACGGAGATTCCTCAAAAAATTAATAAAAAATACCATACAATCCAGTGATTCCAGTACTGGGTATTTACTTAAAGAAACAAACAACAAACAAAAAAACTAATTAGAAGAGATATATGCATCCCTACAATTATTGCAGCATTATTTACCAAGATCTGAAAGTAACCTAGGTGCCCATCGGTAGATAAAAGGATAAAGAGGATGTGGGGTTTTTTTTATTATTATTATTTTATTAGAGAGAGACAGATAGTGAAAGCAGAGAGCACAGTGGGGAGGAGAGGGAGACTCAGGCTCCTGCTGAACAGATAGCCTGACATGGGGCTCGATCCCAGAACCCTGGGATCATGACCTGAGCCGAAGGCAGACGCTTAACCAACTGAGCCGTCCAGGAGCCCCGAGGATGCGGTTTAGATACACAATGGAATGTTACTCAGCCACAGAAAAGAATAAGATCTTGCCATTTCAACAACATGGATGGATCTAGAGGATATTAGGCTAAGTGAAGTAAGTTAGACAGAGAAATACCATACAAGTTCAAAAACAAACGAACAAACAAAAAACCAGAAACAAAGTCATAAGTACATAGAACAAATTGGTAGTTGCCAGAGAAAAGAGACCTGAGGGGATAGACAAAATAGGTGAAGGGGATTAAGAGGTATAAGATTTTAGTTATAAAATAAATAAGTCAGGGCACTTGGGTGGCTCAGTCGTTAAGTGTCTGCCTTCAGCTCAGGTCACGATCCCAAGGTCCTGGGATTGAGCCCACATCGGGCTCCCTGCTCCGTCGGGAGCCTGCTTCTCCCTCTCCCTCTGCCATTGCCACTGCTTGTGCGCTCACTCTTGCCCTCTTCTCAAATAAATAAATAAAATCTTCTTAAAAATCATTTAAAATAAATAAGTCACAGGGATGAAAAGTACAGCATAGGGGCACGTGGGTGGCTCAGTCGGTTAAGCATCTGCCTTTGGCTTAGGGCACGATCCTGGGATGTTCACCCGGGAGTCTGCTTCTCCCTCTCCCTCTGCCCCTCCCCCCACTCATGCACACTCTCTCTCTCTTTCAAATAAATAAAATCTTTAAAAAGAAAAAAAAGAAAAGTACAGCATAGAGAATATAGTCAATAATATTGTACTAAGGTTATATGGTGACAGAGGGTAGCTATGCTTAGTGTGGCAAGCACCGAGGAACATACAGAATGGTCAAATCACTGTATTGTACACCTGAAACTAATATAACATTGTACGTCAGCTATACCTCAATAAAAAAATTATTAATTTTATTTGCACCAAGTCCTTTTCTCAAAGTCTGCTTCTGTTGAACCTACCAAACCCATACCCCATATTCTCCCAAAATATTCCTTTCTTGGTCAAGTTAACTACTGTGGCTTCCTTTTGCTTATAAGCAAAGAACAGTAAGTGATAGAATGTAGAAAGGGGACAGAGAGAGTATGGGAGCCACAATGTCCGAGTGTCAGCCAGCATCGTGGGGGGACACGACAGCGAAGCTGCAAGGGAGGCTACTCTGTGAAGAGAATGGGGAAGCCCGGGCAAAGAGACGTGTCGTCGGGGAGGCCACGCTGCAGCTCTGTTCCACTTCTCACTGGTGACTCTCACTGTCTATGGAATTTCCTGCCCTTGGAACCAGAACGTTATTCCCTCTGCCTCTTTCCTCCATCCCATCCTCTACAGGGACTGGCCTTACCTGTGAACTCTGCGACTTAAATAACAAATGAAATGGCCTCTTGTCCCAAATACGTCCACTAACAGGGCTTAAGAGGATTAACAGAAATGAGGGCATTTGGTCGCTTTCCTGAGGTGTGTCTGAGGACGTAATGTTGGGAGAATTGGAACTTTGATGGGATATAGTGAGAGATCTAGTGAGGGCGCATGCAAGAACCCCAGAGGATGATCTGGGGGACACTGTGTGCACGGGAGCAAGAAGAGACTACCTGAGGGCATAGAAGAACAGAGAGAGGGAACTGCACAGATGCCAAAGACCAGCTTCCCTACGTGGGAACTTGGGGAGAGCAGGCCTTACCACATTTGCTTGAGAAAGCTGAGGAAACCTCACTTCACTTTGCAGTAGGGCACAGTTTGTGGGGATTTCTGGTCAGAACTAGATGGTTAATTGTGTGGGTATCTAACCAATGCTTCAACTCTGCATTAGGTGTTTACATATATATGGGGATCCCCAAACTCTCCAACAACACAGACATTCCTCTTCCGTAGAGGAAAACTGTTTGAAAACACAGGAAGCCCCTGAGATAGAAAGGTTCAATGACTTATCCAAATAAAATCTATGAGACGGGGTTCCTAATAGAGTATCCAAATAATTTATCATCTAAACTGGGACAGTTTTGTGAGGGAAACAGGGGACTGTGAATAATGAAGCCAGGACAACAGGCATAAACCCGGATGTCCCAGGCAAAGGGCGACATGAGTTCAGAAGCCCAGGACACGTTCTCCTTCCCCAACTGGAAGGCATGTTTGGCTCGCAGGTGAAAGTCTAGGATCTGCACTTAAATAAAACTGGTAAGTCCCATATCCCTCCTTGGTAGATACGGAATAGCGGAAAATGCGCTGCTCTGAAAACTAAAAAGACCTACATCCAAATCCAGCTCTACCCCTTCCTAACTGACAGAACTTGAGCAGATCTCTTTAGCTCAATCGGCCCGATTTCCTCTTGTGTAAACTGGGGATGATTGCACCCTATTCACGAGGCTGCTGTGAAGATTAAGGCACTCTGTAGGCTCTCGTTCCACAAACGTGTGGTGGTGGTCGGATTTGTCCGGTCCGCAGTAATCTGGACAACCTCAGTGCAGAAAAAAACAGCTTAGACCTGATACATGATTTCTGGAAAAGTCACGGAAAAAAATGCCCCCATGTTTCCATTCTGTTGACTTCATCTTGAGGCATGTCCTCTTTCAGACCACCAGGCCCCTCCTTTCACTCACCCTGAAGGCAGCTTTTGACCCTTGCACTTTTAGCACCTTTCTCATTGGGGAGCAAGAACAGCTCCACATTTAAGTGAAAACGCATGCATATTCCTTGACTCTCTGCCTGACGCCACTCAGTTTCACCCAGAGCAGGCAACGGGAGTAGCTTGTGTTCAGCGCTTGGACGCCTCCACGGCCAGCTTCAGAAGTAACATGGAAAACCTTATAGGGGCATGAGGAGAATAATATGGGGGTTTTCAGCTGTGAGAGAAGACCACACACATGGTCCCATGTGGATTGCGCCCTGGACCCTCTTCAAAAACATGGAAGTTGCATGTTCGGCAGCCATGCGTAGGCCTGGTTTAATTAACTGTAGGCCACAAACCCACTGGCAAACACGACGCCGAAACGCTGTCCATTTCTGCGGTAGAAATGTCCCATCGCTCTGTGTTCCCTGATAAGATAGTCCGTGTGGAGAGTACAACCTGAATGCTTGGCAGATGGTTCCATCTGTTTTTCCATCATTTTGAATTTAGCAGGAAAACCCCAAGATGTGTTTTGACACAAGCATGCTTTTTTCCTTCCCCGAATTTTGAAATGGCTGTGTTTGGAGGCTAATTAAATCCATATGCTTCTGATTCATTTACACTTAACTCATCAAAATGTTGTTTTGTAATAGCCATTTGAAGTCCAAGGCGCCTCTCTTGAGCCTTTTTTTCTAAAAACCAGGAAGCTATGGTTTGCCAGCCAACAGCAGGGTTCTCATACCAAAAGGTTCAAATACGGTTCAAGACAAGATCCTACACCCAGGAGATGCTAGTGGTTAGGAATTGTCCTCAAGCATCATTGTCAAGTGTGGGGTGTGACCGAATCTACTGGTACTGTCCAAAGATACTCACTGTTCAGAATGGTAGAAAACAACGTACGAGAGAAAAAATTACGCTAGAATCACGGGCCCAAGAGAGAAACTTAGTTCAAATGGCATTTGGGTGGTTTTTCCTTTTTTAAGGATGAGTGTTCATTAGGCATAATTGAGATTTATAACTGAGGGCTTCATGCCAGCCCTTGCTTGGAAAACGTAGCCTCTCTACCATCGATTTTTGCTATCAGATCTTACTTATGCTTCTTTAAAAAAAGTAGCCATCGTGTGGACTGAAAGCAGAGTTGTAACTCCTATCCTTTCAATGTCACAGCAGAGCTTTGTCGAAGCAGCCCACCCGAGAGCCACCTGACTTCTAGAGTTGGTAATCTTTGTTTGACTCAGTATTTACTACTGGTAACGTGAGATATTAAATCGTAGAGTTGAAAATTGTTTTTGTCCACTAAAAAAGCAGATTATTTCCATCCAGGAGAGAAGATATCTCCACAGGTTGCAGTTTTATGGTGCTGTAGGACATTAACCAGTTTCGTAGCTAACTTGGCAGTAGGATTTCAGCATTTTTTTTCTTTGAGTGACTGTATACACCAGTCTTTCCTATCCTCCCTCAAAGCTGTTTTACCATCTGCTTGGTTCTCTCATTAATACATTAAATAAATCTTCGATTGCACAATCACTCAATATGCGTTTGAGAGTGTTTCAGCTTTTCGAAAATTATACTATGAAATTGCGTAAGCCTCGAGCCTGGCTTATCTCATCGACCCTTCCTTCTACGGCAGCTCTGTTTGATCGCTATGTGAAGCAAATGGGCATTCAAAGAGTTGAAAATTGAAGAGAAAGGTCTGAAAACTAAACCAGGGAGGGAAAAGGAAGGGTTTTGAACACTGAATGAGTGTATGTACGTATCTCCTTTCAGCCGCGTAACAGCTCCAGCAGAAAGGCATCAGCCCACTTTCCAGGTGAGAACAGTGAGGCAGGGAGTGGTTAAGCAACTGGCCCAGAGTCACACAATTTGGAAGTGGCAACACCCAGATTTGAACCGCAAGCTCTCAATTCCAAACCCACGTGTGCTTGTCCCTACGCCCTCCTCTCTGCTATATAGTCAAAGGCTTCAGAGGGTGAGGCTGTAGAAAATCATAGAAGTGGAGAGGAGAAGCAGACCGGCCAGCCAAGATGAACAGCAAGGCAGGTGGGGTTGTTCCACAGAGAAATCAATGCATGTTCACACTGATCGAAGTATTCCCGGATTTCCCTGTGATAGGTCAGCGGCTCTGAATAAACGCTTTAAAAATTTAAAAAAAAAAAAAAAAAGGTCTTACAAACCTGAATGCCAACCTAAATTCCTTTTCTGACATTACCTAAATAAGTACCAGCATAAATCCAGGGGCTGATGGAGGGAAATATTCATTCCCCTCTCCCCACTATTCCATGTGGGGGAACATCTATCAGCTTAACTCTTGGAGTCCCCTCTGGGGTTGGGGGGGGCGGTGGAGTTCTTTTGGTTGGTTGAGAGAACTGGGCATGCTCGGGGCTGCCGCGTGCTCCCCGACCCCCCACCACCCCCCGCCCCCGCTGAGGCTGGCGGCGTCCGCGGCCGGTAGACTCCTGCTCCACTGTCTGCATCTGTGATGCCACCAGCTGGGGGTAAGGCCAGGAGGCCCAGCTGCATTCTGGGGTGACATCTACGCCAGGACCTCCAAGCTACTTTGTATCAGTTACAGAGCTGACAGTTGGATCATCTGATCCCTGCCTTATTTATTTATACTTGTTGGGTTTTAGGGGTGTGAATCACCCCCTCTTCCTCTGCCAAGTTGGGAGCACCTGATGCTATAGAAATCCAACACAGATTAACATTATATGTTAAAAAAATTATAAAAATAATGGAATTCAGGGTAGCAGCACCAATCAGTGTGACGTGACAGATGGCTTCTGGTGTCTCCTGGGCATGGGACTGCGGGTGTCTTGTGAGCATGGCCCCTAAGGAGCCAAGTGATTGCTCACTCCCACCCACGCCCATTCTTCCCTAAGGTACTGATTTGAAACTTTCCTTGAAAGGTACACCTTGGTATCACTTTGCCTTCACTGAGGACAAATGCATCATTGCAGAAGGCTGCCTCGATTCTTTGCCTATTAATTCAAGATAACTAAAATATTTCTACTGGGCACTAATATGACCCCAAACATAAATGCATACACGGGCTTATATATACATAGTGGTTCTTGGGTTATAAGAGGTTCATTGAGATCAGTGTTTCTCAATTTTTTCATTATTATCCATTCAAGGAACTTCTTTAGACATTGTTTCCCTAATCACCCCCATGAAATTCTAATACCACAGACATACGGTGTATCTGTTTATATGTTGTATGTGTATCTGTGCTTTATATAGAGATAAAAGATTTCAAAAGATTATTGTTTTTTTCACCATACTCCTCCAAGAACCAATTCCTGCCCCATAAGGAGCAATACCATCCGCTTTGCAAAGGCATAATCCCATAGACATGTAATACAGGCCACACACTACATGTAATTTCTAAATTTTTGAGTTGCCACATTAAGAAAATTAAAAGAGACGGGCAGAATTAATTTTCATTATATATTTTATTCAATTCAATATATCCAAAAGGTTATCATTTCAGCAGATAATAAGCACAAAAACTTCCTAATGAGATATTTTATATCTTTTTTCTCACTAAGACAAAATGTGTTTTACATTTAGAGCACAGCTCAGTTTCATCAGCCACATTTCAAGCGCTCAATGGGCACACGCAGCCAGTGGCTACAGTATTCGCAAAATTCGAAATGATCCAGAATGTGAATATATTAATTATTTCCATTTGCGTAAAAGCCAGGCTGATCTCAGAAAGCTTGCAGACTGCGGAGACCGTGTCTGTGGACCTCCAGAGGTGTGCAGATGGAGCTGGAGAAGCCGTGATTAGGCAGCGGGCATTCACAAGAACCCACCTAGCTAATCAAACCTCAGAGAGAAATGGAACCCTGCTCCCGCCCGTCCGCATTCACAGCCCATCTAATGGTCCAGGGGGACTCTCGGAGCCACTTGTCACCATCCGTGGCTCTCAAGTCCTTGCTTCTACCTTCTACTCTCTATTCCCCATATCGGCACCTCACGGCTTCTCTGCCTCCTGGTTTCTCATTCTGATCCTTCTTCCCCGCCCTCCCCCAGCACTTCGCCACTTCCCTTCCCCGGGTAACTCCTGTTCCAGCTCTGATCCAACAGGATCTGATCCAGTGGCCACGTCTCCGGGTTCTGGAACCTCTCTGGGGTGGTGCGCTCCCTCTAGCACCTTGATGGAGGTCCCCCCATCAGAACCGGCTCCGGGCAGGAGGACAAAGTGAGGGCAGAGCCTGCCTACGCTGCCCACCCTTTACCCCCTGTCCTCGGAGCGCCAGCCAGCCTTCCCGAGCTCCCGAGAGCTGGAGCTCTCTCCGGAGTCTCACCTCGTGGGCCACACTGAGAGGAAAAAGAGAAGGGGGAAGTTAGAGAACAAAGAAACAGCCACTGTCATCTTCCTCAAGTTGCAACACAACCCCTTCCCCACCACCAAGCACACACACAGTGGTCCCATTTTTTATGGCCTCTAGGACTCTATATTGTCCTTGACCTGTTTTCAGAATGCTGCTTCCTTGAACATGGGGTTGAGTGGAAGGAAGGAAGGAAGGAAGGAAGGAAGGAAGGAAGGAAGGAAGGAAGAGGAGGGAGACAAGAGAACTCTCAGCCTTCTGGTTTGGGGTTGCATCAGAGAGCTATTTTCGGGGCACACCCCCGACACACACACATACACACGTAGAGCCACGAGTTTTTGTGTTGAGGAGAACATTAAAAGCAGTTTACACTCCTTGAGCACAGCAATTCTGCTCTCCCCTCCCCAACGGGATGTTTGTAATATCTGGAGACATTTTTGGCTGTCACAACTGGGGCTAAGCATGCCACCAGCCTCTGGTGGGGAGAGGTCAGGCATGTAAGTACCCTAGGGTGCACAGGACAACCCCCACACAAAGAATTCTCTGACCCAAATGTCAGTAGCGCCAAGGTTGAGAAACCCTGAGCTTTAGGGAGAGACAATCTTTTTCCCTGGTGAGAGGTCAGGGAGACCTAAACGCAGAAGAGGGGGCGTAAAAGAGCGAGGGGATCTCAAAGCATGGGGGACCACTGAGAGAAAGCAGCCTGCCGTGGCAGACACCGTCCCCACTTGCATGGTGGAGAGATGTTTTTGCTGTGTTATTGCAAGAGGGGGAAGACGTGGGTTACCAAGGTGACCCAGAAAGGGGATAGAATGTAAGCCTTGGGATGTCTGGGGGCCACGCCCGGGCCGGTCCAGGACTTGCTGAAAGATGAGAGCTCGCCTACGGTCCCTGATGTGCCACAGACGAAATGTAAAACATATTGGGCTGGGACACGGCCAGGGCACAAAGAGCACACTAGCTTGTGTTACACTTCCAGACCAGTCACAGGTAAATATGAGGGGCTCTCTTCCTCCTCGCAGGGCGCTTCGCATAGTGTGACCACATGCACAGCCTCATAGAGCCAGGGTTTCCCTGATTCGTGGCAGTTTCCCCACTCGTTCTTCTACGAGTCCAGCCTTCTTCTGAACTCTTTTCAATATGCTGGGGAAGGCCCTCCCATCATCCTCATTTTAGAGGCAGAAAATCTAAGGCACAGAGAGGGTAAGTAAGTAGCCCCCGGCCATACAGCTGGTAAGACGCGGAGGCGGGATGCACACCGGGTCCGTCTGATTTGATCTGTCCTGACTCGACGCTGGACCACCAGACCATGATGTTGTTCAGCGTGGAAATCTCAGTTAATGGAGGCTGACACCTTCAGATGGTCAAAGCCAAGACAAGCAGATGTTTGAATCCACTGAGCATCTCCCCTAAACCATAGCACCGACCCTTCGCTTGGCCCAGAGAGAGCAGGACAAGAGGCCGAGCCCTCACAGACTGCCCGTTCCTCCGCTTTCCCTCATGGAAAAGCCCAGGCACCGCACTTTATCTGCAAGATAGGAACCAATGTAAAGGCACAAGAAGCCAAGCTTGTTCCCAAGGACTCTCTCAGTAGTTTTAAGGAGTAATTGAAACTCGTAGTTGACCCCAGCCCTGCAGAGTTGGCACCAAGAGGAACACAAGCATTTTTTAAACACTCTTCCAGGAGGGGAGGTGAGCTCACTTCCTGAGGGAATTACCGCAGGGGGTGTCTGCGGGGGCCAGCCAGGCCTGGCTTTCAAACATCTGAGACGGCCCACGGTGTAATCAGGCATGAATATTGATTCAAATAAATTATGCATGTTTATACACTCGTTTATTATTTTATTCACACGCTCACTCCGCGTCGTTAGCCTGGGCAACTGCCATGGGGCTAGTCAGCTCTTGGATGCTGTAAAAAAATCAGTTGCTTTGAAATATTTGGTGGCCAAAGGGAAATCCAAGTCATTAGTGAAAATTATAACCGAAATGACAGCAAATTTCTATCATCTGGAAGGGCCCTGGCAAGTCCAAGTCATCGGGGTCAGACGTTGCCCTATTCCTCGGGCTTTCATGAGACCATACAAGAGCGAATATGGACGGCTCCAGAGCATTCTAGCAATTATCATTTTAACAAATAGGGCTCTTTTCTAATATTCACATTCCTTTCGCATGGCCTCATGAAAACACAAACATTCACTCCATCCTCAAAAAATGCAGGCGCTCTGGGAGGAAAGAGCTACCCGCTCAGCCCCGAAGCCAGGCTGGAGGAACCAGAGATTGCGATCCCGTCCTGGGTGGTGAGGTTGATTGCTTCTGACTCAGCTGACAAAGGAGACCATACCTCTAGGGGCGTTGTCACGCCCTGCTCCCCGGGGCCCTCCAGGAGAGAAGACATCTCTTCCCCAAGACACCCCCGGAGGCAGCCGCCCAGAAGCTCTGGCTGACAAGCTGGGTGACAGTAGCAGAGAGCCCGCACACAGGCCTGTCTGCTCCCAGGTGGGGGGTACGCTCCCCAGGCAGAGCCAAGGCCCTGACAGCTGTGTGTCAGGATGTGCAGACTAGGGCCCGGCCGGCACCGTCCGGGCAGGAGGCTGAACTACGCGTTCACGGTCTGCCCCGCGGATGGAGTTTCCCCCCAGAAGCCACAGTTAAAGCTCTTCCCAGGAGCCCTGTGTTTTGAGGACTAAGGCTGGTACTGCTCCTTTCCCCTCCATCTGATTTCTGCTGTCTGTTGTCATTCAGTGACCAGCCCCAAAGGGAAATAGAATAAAGAATTCAGATTTCCTCAATAAAAGGATCAAAGGAAACCTGCATACTTCTTTTCTGAAAGATCACTGAAATTAATCTCAGTACACTATTTTTTCTCTCTTGATCATTGTTTCAGAAGCTACTCCCACCCTAGAAACGTTGCACTATGGGTTATGAATATTTAAATCAATACATGAATTTACCTCTGTATTTTTTGTGGGTTATTTTCAAATTTCATTGTCTGAGAAAATTGAAACTAAAACAGACGAGACCCAAGAGCAACAAATGCATCTCTGAAAGAGATAGAGGTTTTCACTTTCTATATTACATGTTTCTACAATTTTTTTAAAACAATGAGGTGAATTATTTATGTAATATGAAAAAAAATGTGTTTAAAGAAATGAAAAGGCATTTTCATTAAGTATAAAGGCATTTCATTATGTATAAAGGAATATATAACATTTTAAATACTTGGGCATTTGGGGAAAAGAAATAGTATCCTGAAGTTAGGACGGCGAGAAGAAAGGAAGGTTTAAAATTTGTGTGACTATAATCCCCAAGTCCGATTCTCAATAGTTTTTCACTGAAAATATTGATCACGCTGGTGTCGTAATGGGTCCAATCTCAGAGTTAGAATCCTAAGAGCCCAAGATGGTGAGCCGGCTTTAAGGAACAGCCTTGCAGCAGCACACGGACTCAGCTGTGGCTTCCAGACACTAAATATTAATGGAACAAGCGTCTGGACATCTCCGGACACCAGTGGAAAGGAAATTTTCTAATGGAAAATTCTAGGTGCTAATGGAAGAGAAAATTGTAACTCTGAACCAAATTAAGAAAAAAGGTCAACATTGGGCTGGTTACATCAATGGCATGTTTCTCTCTGATCACAGAAAACAGTGCAGCCAACAGGCCTTTGAAACCGAATGTCCAAGTCATGGATTCACGTGAAATTAATCCCCCAAGTTCATTTGCAAGCTACATGTCACCCAGCGTTTCCTCTATAGCAGTATCTCTTAGCAAGACATTTTTCTCAAGCTGTCCCCACAAGGAGAGCCTGTATTTGCAGATTCAGTAGGTGGTGTTATTATCCTCACAGAATGTTCTATATAGAAGGAGATATACTTATTCATTAACTTCTTTGTACATTCTTGACTCGGAAATTATTGTTCGAAGAGTGTTGAAATGGAGTGAGTCCTGGAGCAACGTCCCTCTACTGCTTCACTCCTGTGTATCCTCCTTCCCCTGGAGACCCCCCCTCACAGGAGTGCACCCCTGCAGGGGAGGGGCTGGTGTCCACATCCACACACACGCACCACACAGACACACCACACACATGTACACACACCACACACACCACACACGTGCCATATATACACACCACACACATGCCATATATACACACCACACACACGTACACACACCACACACACCACACACGCGCCATATATACACACCACACACACGCCATATATACACACCACACACACGTACACACACCACACACACCACACACGCGCCATATATACACACCACACACACGCCATATATACACACCACACACACCCACACACACGCCATATATACACACCACACACACGCCATATATACACACCACACACACCACACATGCGCCATATATACACACCACACACACCCACACACACGCCATATATACACACCACACACACCCACACACACAAGCCATATATACACACCACACACACCCACACACGCGCCATATATACACACCACACACACCACACATGCACCATATATACACACCACACACATCCACACACACGCCATATATACACACCACACACACCCCCACACACACACACGCCATATATACACACCACACACATACACACACTACACACACCACACACACATACACACACACACTATACACGCAACACACGCACCACACATACCACACATACACCACACACAAACATACACCACACACACACCACACACACGCCATATATACACACCACACACAATACACACACCACACACACACCACACATGCGCCATATATACACACCACACACACCACACACACACACCACACGTACATACACAGACCTCACACACACCACACACAAACACACCACACACACACCACACACAGACACACCACACACACCACACACAGACACGCCACACACACACCACACACAGACACGCCACACACACACCACACACAGACACGCCACACACACACCACACACAGACACGCCACACACACACCACACACAGGCACACCACACACACACCACACACAGACACACCACACACACACCACACATCTACACACGCGGACCTGGAAGCCCTGACTGTGCAGGCAGCAACCCCACGGCAGGCGCTGGTCAGCGTCTGAAGAGCGAACAAGGGCTTAGCTAGTGCTGGGCCTAATTTCGGAGACCTTTGTGCCGCAGGGTAGCCAAGTGTAACCACATCCTGTGCTACCTCCAAAAGCACAATAGCCTGGGCCTCTCTCCGCCGGGAGGGGTGAAGGGAAGGGGGAAGACATTGTGAGCCGCTAATTTTACCGAAACAAAGGGGACTGCGTTCCGCATTCTAGAAAGTGTGAGCAGCACCAATTGTACGAGTGTGTGCAAAGGAGCAGGAACGCCCAATACAAACCAAGCGCTCTTTCTGAGCAGTTTTAAAGCAAAATAAGTAAACGCTTTTTTAGAGAAGAAGCAAGCTGTGATTTGCCATTTTGGGGGGGAGCTCCCTACATTTCCATCATTAAGGGAAGAGTTAAAAGATGGCAAGTACCGAGTTCTTAAGTAGAGTGAGATGGATCTCCAACATCTCCAGCAGGAAGAAAAATCAAGGGACCGAACCATGCAGAGAGCGTCATGCCACTTCTGTGGCAAGAGAACTTTACTCCATGGCCACATCTATGTGTGTGAATGCACGGAAAAAGGACTTGAAGGATCCACTCCGAACTGTTAACAATTGTTATCTCCCAAAAAGGAAATGGAATCCCAGTGAGGAGAAGCCAGTGGTGAAGAGGTTTTTCACGGTTTTCCTATGTATTCCTAATTTGTCTGAATCTCTGAGAAAGAAAAATGCACTCTGGTATTTCTTGCATAAGGAGACAACAAAAGGCAACAAAAAATAACAGAGGAGGGAACAAGAAATTAATGAGAATTATAACTTTTTAAAAAATACCACACCTCAGCAGGACCTTCTGCTGTTGTTGTTTTGTTTGTTTTGTTTTGTTTTGTTTTGTAAGATGAAGACACTTTAATCGTTACTAGTGGAAAGCAAAGGGACTTATAAGACACCAAGAGCTTCATCATAAGTCCCTTGTGGCTCCCTAACCCCTAAGCTGAGCAGAGGAGCTCCAGGGGCCTAAGGGCGGCCGAAGTCCCTGAAGGCAGAGAAGCTTGGGGCCAGGTTCCAACATGGCCTGGGCCATGCACCTGCCGGGTGGTCTGGGCCCTTCCCTTCCCCTCTCTAAGCCCGGATTCCCCAGTCTGTAGAATGGAGTTAAAGATAGTCTTTACCTCACTGGTTGAAAAGAGTGAGAGAGAGAAAAACCTGTGATACATGTAAGCGTGGAATGGGGCCCTGAGGATATATTGTAGTTGTTCTAGAAATATTGGCTGTTGTTATTAAGAAGCACCACAAGGGAATCCTA